>NC_052148.1:88804670-89130681 GCF_902713615.1 Scyliorhinus canicula
CCCCCAAATGCCGGAACACACCACACCCACCCCCCCAAATTGCCGGACACACACCCCCACCCCCAAATGCCGGAACACCCACACCCCCCCCCCCCCCAACAGCCCGGAAACACCCCCCCCCCCCCCACCCCCCCCCCCCCCCCCCCAAATGCCGGAACACAGCCCCCCCCCCCCAAATGCCGGAAACATACACACACACACACACACCCCCCCCCCCCCCCCCCGCCCCCCCAAAATGCCGGAACACACCCCAAATGCCGGAACACACACCCCCCCCCTGTCTCTCTCCTCCTTATCCTCCAAAAAACGCCGGGTCTCACCACTTCCGCAGCTGGTGAAACTGACGCGTATCGCGTCAGTCAGCTGCTAGCCCCTCCGGGAACGGAGAATAGCGGCCTTCAAGAAGGCCCCGGCGCCGGAGTGATTGACACCGATTTTTCTCGCAGGCAACCCGCGTTACGAAGGGCTACGGAGAATCCCGCCCCGTGTGGGAGAATCGCGGGAGGCCCGCTCTCGCACCTCCCGTGACTCTCCCACTCCCCCACAAAATGGCGTGTTGCGTTTTGCGACACACCGCTCGGAGAATCACAGGTGGCCGTTTTTCACGGCGGCCCGCGATTCTCCGACCCGAATTGGCTGAGCAGCCTGCCGTTCACGACCGTTTCACGACGGCAGCAACCACACCTGGTCGCTGCCGTCGTGACCACGGTGTGAGCTGCCCGTTTGGGGCTTGTGGGGGGCCTAGAGGGGACTGAGCACCACGACCGTGCTCGGAAGGTGACAGGCCCATGATCGGTGCCCACCGATCGTCGGGCCGGCGTCTCAATGGGATGCACTCTTTTCCCTCCGCCGCCCCGCAAGATCAAGCCGCCACATCTTCATCCGTCGTGACGTCAGCTGCGCATGCGGCCAACCCGTGCATGTGCGGCTGACGTTATTAGGCGCTTTGGCCGCGTCATTCTTGGCGCGCCGGGCCTTGACGCCAGCGACAAGGCCCCGTGGCCGAGTTTCCCGGCACGGCCCTCCTAGCCCACCGGTGGGGGGAGAATAGGGGGCTAGGAGAGGCCTCCGACGCCGTCGTGAACCTCTCCGGGTTTCACGACGGCGTCGGGCTTTTGGGAGAATTCCGCCCCCTATCAAGTACCTGAAAGAAAAGAACAGATTGAAACAGAATTAAAGTTTTATCAATTTTAATTCAAATTAAAATTGCATGAAAAGCATTTCTTAAGGCAGTGGCGTACTGGTATTCTCACTGGACTAGTAATCCATAGACCCAGGGTAATGCTCAGGGACCAGGTTCGATCCTAATACGGCAGATGGTGGAATTTGAATTTTTTTTTAAATCTGGAATTAAAAGTCTAATGATGACCATGAAACCAGTGTCAATTGTCATAAAAACCCATCTGGTTCACTAATGTCTTTTAGGGAAGGAAATCAGTCCTAAACTGTCTGGCCTACATTGACTCCAGGCCCACACAATGTGGTGGACTCTGAGTTGCACTCTGAAATGGCCACTCAATTTAATGGCAATGAGGGATGGGCAACATATGCTGGTGCTTGCCAGCAATGACCATATCCTGTGAAAGAGTAAAGAATAAAAAGTAAGAAGCACTGATAATTTTAGAGTCATTTTGTTACTGTAACATCAGTGCTGTGACTGAAAGCAATAAGACTGTCAAGATGATTAAGGAAAGGAAATGTGTGCCATCTGCAGTGCTTACCATTTGTCATTCAATGCCAGTGGGAGAACACTGATTTCTGCAGCAGGTCCTAAGTCTGGAGAGCATAGGAAAATAAGTACATCGGGCTTATTAGCAGGAGTAGGCCTTTTAGCCCTTGGAGCCTGCTCTACCATTCAATAAGATCATGGCTGATCTGGTTGTGATCTCAGCTACACTTTCCTCGCTGCCTCCCGTGACCCTTGATTCCCTTGTCTGACAAAAATCTGTTTAACTCAGCCTTGAATAAAATTAAAGACCCAACCTCCATTACCTTCTGCGGGAGAGAATTGCGCGCTCTAATCACTGTCTCAAAGAAAAAAATATTCTACCCACCTCCATCTTAATTTTTAAACTATGGCTCCTGAGTTCTAGTTTGCCCACAAGAGGAAACATCCTTCTGGTATCCAGCCTATCCAGTCCCTTGTTGGGGTGTGTGAGAGAACAATGAGCCAGTCGATCAGTAATCTGTCCCTGGATTCAGTTGAGCTTGGAAGCTGGAGAACCATACAAATAAAACTCTGGTAATACAGTCTCCTGCTCTTACCTGAGATAACAGGTAATTGAAGTAGTACTATATACTCAATACACTATATACGCAATAACAACAATAACCTTTGTCATAAAAGCACCAAATTATGAAGAACTGCTAATGTTGAGGGTAATTGTGCCCCCCACTTTGAGAATCACAGAAAAATACAGTGCAGAAAAGGCCCTTGGCCCATCGAGTCTGCACCGTCGCATGAAAGGCACCTGATCTGCCAATCCTAATTCCATTTACTAGCACTTGGCCCATAGCCTCGAATGTTAAGACATGCCAAGTGCTCATCCACGTACTTTTTGAAGGATGTAAGACAACCTGCCTCAAAGTGCAAAGTGAGGGACAGGTGCAGACAGGGAGGATATTGAAATAATCAAATGTAGTGGTGACTTAAACATGGACAGGGAGTAGATGTCGAGATAATAATAGGCAATTCTACATAGGTGGCCTTAATAGCAATAGGATATGAGCGTGGAAGCTTGGACAAGGTTCTGGGTGGCTTTGGTCAGTCTAGCAAATAGACACGAAATGGGATGGAGTCAGTGATCTGACTCATGGCAGAGGCCAAAAACGATCAGAGTGCATATATCAGCATGTAAATCATTGCGACTTACGGTGTAAGACACAAAAGGCATTCCAGGAATAGTAAGAATCAAAGGGCAAAAGAGAGGATTAACTTAAAATAATCATTATCACTAGAGGAATAGTACTATGAAAGCTAATGGGACTAAAGGCCTCCTGGACTATATGGCATGCATTCTAGGCTCTTAAAAGAAGTGGCTATAGAGACAGTGAATGCAATGGTTGTAAACTTCCAAAATTCTCTGGATTCTGGAAAGGTCCCAGAGGATTGGAAAACCGCAAATGTAAGGTCATTGGCCTGTAACGTCCTGTGGAAACCCCGACTTAAGTCGCTGGGCTGCCGCACATGCATGGCGCGATGAACTGGAAGTGTGGGGACACGGGCGCTGGAAGCATGTGGTGTTCAAAGCCCAGCCAGCTTTTCTTTGATAGCTGGAATTCCTGTGCTGCGCTGGACCTGCTGAATGAAAAATCCAGGGACAACGCTAACTTGCCCCGATTTTACACCTGTTTATTTGTACTTTTATTTCTCGGTCCAGAATCATTGAGCAGAGGCATGAGACTTTGGGAGACATTTATTTGGAAGGTTAATGTTTTATATTATTCGTGTTTAGCATTTATAAATATGTTTAACATGCAAATAAAATGAAAGGGAGAAGTATTTTTTAAAATCTTTGGTTTGTCATGAGGCTGTTAATTCCATTAAAAAGGTACTTTATAAAGTGAGTTTGGAGTCACAGAAAGTGAAATAAACATATTTTTCTGACTTTGGTTTGCATTGAGGATATTATCCCATTAAATGAACTACAATGGATAGAATGCGGTGATCACTTGCTAATGAGTATTATTGCCCATCTACGATACCCTGTGTTACTGGTCACGGGTTATTTGGGTCCTTGCGTGGCTGGAATCAGTCCGCTCCGGCGCATGCGTGAACTTACGCCAGCCGGCGAAGTCCTTTCGGCCCCGATTGGCGTGGCACAAAAGGCCGTTTACGCCAGCCGGCGGAGTGGAAACCACTCTTGCACGGGCCTAGCCCCTAAAGGTGCGGAGAATTCCGCACCTTTGGGGCGGCCCAACGACAGAGTGGTTCACGCCACTCTGACACGACGGGACCCCCCCACCCCGCCGGGTAGGGGAGAATCCCGGCCCTGTAGTCATGCTTCACCTCTACTGGGGCATCACATTTTGAGGCATCATCTCTGCCCAGTGACGCAAGGGTCATTCGAGATTGCCTGGTAGCTACTCTTTTCAGACATTGAGCTTGTAAAATTAACAATTGACATGTCAAAACCCTTCCTCCTCTCTCTTCCCTCCACTCTCCTTCCCTTCCTCCCCTTGCCCCCTCCTCTCCCCCTCCCTCTCCTTCCCCCCTCTTCTTTCCTTTTTACAAATAGACAGAACCATCGTGTTTATGTGGAAACATATATTTTATTAACCATTGTATTTAAGTGAGAAAAAACATTTTATTGCAAATAATTTGTAAAAATTGAGGTAGTTTTATGTCATTGTTCGGCTGATTACATTTAAACTTAATGTTTAACTTTAACTGATTTCAAAGTTTTGTATTTCTAAGATTACTTTTGTTAATAAATGTTTTCCATTAAACTTTACAAGCTTATCTGTCTTACTAAATGTCTTGATGAACATCAATACATAACATTTGATTATGTGATAATTATAAATGAATAAGATAATTGAAGAAAACAAGGCAGAAATATAACACTGTAATAAGGTGGAATATTGGTTAGCACTGCTGTCTCACAACACCAGGGATCCATGTTCAATTCAGACTATGGCAAACCCGGAACATAAGACGTTATTTAAATCGATTTAAATTAATGGCTATCAGGTTCACGCCCTCACTGCACATCACCGGCAGGGGGTGGGGAAGATCTCATTCTGAAATCCCCTGGTGCAAATCACGTTATGACCATCTCGCAAGAGTTAACAGCTATAACTTGCCTTGCGGTTGATGTAAACAGGGCTGGAAAATCACTTCCAAAGTTTTCTGCGGCAATTATCTTCGATCCGGACTACGGTGTTGACTAAAATCAATGTCGCATTTTATTCAAGGAAGTATCAACTGACTATATAAACTGTGTATATCACACAAAACTATTGAATCAAAATAAATTCAATAGCAAGAAACATCATGTCAATGTAGCTGATTAAAATTGCAAAATTTATTTTCCTTTTCTTGCAGAATAAACAGCATTGCCTTTCTTCGTTTGTACTTCACAACTTTGCCTAAAAGGTACAAAGACGAAATGGTGGCAACGAATGTTTTCAGTAGTAACAAACCACTTTCAAAATAAATCACTCTTGTTTTGGTAACTCAAGCACACATTAAAATGGAACAAATAGTAACATAATGTAACCTGAAACAGTGATGCACAACAAAATATAACATTTATCAGTCAATGCAGCATGCATCTGGTAACGTATCAAGGTTCATTACTCGAGCCGAAGCAATGACAAAGGTATTACAGAAATAGACTAATCATAGCACTTCCACAGAGGTAGCACTATTACTGCCAGCATTTAGGAAGGGTAATTGTGCAGGCAAACTTACAAAGCATCCAGCAAAACATTTATCTTTTCAGTTACCAGATGGTCCCATTGAGAGAAAAATTCGTTCCATGGACCGACTGTGTGCTTCATTTGCCCACTTCAGTACTGGATAAAGCTACGTTCAGGTCTCAGATGGTTATAAAGCACCTGTTCTACACAGTAAATTAACAAAAACTGGGGAAGGAGTGAAAGGAAAACACTTTGTGATTAGGTTAAAGAGCTTCCTGAAACATGTCAGCCTCAAAGTTCAGTCGCGAAACACCTGTTGCTTAGGCACTTAAGGGGCCGACTAAGTCCCCAAGTATGGCAGGCAGAAGGTGTGGGCACACATCTGGCTATAGGTGCACTAGCCACTGAATTGGTAAAGAAGGTTAACTTGGTCAATAGGAGCTCACACTGTCTACATTCTAAGCTCGTTTTAAATTTGGATTGGCACACCACTTGCTATGTGTTAACATGTACAACATGGCACTAAACTGACAGGAAGGCCTTCCTCACCAGCAGCATGTTGCACTTACAGGTTCATTAATGGTTAGTATTCTAATTATTTCTACAAGTTTTCTGGTGAATTGTATTACTCTGGAAAGTTCTTTGGCTGCACAGAAGGGTTTTGTTGAGCTTGCACTGTTGTAGCTCCATGCAGAAATGAATGGTCTCAGAGGGGTGACTTTGAGGCTGGAGGATGTGAGAAAGCAAAAACATCACTGAGCAGAAAAAAGCTGCCAGAAATGGGGAAGGAAACTACTCAACAGAGACCATGTCCAAGTTCTGACGCCTGCTCTATCCAAAGTACCAGCTTTAAATCAAGGAATAGCCAGCACTGTTTGTGGCGATAATGGGTTACCACTTTTATGATGTGGGGGCTTCTTCCAGACTGCAATGGCAACATTCAGAGGTCACAGTATGTCAATGTTACAGGTAAATCACTGAAGTTCTCTACCCCAAAACAAATACTTACATCTCCTGCGCTACTTAGAGTGAAACAGGATGAGAACATTTGGTCTCAACTTGTGTGTTCCCGATCACTAGTCTGGCATCTCTACTTGTGGCTGGTTTATGACCACAGTCAACTCATCGTACAGTATTAGGTTCACTATCCCTGCTGCAGTCGCGACTCTTCCATTGACCACCAGTCCTTTGTGCTGCCTTCATTCCAAAATCCAGGCTGGAAATTACAGTCTTATTTTTGGTCACCAAAGGTTACCCCCTTGGATATGCCTCTTGATTCCTGTTAAAAATCCTTGCCTAGCTGCAGAGCATATCAATGACGAGAGCTATGCTGCCACAAGGCACATCAATGAGTTGGAAAATCCGAATTCTCAATATGCTTTAACTACCTGGATCAGTCAGGAGGATATCTGCAATGCATCCATAGAACATAGAACAGTACAGCACAGAACAGGCCCTTTGGCCCTCGATGTTTGCCGTGCGTGGTCCGAAACCAAGATCAAGCTATCCCACTCCCTGTCATTCTGGTGTGCTCCATGTGCCTATCCAATAACCGCTTGAAAGTTCCTAAAGTTTCCGACTCCACTATCACAGCAGGCAGTCCATTCCACACCCTAACCACTCTCTGAGTAAAAAATCTACCTCGGATATCCCTCCTATACCTCCCACCCTGAATATTATAGTTATGCCCCCTTGTAATAGCTACATCCACCTGAGGAAATAGTCTCTGAACGTCCACTTTATCTATCCCCCTTATCATTTTATAAACCTCTATAAATCGCCTCTCATCGTCTTACATCTCCTGCCTTCATTCCAAAATCCAGGCTGGAAATTACAGGCTTATTTTTGGTCACCAAAGGTTACTCCCTTGGATATGCCTCTTGATTCCTGTTAGAAATCCTTGCATAGCTGCAGAGCATATCAATGATGAGAGCTATGCTGCCACGTACGCAGGTATCTACATTTGTCACCATATTCTGTATGCTCCACCACTTTACTGCCATTAGGGACTAGGGGCGGGATTTACTGGCTGTTCACGCCTGCGGGAAATGCAGACCCCATGCCGGCACACGGGTTTCCCGCGCTGAGGGGTGCATTAAATAGGAAATCCCACTGATAATGGCGGGACCGGTAAATCCCGTTGTCAGGCAGCCTCCACCGATGAAAAACAATCGGCGGGGTGGTCGGTAAATCCCGCCCATTCAAGACAGAGATGAGAAGGAATTTCTTCTCTCAAAAGGTGGTGAATCTATGGATTTTTTTACTGCTGGGTTGTTATATATGTTCAAAGCTGAAATAGGCTGATATTTAATCGGTAAGGAAGTCAAGGGTTATGGGGAGAAGACGGGAAAATAGAGTTGAGGATTATCACATCAGGTCAGTCACAATTTCATTGAAAGGCAGTGCAGACATAATGGGCCGAATGGCCTACTCCTTCTCCTATGTCTTATAGTCTTATATGACGCCAATTCCAGCCACAAAGTTTCATCCTTTGAAAGAAGAAGTTCCTTATCACCTCTGTCTTAAGTCAGCGACTCCTTACTCTGAGATTATGCCCTCTGGTCCTAGACTCGCCTTCCCGGCATCTACCCTGCCAAGCGCCCTGAGAATCCTATGTACTTAATAAATTTGCCTTTCATTCTTCTGAACGTCCTCGGGTAAAATTCCAACTCCTTTTCTTCAAGGATAAAGTCAGCAATTCTCTTCCAATTGCAGCATTACCCCACCCATGTTCCGTTGACCCCATCTTCACCAAAATGGCACACTTTTCCAGATCCTACTCAGCTCTGTTCCCAGATCCAGCCTTCTATACCAGCTGTGACATAGCCCTCTTCTCCTCTTTGAGCAGACACTGGTCACCTGGCCTATTTATGTCGCAACCCATGTCACACGCGCACTGTATTTAAATGTGTCGCCTCCTGCGGTGTGCTTTGCTGAGCTTCAGCCCCTGCCTGGTTGATGCACTACTCCAGAATAGGCCCATATTCTAGGCCTCTCCAGTGTGTGTAAACATACTTTGCAACCTGTACTGCAACAAGAATTCCAGGGTCACCAAAATCAGAACTGTCTCATGATTTGCAGGAGCAATCAACCAGAAATACAAATAATTTATAACAGAACAACTTCAGTAAGAAATGGGGTTGATTTTAGTCTGTTGCTCTCTCAGCAAAGAGCTTAATTTTCCTGGCATGTGAAGTTCTGCATTGAGAGCACTAAAACTGAAAATAAGTCCCAATGTGTACAGCAAAACAAGGTTTGACTTAATTAAATTTGGATCCCAGACAATCGCTTGTGCACTTCTCTTCTCATGACTCTGAAATCAATCAATTATTTTACACATGGAGTTAGCTGACACTGCTAACACTTGCTTTTAACATCCCAATGCTCAGATCAACCTAAAGATTTATTTGAAAAGATGAAATAGAGTAATAGTTTTTATTATGCAGATCAGAACTTCACATCCATTACAATTTCCCTCAACACCAGAAGCATAGGAATTAGTTTCCTGCCTCTATGTAACAGATGTAACCAGTTTTATTTTGCAGCCCTTCCATTCACACTCTCATTCCTTACCAATTGCTTCAGTGTCAAATCTTTGGAAGGGCTGTACTGAAAGACTTCAACTGGAATCTTGAAGGACAGCCTAACAACTATTATTAACTTGGCTGGACTTTGCAAATCGTTGTTTTCTTTCAATATTATGAACAGGTCAGACTTTTACTGGATCTCCTTTTCTGCAGCCGCCACCAAATAATTAATTTGGCACTCAGTGTGGTTCAGGAAGATCTGCACAAGATAGCTGGATTAAATGGATTTCGTTATGACAGCAAGTTTAAGTCCTGCATCTCACAGACCTAATGAGGCTGTTCTGAGACTTGCTATGATTGAGGCATTAATCTAGAGGCCAGGTAGAAGAACATACATTGTCCTGGATTCATTAACTACAATAGATGCATCAAAAATAGGAGCAGGGAAAGGCCATTCATCCCTTCGAGTCTGTTCCACCATTCAATATGATCATGGTGGTCCTATATATCGATGCCATAGTTCCACACTCTCCCCATACCAGGACAGGATTACATATAAAGGTGAAGTTAATAAAATCTAACTGGTGGGATCTATTAAACATGTGATGAGTTAGAATATGTACTCAAACAGTAGTTAGGATGCTACTGATGCTGCACACAGAGAGTTTGTGGTACATTATGCTGCTCACCATGCGACACATTACCTGACATCCACCTAACAAGGGCCAAGCCCAGGTTTGTTAACAGTTCAATGACCAAAGACCAATTCTCCTCCTCGGAGGTTGAGCTAAGTGAACACCTTTGGTTTTGATATAGTTCCAGGATGAGGTCCCAGGTGATAGAAATTCCAGATTAAATGACAAATTTAGTAATCCAATGCTTGAACTCAGTATTCATGAAAACTGTTCATGATCGGCCAGTTATTGTTTCCCGAATGGAACCTGGAGGGGTAGACCTGGCATTGTGAACTTCCCAGAAACCTTCAGAGAACTGTTAAACCATGTCCATCTTGATTAGGGTGATCATAGCTAGACAACTCTCAGAAAGCTTATCAGTGCATTATGTCAGTATTCAGCATAACTTTAATTAGTTTCTAGCAGTGCCTCTGACATGCTCAGGAGTCGCACAGTCAGACTTTGACAACCTGTGCTTAAACTCTTTGGATTTAGTTACGTGTAGTAAATCCCTCTGGAGAGAGATTGTGCAGTATTTGTCAAACAGAAGTTCTACTGATGCAGATTATCAGCAGCTTTCTTCAGAGATTCCAAAACATAGTGATGGACTACTGTGCAGATCAGACACTGATTGATGAGAAAAAGCCTGAGACACAAACACATAAAGTTCACTCTTTCTTGAGGTAAAGTTTGGGTACATGCAGGATGGTTGCACCAGAATTTGCTGTCAAATCTGAATCAGCTGTCTTTCTGCCTTAGTCAGAAAGTACCAGTAAATTCCATTGTGGGGTGGGCAGGGCCTGACACTAATGTAGGTGCATGTTGGCAGAGATTTTCTGGTTACCATGAAGATCCTCTGATAAATCCAGCAATATCTAAAGCTGCAGAGAGCAGACATAGACCCATTCTGAGCTGCAGCTGCCCCTGCGATTGATACAGATGTATTGAATCCCTGAGAGATTGATTCCCATTGCACTGTGGACTTCCCATCTTGGACTTCAAGAAAGAGAACTTTTAACTTAAAATATTTTGCCTAACAAAATGCATAATCTTGCTGTTAAAATATACCCAAATGTATCATTGTCCTTCTGAAGAAAATGCTCATTCCAGAATTTGGAAAGTTCAACAGTGAGAAGTTCTACGCTTGCTGCCCATATTGATTTCACAATCTGGCAATAGACATTAAAAATTCTCATAAGATTTCAAAAACATCTTAAAATCATTTCTGTCTTTTATGTACTGTGAGGACTTTATTATTAGCAATTTTGCTTGGCTATTGTTCTTCTCCAGAAGTATGATGCTAGATAGGGGTGGCACAGTGGTTAGCACTGCTGCCTCATAGCTCCAGGGACCCGAGTTCAATTCCAGCCTCAGATGACTATCTGTGTAGAGTTTGCACTTTCTCCCTGTGTCTGTGTGGGTTTCCTCCGGGTGCTTCGGCTTCCTCCCACAGTCCAAAGATGTGCAGTTTAGATGGATTGGCCATGATAAATTGCCCTTAGTGACCAAAAAAAAAGGTTAGTTGGGGTTACTGGGTTACGTGCATAGGGCGGTGACTTGGACTTGGGTGGGGTGCTCTTTCCAAGGGCAGGTACAGACTCGATGGGCCGAATGGCCCCCTTCTGAATCGTAAATTCTATGTGACTATCTACAAAATAATTAGTCAATACTTATTTATCAGCATCTTCCTTCATCCTTTGACTTCTCTATTATGACAAATTAAACAGTCTAACAAATCAACAGCTATACAAGTGGTGCAGGGTGTAGTGGCCCTGCCTCTAGGCCAGAGATTCCGTGTTCGAGCCTTACCGCAAGACCTGATGGCCAAGGAAGGTGTGATCATAATGTGGCCAAACAGGTTGCATATCAACCAGCAAAATCCTTCCAGCACAAGCCAATGACAGGAGAGACTTGTAGTCAGCCATGGTTGAGGCAGAGTGGCGCCCGCTCAAGATGTAAGCCTCTGATGATGGGTTGACGATCTGTTCGAGGAACAGCCTCACTATGGGACTGATAAATGTCTGCCTTGTGTAATAAATCTAATCTAGAAATAAAGGTTGGGAGTTTCTGGCCTTGTTCACAGCCAATGTCATGTTGGATGGGAGAGGAAAAGATTGAAAAATTACAACACCCTGTTTCACTATGTCATAAATATAGTTCATGATCATCCACTTGACCCGTCAATAAGAACATAATATCAATGCATTGGCATCGTATGATAGCCCTGCTCAACAGAATCATGCCCCACTCTGGGTCATGACCAAACATTGGTGTGGAATCACTTTGACGTGTTTCATAATGGCACCCGTCAGCCTATACTAGGGTATGTGTGGGGGCACATGTTGAACCGTACAAATAGCCACAAGATGATGAGGGCTGACGTATACATGAGGCAGAGACACTTCCATCTCAGAATGTCCATGGGCTAACAAGTGAATATCCACCACAAAAAACTGTGGGATCAAGAGATTCCAGGGGAGGACTAAGAGTTATTTGAGGGAGTGTAACCTGAACATTAACTTCCTCGGGGATGGGTTTCATACTAGCACAGGGAGGGTGCAAGCTGGCCTAGCAGCGAGAGCTCAGCAGCCCCATATTCAAACCTACAGAGATTACACAGTACAAAACTGTAAACGAGAACAGAATCATAGAATCATAGAATTTACAGTGCAGAAGGAAGCTTTTCGGCCCATCGAGTCTACACCAGCCTTTGGAAAGACACCCTACTTAAGCCCAAGCCTCCACCCCATCCCTGTAACCCAGTAACTCCACCTAACATTTTTTTGGGCACTACAGGCAATTTAGCATGGCCAGCCCACTTAACCTGCACATCTTTGGACTGTGGGAGGAAACCGGAGCACCCGGAGGAAACCCACGCAGATGCGGAGAGAACGTGCAGACTCCGCACAGACAGCGATCCAAGCCGGGAATCGAACCTGGGACCCTGGAGCTGTGAAGCAACGGTGCTAACCGCTGTGATAACATGCTGCCCTAGTGAGGCTGCGCTAGTGAGCTCAGCTAGTCAGCCGGGGCCGAAAGGACTTTGCCAGCCGGCGTAAGTCCGCGCATGCGCCGGAGCGTCAGCGGCTGCTGACATCATCCCCGCGCATGCGCAGGGGAGGGGATCTCTTCCGTATCCGCCATGGTGAAGGCCATGGCGAAGGCGGAAGGAAAAGAGTGCCCCCACGGCACAGGCCCGCCCGCCGATCGGTGGGCCCCGATCGCGGGCCAGGCCACCGTGGGGGCACCCCCCGGGGCCAGATCACCCTGCGCTTTCCCCCCCCCCCCCCCCCGCCCCTGGACCACGGAGCCCGCCTGTGCCACTAGTCCCGCCGGTCATGTAGGTGTTTTGATTCCCGCCGGCGGGAGAGGCTTGACAACGGCGGGACTTCGGCTCATCGCGGGCTGGAGAATCGCCGGGGGGGGCAGGCGACCGGCGTGGTGCGATTCCCGCCCCCGCCGAATCTCTGGTGGCGGAGAATTCGGGACACGGCGGGGGCGGGATTGACGCCGGCCCCCGGGGATTCTCCGACCCGGCGGGGGGGCGGAGAATCCCGCCCCAAGAACCCTTCCCCTCTTTTCAAATTACCTCACAGCCTGACTAAAGATTGACCTCATGTATATTTCAAAGACTCCAGTATTACAGCACCGTGAAAGAGGATCCCAGTGCTTGGGTTGAAAGCAGCACACCCAGCACCTGGACAAATCAATCTCATAGTGGTCACACATGGGGAGGCCCTAGATACACACACAGCACTGCCTATTCTTTCAGAGGCGAGTACTTGCCAGCAAAGGAACAAAGCCCGTCGACCCTATACTCGCTGACGAATCAGGGACAGAAAGAGAACCTGTGCCGATTCATCCTACCCCTTGTCTGTTTTTCAATGACACTGCAGAGAGAAGGCCATCACAAAGATGGAGCATGGATTTGGTGCTGATTGTAGAATCACTTGTAGGCAGAAGAGAAGAAGGAAGGAGAAGACTGTGACAAGACTGTGGTTCGCCAAAAGGAGGAGTAAAACCCTCCGGACAGAGGGGCAGCAGGGAACCCTCTGAATGAAGCGAAAGAGCAGAACAGAAACATCATGCATAGGCACCTCGCTAGGCCCAAGGTGTAGAGACATCTAAACATTGCAAGTCTTATCTGCAAATACGCAAGAACCTGTTTCACCAATGTCTCCGCATGGCAATGGGTCTGGTGACTCACATTTGCCACATTCTCTAGAAATTGGTGCCACAGGGGCTCAGAAGATAACCATTGCTAATGGCTATAAAAGTGACAGTCACACTCGTGCCAGTGGTTAGCACACCTGTCCCACAGCACCAGGGACCCAGGTTCAGTTGCGGCCTTGGGTGACTGTTTGGTGCTTGCACATTCTCCTCATGTCTTTATGGGGAAATGTATAAAATTATGAGGGGCATAGATAGAGTACACAGAAAGAAACATTTCCCCTTGGTGGAGGGATCAATGACCAGGGGGCATAGATTTAAGGTCAGAGGCAGCAGGTTTAGAGGGGATGTGAGGAAGAACGTTTTTACCCAGAGAGCGGTGAGAGTTTGGAACTCGCTGCCTGAAAGGGAGGTGGAAGCCGAGACTCTCAGACATTTAAGAAATATTTAGATGGGCACTTGCAATCCCAAGTCACCCAAGGCTATAGGCCAAGTGCTGGTAAATGGGATTAGAATAATTAGGTGGATGTTTTTGACTGGCGCAGATGAGATGAGCAGTAAATTGTTGACATCAGTTTTATTGGGTACAGAACATGCCTGTTAAAGAAAGCTTTGTGGTCTTCTGTATATTAACAGCATGTCTTTATTGACCACTTTAGCTACATAAATATATACATTTAAGGGTATAGGCAAGGAGCTATCTCCATCCTAGGTCTTAACACGTCTCTGGCCAACACCACACTGATCCTCGGTCTGGGTCTTGTGCCTTCTTACATCACCGTGTGGGTGGTGCACTACTCAGTTCTACACTAACCCTGTACATACCAGACCCTTACATGACAAGTTTCATTTTATATCTCACTGAGAATCTCCCATTAGCTTCTCTCTTGGATGTTGATCGGTTTGTATGATGAGACTGTTGAGAATCTTTGTGCTTTGTTTCAGTTTTCACCAAAAAGTTTGCTTCCAAGGCAGTTTTCCAAATCCAGGTTGATGCTGCCTACATAGCTAAGGATTCAGATCTGGCGATTGTGATGGGTACAGGGGAATTGTTAATTGTCAAAGATGCTCCATACCAGGGTAGGAGAATAACCACCCAAGAGGATGTCAGGCTAGCCTATCCTCACAGAAAAGCTGTGAGATTTCCCTCATGATTCACTTGTAAGGACGCGCATTTACAGAATTGAAACATTCTTTGCGAATTTTTCTTTCAGATCCTGATCCGCAGCTCCAGGTCACGCTCACTTTAGTGCTGTGCCAGTCTGTTTTGCTTCATTGCTCTGGATAGACCACTGACACTGATATACTAAGATTCTTTGAGGCTGAGAACACATGACAGTATGGCATTGCGAGTCCCAACTACCCGATCCCCTCCTTCTTACATCAATCAGCTTGCAGGGGGCAAGTAAAGGCTACATTCCTCACAAGGCCCTGCAGAATCTCCAGTGCAAGGCCAGGACCCACATATCTGGGTTACAGCTGAATTGACGTTTTGGGTGTATTTTATAAGGTTTCATCACGTGCTATTCGATCACATAGGATCTGTAATTGTTATTGCCACTACATTGTAAAAGTCAGGTTCCCTGTAGTTGAGTTTCTCCGTTCATTGTTCTGCTTCAGCCACTGTTATGCAAGATATTCTGAGGACCCAGCAGCCTCTTGCAAGCACCCAAGGGTGGGAGGATAAACCAAAGATGGGAGAATGAATTTCAGAGAGGAAATTGGAGATAAGAGGAATTTTGATGCTACCAGTAAATTGAACTGATAACTAATAGTAATACCAGTATCAGATCCTTACTTCCCCTGCCTGAACTCAATTCAGTTCCATTCCCCATCACCCCCCTTCCCCCAATAGCCAAATCATAGTTTTTCTCTCTCACTTGTTCCCCAAGACCAGGTCTCATTGTCCAGTTTCTCTCTCTCAATCTCTCTCTCTCCAACGTTAAAATTCTCCCCATCCCCTGTTCTCCAGAGGAGTTTCCCATCAATTGTCAATTCCCAATGAACCAACATCCTGATTCCCAATTTTTCCCATCACCCCTCCCATTCCTGGCCTCTGTAGTGATGGATAAAAAGATAACACTGAACTGGAGCCTTCTCTGTGATGGCAGCTGGTGACATCACGGAGAAATGTTCTGGCAGGAAATGTAAAGCACAAAGATCTCCCAGGCTCATAGAAGCAAACCCTGGGACATCTGTGATCCATCACAGAAAACTTCTGGTCAATCTGAGATGGTTGACAAACTTAATCAGGTTCCTTCCAATGCATCGAAGGAAATCAGATATCATATAATTTACAGTGCAGAAGGAGGCCATTCGACCCATAGCGTCTGCACCAGCCCTTGGAAAGTGCAACCTACTTCAGCCCAGGTTTCCACTCTCACCCGGAACCCAGTAACCCGACCTAACTAAGGGGCAAGCCACCTAACCTGCACATCTTTGGACTGTGGGAGGAACCCGGAGCACCCGGAGGAAATCCTCGCATACACGGGGAGAAAGTACAAACTCCACACAGTCACCCGAGGCCAGAATTGAATCTGGGACCATGGAGCTGTGAGGCAGCAGTGCTAACCATTGTGCCACTGTGCCACCCCATCATTGGTTCATGGCCCACTAAAATTGAAAGATGAGAGTCATGGGATTGGCACCGAGTTCCCAGGATAATTGCACTGTTATCAACATTCCCTGTTAAAAGTGCTGGCTCATGGAAGCAACCAAAGGTTCCCATTGCTAGTGATTTCTGTTTTGAATTACTCTTGTTTCTGGATGCAACCTGCATTGTTTTTGATCTTGCAACTGGAAATATATTCTTCTAGTTATCCAGAGGTTTTTTTTTCTAACTTTTTAATAAATTACCAAATTCTTTTTTTCCAATTAAGGGGCAATTTAACATGTCTAATCCACGTGCCCTGCACATCTTTGGGTTGTGGGGGTGAGATCCATGCAGACATGGGGAGAATGTGCAAACTCCACATAGATAGTGACCTGTTGCCGGGATCAAACCCGAATCCTCGGTGCGGTGAGGCAACAGTACTAACCACTGCGGCACCATTCTGCCCATTATCCGGAGTTGACATTTGAACAGAGCTACTTTGCCACCACTTTAGCTTTGACTAACTCATTTAGTGCTTCAAGTTAGCTCATGCTTTATTCTTTTCTCGTGAGGATTGATTTTCTTTCCGCAACATTCAAACTAGTTTTTAAATATATGTTCCTGTTTTGTTTTATTTCCTAATTCACACTCTGATGGATTTCTTTTGCGGGTTTGTCATTTAGCCTCATATCGGAGGCAACAGAGAGTGTTTGTAAATAATGGCAAATAGAAATAGGAACCAAAAATGAAGGAATGCGATGCATTCACAGAAAAGCAAAGCTAAGATATATGGCAAATTAAGTCGAAAACAAGAAATGGAAAATAACAAGAGTAAAGGGCAAATGAAAGGAAAAAAATAATGAAAAGTTAATTAAAATCAATTGCAAAAATGAATTAAGAGCAATAAAGCAGCCTCCACTACATCCTGCTTCATGTAAAAGCAGAGCGAGTCAGGAGGGTCCATTAAAAGTGTCCCCAATTGACTAAAACCAATCATATGCAATGAGGTATAAGCATCAGGGACACAGATTCAGCTGACTGCCCTGGGGCATTATTTATTGCTCTGCTTTTCAGTTTATGTTTTGAATAATTTCGATGTACTTGTACTTGACATAAGAACCCTGCATGGGGTAGATGTTTTTAATTTCTATCACTAAAGAGATTTATGGACAATCATAAATTAAGAAAAATGATTTCACATTAACAAATGCAATGTTTCGTTCGATGAAGTATTAGTTTTTATTGCTGAATGTGTCCATTTAGTTGTACATGTACCAAATCGACAGAACAATAAAACTAGACTCCTGTGTTCTTTTATGATAAAAAGGTAACTTGTTCGGAAATAACTGTCATCCTTGGAATCAGGACTTTGCAGGGATTGATATTTCTGTAAATTACAGATAGCTGCAGATCACTAAATCAACAATTTAAAGTTTAATGAAGTAAAAGCACACAAATAATCAAAGTTGGAAAGAGCACTAGAACCTCCAGGTCAGATTAGCATGAAACATTGAAAAGTAACAACAGCATGAATAAATGTAGTGCCAGGAACATAGAAAAATAGCCCATGCCATTTCACAGAGGAGTATGGAAGAAAATGGATTCAAAACAAAAGGAGATATTAAGCCGATGACCAAAAGCTCGATCAAAGAGACGTTAAGAAGGATAATAAAGGAGGAGAGGGAAATGAAATTGTGGAGGAATTTACGAAAGACATTCAAAATGTTAGGGGCAAGGTAACTGAAAAAACATTGGTGGAGTAAAGAAGTTTATGTGCATAGAGTGAGAGGAACAGAGGCTTTAGGCAGGAACACTTGTAGCATTGAAGGAGGTGACAGGGAAGGAAGTGGTAGGACCACAAAAGGATTTAGACATAAGATGGGATGGGAGGGGCAGAAACCTGATTAGAGTGATTTGACTGTGGTGTCAGGAAAAGGAGCATACGTTTGGGAGATGACAATGTATTCAAAGGCTTTGGAAAAGAAAACAGGAGTTGAAAGAAGGGTAACGGCATGGAAGTAGAGAGCCTGCTGCTTAGAAGGGATGTGCTATGTATCAGAGAATATATTCCTGCTGTTCTGTATCACGTGATATATAGTGACATCAGCAGAATGTTTCTGTGGGCACTGGAGCAGATCACCATTTTGATTGTTTGAGCAACACCCATAATAAACATGTTTTACGAGAATCCAGAATGTGGGCACCCCTATACCTTTTCTCTTTGCAGAAACAAATAAATATAACAGGAGAGCAAACTGGCGATGAGGACTGAGGCAGAAAAATCACTGGAAAGAAACTTTTCATCAACTAATTGTGAAGGCAGCATCAGGAGCAATGAAAGATTCTTGGGACAGGACTCACATACACACAGACGTCGGGTAAAATACTGCTGTCGTGGAAATATTTAACAAAAGTTTTCGACAGCAACTGGGAGGAAGAAGACCGACAGCCGGGACAGACTTGTTTGGATTGAATTAAGTGGGGTCTGGGCTGCAGGGGCCGTGCACATGGTGAAGCTACATGGGCTGCAGAGAACAGAGATTTCAAGGTCTGCCGACTTTTCACAGGCATAAAGTCGAAATGCTCAGGCGTAAAAGGGAAATATTTCTGGGTTGCTTATTCAGTGGATTGTTTGGGCCATACTTTTCAACACAGTCAGAAAGGAGGAAGTGTTGACCCGAGGAACCGGGATCGAAAAATGGGCGCCATGGATGCATTTGATGAAGATTATGAAACACGGAATTCATATGATGAAAGATTCCAATTGGTTTTTAGTATCTAATCAGACATCAGAGGACCTAAACTTTGCAACATTTCTCAGCTCAGGTGGCCGTAAAGCTCTTATGCTGCGACAGAATCTTGTTCACCCAGCAAAACCAGGAAACACGTCCTACACTGAATTAATGAAAACCTGACAGACATTTCGCTCCAAAATTGGTACTGATTACAGAAAGGTTCTTATTTCACTGCCGTAGTCAGGAGGAAGGCAAAACCATTTTACACTTTATAACAGCTTCAAGAAGATTAGCTAGATATTGTGAATTTGGTATAACACTTGATGATACTCCAACATAGGCTGGTATGTTGGTTATGCAGTGAAGCAATTCAGAGGAAGTTGCTTACTGAACTCTAAAAGCTGCTGTGGAAGTTGCCACATCTATACGACAAGCGAAGCTTCGCAGATAGAGACTGGAATGAAGATCCACAATGAAGATCCGCAAAATGGATACCTCAAGGAACAGGACTGCAAAGTTGAAACCATGTCACCTATGGATACAAGTTGGACACTCAGCAGTGGAATGCTGGAGGAAATAGAATACATATAAGAACTGTGACAAGAAGGGCCACATTGACAAGACGTGTTGGGCTCAGAAAACCTCTCCCAGAAAGTGAAAGAAGAACAACACAAGTAAATAATTTGGGTGTGTCTATGAATTAGCGGATGAAGCGCATGATCACTCAAAAGACAGCAAAGCCAAGCTATTAAAGAGCTTAAGCTCTTGTCAATGCAGGGCGATCAACAATGGTTTTGGGCACATCCAAAAATTTAAAGGTCATGAAATTAAAATGGAAGTGGATATGGATGTAGCAGTATTGCTGATCCCTGAGACAATTTATTCTCAAAAGTTGAAGTATCTGCCTTTAAAACAGTAAAATGTGATTCTAAGGATCCAAAGAGGTCGTACCATTAAACAGTTGCATTATGGCAAAAGTAGAACCAAATGGACAGACCGCAAATTGCCTCATCGTGTTTTCTGTGGAACCTTTCCTGCTCAATTTGCAGAGCATGGTTGGCTAAAATTAGATTTAACTGGGAAACAGTAATTCAATTAGTGGATTCAAAGAACAACTGCCAACATCTTCTGAAGAAGTACGAGAAGGTGTTTGAAGATTCATTAGGTTCTAACGCACTGCAAGGTATTTCCAAGCCCGCAGAATGCCGGGACCCATCCGGATCGCAAACATGCCCCCCCTAGCAACCCCTCTACCTCAACCAGCACCCGGGACCCTGCCAGACACGACCTCGGATACGTAAACAGTGCCCTGGTCCCCGCCAACGCCCTGGACCCCGCCAGACGCAACAACCTACCTTCCACAAGGGCTGACGTCTCCCATCGGATCCCAGGATCATCCAGCTGCAGCCGCTGACCGAGGAAGCTAGTGAAACACGGCGGTCTGCAGGTTAGGCTGAAGCAACGCGGTTTCAAGACCCCTCTCCCCAGCATACTCCTGGCAAACGTCCAAATGATCGAAAACAAGCCGGATGAACTTAACGCCAGACTTACCTCTCAGAGGGAAGTAAGAGACTGCTGTGTGCTCTGTTTCACAGAGACATGGCTCACCCCCGCCTCACTGGACTGTGCCATATAACCTGAAGGCTTCTCAATTCACCGGGCGGACCGCACGGCATCATCAGGCAAAGCGAAGGGTGGAGGGGTTTGCCTCCTCATCAACTCCTCCTGGTGCTTGGATGTGGCGACCCGGACCTGGAATACCTGACCATGAAGTGCAGCCCATACTATCTTCCACGTGAGTTCACTTCAGCCATTATCACAGCGGTCTACATCCCACCCCCGGCAGAAGTGAGGAAGACGCTGGATGAACTGTACACAGTTATAAACAACTACGAAACAGAACACCCGGAGGCCTTGTTCATCGTGGCCGGAGACTTCAACAAGGCCAAACACAAGACGGTACTGCCAAAATACGACCAGTACATCTCCTGTCGTACCAGGGGCGACAACACTCTTGACCACTGCTCTCAAAAATCAAGGGCGCCTACAGTTCCATCCCCTGACAGAGACTTAGAGACAGTGGACTGGTCCATATTTAGGAATCAGCGACCAACTTAAATGAGTGTGCCCCCACTGTCACAGACTTCATCAGCAAATGTGTGGACAACTGGATGCCAAAGAAAGCAGTACGTACGTTCCCCAACCGGAAACCATGGCTCAATCACGAGATTGACTCCCTAATGAAAGACAGGTCTGAGACGTTCAAGGCAGACGATCCTGACCTATACAAGAAATCCAGGTACGACCTCCGCAAAGCCATCCGAGATGCCAAGAGAGAATATCAAACCAAGCTAGAGTGACAGACAGACTCTCGGTGGTTGTGGCAAGGACTAAACAACATAACGGGCTACAAAGCGAAGCCGAGCAGTATCTCTGGTAGCAGCGCACCCCTCCCCAATGAACTCAATGCATTCTATGCTCGGTTCAAGAAGGTAATCAACAATCCGCAGTCGAGTGCCCCAGCAGCCCATAATTCACCCATACCCACCATCACAGCTTCCAAAGTCAGATCGGCCTTCCTGAAAGTGAACCCGCGGAAGGCAATGGGCCCGGACGGGATCCCTGATCGTGCACTCAGAGCCTGCGCGGACCAGATGGCAGAGGTCTTCGCGGACATCTTTAACCTGTCCCTACTCCACTCCGAGGTCCCCACCTGCTTCAAGAAGACCACCATCATACCGGTACCAAAGAAGAACCAGGCAACGTGCCCCAATGACCACCATCCGGTGGCCCTGACTTCAGTCGTAATGAAGTGCTTCGAGAGGCTGATCATGAAGCGCATCACCTCCATACTCCCAGAACGCCTTGATCCACTGCAATTCGCATACCATTGCAACCGGTCCACATCAGACGCCATTTCCCTGGCCCTACACTCATCCCTAGAGCATCTCGAAAACAAGGACTCCTACATCAGACTCCGATTTATTGACTACAGCTCCGCCTTCAACACCATAATCCCAGCCAAGCTCATGTCAAAGCTCCAAAACCTAGGACTTGGCTCCCCACTCTGCAGCTGGATCCTCGGTTTTCTGACCAACAGACCACAATCAGTAAGAATGAACAACAACACCGCTTCCACAATAGTCCTCAATACCGGGGACCCGCAAGGCTGCATACTTTGCCCCCTACTCTACGCCCTGTACTCACATGACTGCATGGCAAAATTTGGTTCCAACTCCATCTACAAGTTTGCTGCGATACGACCATAGTGGGCCAGATCTCGAATAACGACGAGTCAGATTACAGGAGGGAGATAGAAAACGTAGTGGAGTGGTGTAGCGACAACAATCTCTCCCTCAATGCCAGCAAAACTAAAGAGCTGGTCATTGTCTTCAGGAAGCAAAGTACAGTACTCACCCCTGTCAGCATCAACGGGGCTGAGGTAGAGATGATTAGCAGTTTCAAGTTCCAAGGGGTGCACATCTCCAAACATCTGTCATGGTCCACCCACCTCGCGCTACCACCAAGAAAGCACAACAGCGCCTATACTTCCTCAGGAAACTAAGGAAATTCGGCATGTCCACATTAACCCTTACCAACTTTACAGATGCACATAGAAAGCATCCTATTGGGCTGCATCACAGCCTGGTATGGTAACTGCTCGGCCCAGGACCGCAAGAAACTTCAGAGAGTCGTGAACACAGTCCAGTCCATCACACGAACCTGCCTCCCATCCATTGACTCCATCTGCACCTCCCGCTGCCTGGGGAAAGCGGGCAGCATAATCAAAGATTATTCTTTGACCCGGCTTACTCACTCTTCCAACTTCTTCCATGGGGCAGGAGATATAGAAGTCCGAGAACACGCACAAACAGACTCAAAAACTACTTCTTCCCCACTGTCACCAGACTCCTAAATGACCCTCTTATGGACTGACCTCATTAACGCTACACCCTGTATGCTTCATCCGATGCCGGTGCTTATTTAATTACATTGTATATCTTGTGTTGCCCTATTATGTATTTTCTTTTATTCCCTTTTCTTCCCATGTACTGTCCCAATCATTTGTATCGATTCTCTCCAATAAAGGGGTTGTTTCTCGATCGCTGGGCGGGCCCTAGGTAACCGTTGGCCTGCCTTTGTTTAGTCTCCACTGGCGCTGGGGAGTCTGCCCTGGTACCTATTGTTTAAATGTTTCTCTTTTGTCCCCGGAGATAGCTCATTATTATGCTAATGGCTTGTAGTTTCAGTTATGTCTGGGATCTGCAAGTTCCAATCCACAGGCAAACATTACACCTGCTTGTTTTCCTAGTACTGTCCAATTTTCCCTGTACTCTTTGCGAATGTCCACTTTGGAATCGGGATGTGGCCACCCCAGGTGGCTACACTCCCTCCTTGTGATCCTCAACGCGAAGCCTGAAGGATCACATTACTGTGTTGTCTTCATTCTCTGACCAAGCTGGGCACCCATGATTAGGCTCTACACTGACCTAAACTATGCAACATATTTTTACCTAAACAGTTTTACATACACACATCATCAAAACTCTACAGGGCGCTATGGCATTAAGGACATGCATTACAGAAATAAAAAACTGGAACCTCTAACTATTCTTAATAAACTATCCTCACTCAAACAATTCAAAAATATTTTAACATCTTAACTGTACAAAATAGCTGCATTCAAGTTTCTCTGGTTTGGCAGTCAAACACAGAGTTCACATTTTTATTGAAACAAACGAACACACACAAAACAAAAACGAATGCACTTTAATCCATGTCAAGGGGTTCGTGGGTTTGGTGAAAACCGAAGATAGGGGATCTAATTCTGTATACCGGGGTGCGAGAGCGATAGGCTCCCCTTCGCCATTTCCTCATTCTAATGGTCTGCACGACACTGCAAAGTATCGCCAGTGCTAAAAATGCTTCTACGACGTATGAGAGTGAATACCAAGTGATAAACTTATCACACCAGGTTGGGGTACTGCTGACTGTTACTGGGCTCTGAGTACTGTGGGGGAGTGAATCATTGATGGTCTGTGGGTGAGGGGGTTAGCGTTCGCGCACAACCAAAGGGATCCTGCTGGTGTCCATATAACAAAGATGGAGGTCATCTTCATCTTTCCTTTTCTTCTCTTCTTCTTTTCTTGTCTTCTTCTGGAATCCTGTGAACACAAGCATAATATCTGCCATTATCTTGCTTACGATCTCGTGTCTTTGTCTATCTGTCCTGTATTGCCAATTACCCTTTATAATTGGTCAGCATCTGTGACTCCCTCATTTTTTTTAAACCAAATTTCTGGACTAGACATTCTGGAAAAATACTGACACAGTGCGAGGCGTCTCGCAGCCTGTGCGATTTACCATCCCAATGTTTCAGGATGTAAATAGCATGAGGAAAGCAACCGAAAAGTCACCATGAAACAAAACAAAAACTTTTGAAATAAAAGAGCCAAAATGAGTTGCGTATGGGCCACGGCGGGTAAGAATTGGATGGAATCCCGGGGTAGGACGGTATGTGCTCTACCCGAGCTTAGCTGACCAGAGGGGGGTCCTCAGGCAGGGCGGGGCTAAGTGCCTGAGTAACCGGCAAGAACGGGTACGAATGTGGTCGTCGTGGTGGGTTGCAGTAATGCCCCTTCTACCTTCAAATCAGAAGAGCAGTTATGAACCGGTGTCTGGCAAATTCTCAGAGGTTTTTGCGGACAAACTAGGTGGTTGTCCGTGGACAAACCTGTTCCATTAACTGCCAGGGGGCATTAAAGGAGTGGTGGCGTGCTGTGAAAAGCTGTTTAAATTCTGAACATTGAACACTTAACAAACACATTCAAACAAACATGCAACAAACATGGTGCAGGTTCCATCAGAAAGGACGCAGTATCTCTGTAGTGGTTCCTTTTAAACCATCATCTGGACACCTCAGTTTTCAGTTGCAAACAGGGTCGCAAAGGGATTCATTTGGTGTGAGTCAGACTCAATGTCATCATCTTCTCCCGGCTGCCATACTCTTGATTGTAGTAACTTTGCCAAAGCTGCGTGGGGCGACTTAGGGTCCATCTCATCGTTCTGGATGAGCCTGTACGAATTGTCTCGATGCCAGATTCGTGTGTCTAGGTTGGAGCTACTGGAGTTCAGTCCGTAATCGTCGGCGGTGGGTCTGGGTCAGAGGCTTTGATGTATGTGATCTCAAAGGGATCATTTGAATTGTAGTCGGAATCACTGGGAGTGGGGCCTGGTGCAGGGGGATAGTTGTAACGTGGTGTGCTGTGGCTGGCATCAGTGCTCTCGCAGTCACTGTCGCTGCTGTCTGGGGGCGGGGAGGGGCGGAGTGGTGTGTCTGGGGAGCAGAGTCGAAGTCGAGTCTGAGGACGGGCTGGACTGGCTGGGGGAGGGTAGGAATGCGTTATGTGAGTGGGGCGTGGCCGTCTTCTGCTGCGAGCAGGATGTGGTGTGTGTGGTTGTTCTGCGAGCCATAAGCCTTGAGCTGGTTTATGTGGAACCACGCAGACTTGCCATTAGGGTATTTGATTTTGTAGACAGAGGGGCTTACTTTGTCTTAAATGGAGTACGGACCTGAGTATTTTAGTGAAAGGAATGTGCTCGGGTTGTATAGGGAAAGCATTACTTGCTGCCCTACTTCAAACTCAGTGGCATGCACGGTCTTGTCGAAACAAGCCTTGCTCTGTTCCTTCCTTGTTCACAGCTGCTGCGAGGTGGGCCGCTCTAACATTTTCTATCAACTGTTGCACAGCATTTTCGTGTGTAAGGGCTGTCACTGCGGGGCTGCTCAAATCAACACCTAATGAATATTCCATTCCTTTCATGGAGCGTCCGGTCATGAGAGTGTGGGGGGTGTATCCTGTGGACGTGGATACCGTGTAAAAACATTAATGCAAATGGGAAAACTGAATCCCAGGTGCTGTTATTCTACTGTACCATCTTCCCAAGGGTGGCTTTTAGTGTCCTATTCATCCGTTCGACGATACCACTTGACTGGGGGTAGTATGCGATATGAAACTTCTGAGTCATACCGAAAATTGTGAGGACATTTGTCATAACTCGTCCTGTAAAATGGGAGCCTTGATCGGACTCTATACTGCGGGAGAGTCCCCATCTTGTAAAATGTGGTGGGTTAGTATTTTTGCCGTGGTCTTTGCCGTATTGGTGCGTGATGGAAAAGCTTCCACCCATTTTGTGAAGGTGTCGATGACCACCAATGCATACTTATATCTGTTTCTACAAGGGGGTAGGGGTCCTATGAAGTCTATCTGGAGACTAGTCCAGGGGCCATTAACGGGGCGGGTATGACTAAATTGAGCCTTCTTTGCATACCTGTCCGGATTGTTCTGGGCACAGATTAAGCTATTTTCTACGTCGTGTGTCACATCGGCTTTTAAATTTGGCCACCAACAGAGCGGTCTGAGGTGGGCTAAAGTGGGTTCAATTCCCTGACGTCCGTGATTGTCATGGAACTGACAAATGAACGAAACATCGGCGTCGGGGATCGGAAAATCCAGCCCATAGCCTCAAAATCAGAGAATCCAGCCTTTAGTCACAGAAACGGAGCTCCACTGCATGTTCTTCCGCCAGAGGTGAATTGCAACCGGTTTATGATCCTCCTGGGAGCGCAAACCGACAAGCAATTCTGTATCCCTTGTCATACAAATTTATTACCTGAGTTCTGAAAGATAAATAGGCATAATACTTACCAATGAATTTCTTACCTTCAAATCATGGAATTCCTACAGTGCAGAAGGAGCCCATCGAGAATGCACCGACCCTCGAAAAGAGCACCCTATCTGGGCCCACCCCCACCCTATCTCCATAATCCTACCTAATCTGCACATATTTGGACACTAGGGGGCAATTTAGTGTGGCCAATCCACCTAATCCGCACTTCTTTCGATTGCAGGAGAAAACCAGAGCACCCAGAGGAAACCCACATAGAAACATGTAGAAAGTGCAAACTCCACACAGACAGTCACCCAAGGCCGAAATTGAACCCAGGTCCTAGTCGCTGTGAGGCAGCAGTGCTAACCACTGTGCCATCCACACAATCAATCTTATTTTTTTAATGATGTGGAGATGCCGGCATTGGACTGGGGTGAGCACAGTAAGAAGTCTTACAACACCAGGTTAAAGTCCAACATGTTTGTTTCAAACACTAGCTTTCGGAGCACTGCTGAGGAAGGAGCAGTGCTCCGAAAGCTAGTGTTTGGAACAAACATGTTGGACTTTAACCTGGTGTTGTAAGACTTCTTATTTTTTAAGGTTCCCACTATTAAGAGAAACTTTTAATTCAGGATTTAAATTAAATTTGCCAAGGTGGGATTTGAACCTACATCACCAGAGCACAGCCAGAGTCAAAACCACTCATCAAATCACATTACCTCCACCTCCTCCATAACTGCACCAAATTCCCTCGCTCACAAAGTTTCCAAGTTCAAACTCTGTGACTCAATGATTAAATGCTGTTTTCATGTTTGTTTCCTATGTGCGCTCAGCAAGACCACATGTATTTATAGTAGGCTAACAGTCTAGAGATGAGTCAGCACTGCTGGCTGGAGAACCTAGATCAAACTAGTTACTGAACTAACTGCAACTAACTCTCCTCTGGGCAGTCAAATTTCAAATGACAAGGTCCCACAAGCAACATTGTGATAAGGACTAGATTATCTGTTTTAATGATGTTGGATGAAGGATAACTAAAGCCCCTTATCTTTGGAAGCATTCTCATATATTTCTTCAGCACCCACTCTAATGACTTTGTATCCTTTCTAAAGTCTGGTACCCAGAACCAGACACAATTCCCCACTTGAAACAAACTTATGTTTTAGAAAGGTTCATCATAAATTCCTTGCTTTTGTACTCTATGCTTCTCTTTATACAGCCCAATACCCTAATTGTTTTATTAATTGTTTTTTCAACTCACCCTTTAAAGACAATTAGCAATTGATATTGTCATTACATTAGGAAAGACATGAAGGCATTAACGAGAGTGCAGACAAGATTGGTGCGAGGGATGAAAACTTTAAATACATAGATGGATTGGACAAGCTGGGAACGTTTCTCCTTGGAGAAGAGAAGACTGATTGTAGATGTTCAAAAAGAGGGGATCTGGACAGAATAAATAGGGAGAAACTATTCTCACTGTGTTCAATTTTGCCAGGGCCTCGTGATGCCTCACTCAGTCAAATGTTGCCCTGAGGCAGTCAGTCTCACCTCATCAGAAAGTAATTACTGGAAGGGTCTCTTTGAGATTCAACACATACATGCAGAGTTAGGGGATTGAGAGGCTTTGAGACATGAGCACTTCAATTAGCAATGTGTGTCATGCACCCAGAGTTTGTCACTCCCAGTGAGGAAGGTAATGGCTGGGAGAGATAGGTGCAGGCACAGGGTTCGGGCTTGAAACCCAGAGGAGCGGCAGACATATGAGGGTGAATATGGACATGGGTAAGGAAGTACAGCGCGCCACTAATGCAGGTTTATCATCACAAAGAACCATAACCCAGTCAAAAGAGTTTACTAACAAAGGCTCTGCTTCATCGAGATGTCAGACCATCAGTGTCAAAGAAGACTGTGGTTGCCCAAACGGGTTGTCAGAGCTGTGCACAATGTTGGAAGAGGATTTGAGGTCAACCATTGCCCCTGCGGATAAATATCAGCTTTCATAGGTCTCTGGTCATTCAAGGGATCCTCTGCAACTCCTCACCACATTAATCTGGTCACCAATGCCGTGTAAGACAGGGCAGGTTCAATATATGTGGTTTTGCACAGGTCAGTCGGACCGAGAAGCCTAGTGGATTGGGGGAAATGACAAGCTTCCCCCAGCTCTGGGAGGTAGTCAGCTGCATGCTGGTGGTCATCAAGGCTCTTGCAGTGCAGCCAGGAGCTTTGTAAACAGGGAAGGCTTCTATCCACTGAATGTGGAACTGGAATGCAGCCACTGCAAAATGATGTGTGCAAGATTCTGGGAAGTTGTCTTGACTTGTTTATCCTGAGGCAGTCTGGCTTTCTCAGCTCTTTAGACCGCCTGACAACAGTGACAAGGGCCAGGCACTGAGGACGTGGCTCTGAACATCTGTACAGATCCCCATCACAGGAGAAGAGGACACCTGAAACCACTGTTGTGTCATTATAAGAGTAACCCTTTAACAGGCCATAGGTCTTTTGAAAAATGAGGAAAAGATGCTTGAATAGATCAAAGGTAACCCTGCATGTTCTCCGCCAAGATTTTCAGATAGAGTGGAAGTATGCTGTGCCTTGCACAACCTGTGTACTCGGGGTGAGTAGTTTTGGAGAATGGCGACCTTCTTGAACACACCACCTCCTGCTCCTCTTCTGAGGACGATTTGAAGAAGGCTCTGCAGCAGGCGAGCAATGGTAATAGGCGCTAATGTGTGAATAAGGCATGTGAATCATGTAAACGGAAATGTTTTTCTTGAACTTCACTTAAAGGCCAAAGTTTAAAAAAATTCACTTTCTCCCTCATAGGGCCTTGTCCCTCTTTTCATTAACGGCCTTACCATCTCAGTGGACGGGTCGTGATATTTAGCCATGACATACAGACATTCGCCATTGTCCTCATGCAATGCAGACTTTTTCATAACTTCCTTCTTTAGACTTGAGGTCCAATAATGCAGAGATAAACAATTGAGATGTTGATCGGGTTTTACTGGCTGTTTCCACCAGCGGGAAATTCCGGACACACAACAGTACACGAGTTTGCCGGCGACGAGGGGTGCTGTCAACAAGAAATCCCGTTTCAACAGCACGAGGGGTAGATCCCATTGGTGGGCTGCTTCCGCTGCCAAAGAAAATGCGGCGGACTGGTGGGTAAATCCCACCTGTTAGTTAATAGCTTTTCTTTTGCCATATCGGAATTTTACCAAAAAATGGGAACGGGTCAGTTCCGGTGACAAAAATGGTCCGAATCCTGCTGGCGGCATCAGCAGTAAATCTCACGGAACTTTGACCCTCTGTAGCAAAGTTTGTTCTCTTCACGAGAATCACACGCCGCTCTTGGCGCTGTCACGCTGATTCACTCACCCTGGGAAAAGTTCATCACTGGAGAGCTCCATTTAAACACCTCCCCATCATTCCCCAGCACCTGCTCCAGATCCAACTGAGGGGATGGCAACCAGGAAACCTGCTCCAAGATTCCCAGAGGGAGGCTTCACCTGACTACTGGATGGAGACCAGCAGAGGTGGGACCTCCCATATGAGCACTGCAGAAGGCATTCCTCCAGCAAGGTGACCACCCCCGCCTGAGGCTGTGGCTGATTTAGTGAGTACCAGTGTCCTCCAGAAGTGGACGGGGCAGCAGTGCAAAAAACCAAAACCTTCTTTGCTTGGCCAGGGTAAGTCTTCCACCTCCAGTGTCTCGCTGCACTCCCTTGCCCACCCTTCACGCCTTCTCAACCAGCCACCTCGCAGGTTGCCTATCTGTCACAAGGCCGTCTTCACGCCCCCACCAATGCCCATGGTGCCCCCAAATCTCCACATTGCTCCTTACACCCCCGTTCCCACTCCAGTCCCACTCCTCAACCATCTAAACTGGCAGCACTCCCACCTACACTCTCCACTTCTGTATCCCTGCAAAACTAAATTGAGCACAACAAACGGGAAAGGTACAGCCACCCGGAGTCTTGGGGGAGTTCCACCACTGCACCCCATATCAGGAAATAGCCCTTGAGCTGGCCTGGAAGGAGCAAGACCACACGTGTGCGGCTGGCGAAGTGAGGCCAGTGAGCTAATGCGAGAACCCTAGGGGTACAAGTCAGTCCTCAAGCCTCACGTGAGAATAAAGAGGGCAAAATAAAGTACAGCACAGGAATGGCCCTTCAGCACTCCAAGCCTGTGCTGATCATGATGCCCTAAGTAAAACCTTCTTCCCTTACTCGGTCCATATCCCTCTATTTCCTCCCTATTTATGTACGCATCCAGATGCCTGTTAAGTGTTGCCAATGTGCCTCCTTCCACACATCCTCTGGCAGTGCGTTCTAGGCACCTACCACTCTCTGTGAAAAGCTTCCCCGCACATCTCCCTTGAACTTTTCCTCTTTCAACTTGAACCTGTGCCCCCTTGTAATTGACACTTTCACCCTTGGAAAAAGCCTCTGACTATCTACCCTGTCTATGCCTCTCATAACTTTGTAGACATCTATCAGGTCTCCCCTCAGCCTTCAACTTTCCAGGGAAAACAATCCTAGTTTATTCAAACTTTCATCATGGCCACACCCTCGAGACCAGGCAACATCCTGGTGAACCTATTTTGCACTCTCTCCAAAGTTCCCACGACCTTCTGATCTTGTGGTGACCAGTACTGCAGCCAAATCAAGGTTTTATATAGCTGCAAAATGATTTCCCAACTCCTGGACTCCATGCCCTGGCTGACGAAGGCAAGCATGCCATATGCCTTCTTAATTACCTTGGCCACCTGTGTTGCCACTTTTAGACAACTGTTGACCTGCACGCCCAGATTCCACTGTATGTCAATGTTCCTAAGGGTTCTGTCATTTACTGTATAATTCATACCTAGATTTGATCCTCCAAAATGCATCACCTCGCATTTGTCTGGATGAAACTCCATCTGCCATTTCTGTGCCCAGATCTCCAATCTGGCAATATCCCGTTGTATCCAAGGCTTTGACAAAGGGTCACCTGGACTCAAAACGCTAGCTCTTTTCTCTCCCTACAAATGCTGCTGGACGTGCTGGGATTTTCCAGCATTTTCATTTTGGCTTCAGAGGGGGAATATTTGGGCAGAACCATCGAAGAGATGCCACCCCTGTCACCCGCATCCTCCACCAGTGCAAATACTGACACCTCGGTGGGATTAAGTAGTTAGCAGGCTGCTGGGTCACTCACTGGTGAGCACCTCACATCTGAAGATCTACAAAGAGTGGAAGAAGAAACGTCCCAAGGATCCTGCACTCAATGGAATTCAGGACTCTGTTGAGCTCCTGGCTAATAACTTGCCCCTGGGTCCCATCATCCCGAGATGACTTGGCGTGCCTCCCTTAGGGCATGAGTTCCATGATGCAGGGCTTCAACTGCATAGTGCAGGCATTGGTAGGAATCAACAGGTGCAAGCGCCAGAGGCTTCTGGATCTAACTCCAGCTGCCCCTCTATCCCATGGCGAAGCACAGGGGAACGCGGGCACCCAAAGGGAAGGGGATCAACAGGAGCTCAGCCAAAGACCCTCCGTCCAGGGGATCCTGGGGTGACCAGCCCATCTGAGAGACCCCGTCCCTCTGAACAACACACCTCCAGCCAAGCACACTGTGGAGGGTAGCACTGCAACACCCGTGCAGCCCAAAAGTAGGTGCGGGCCTTCAAGTTCCAGGCCCTCTCAGGGAACACACATCAAGATGATCTCAGAAAAAGGGCGTGGAAAGCAGCAGACTGTGCAGAGCACAGCGCACCACTATGATGCGGGACACCGTCTGGGGGCTGTATCGGAAGGCACACCCCCAACCGGTCCAGGCGCCAGAATTGCATCTTGAGCAGTCCAATTTGCTTGACCAGCCTCGTTGTAGTGGGTCTCTGGAGGTGTTTCTGGTCATCGCACCGGAGTCATCAGCCACTTCCTTATTGGGTGCCCCTTGTCCCTGAGGAACCATTCCTCCATCTTCTGCTCTCCTTCAAAAACGCCTGGGATCTGCGAGCCCCCAAGATGTTACTGTCATGGATGCTCCCCGGGAAACAGGCACAAACAAGTTGGACATTTAGAGAGTGGAATCTCTTGTGGTTCATGAATGGTATTGCATGATTCCATGGAGACCGCAGGGCCATGTGGGCACAGTGTATCACACCCTGCACCTGGATATGCCTGCTTAGCGGGCAAACCATGGCCTTTGAGTCCTGACTCTCCTGGTCCTGGTCCAAATTTATATTCAGGTGGGCTCTCGCATAAAGGGCAACTGTTATCTCCCTGGAAGAGTCCTTCCTGTTATTTCCTTTGTTCCTCTCTATTTTATTTAATTAATTTTGGTCTGTGGATCTATAATCGGAATGTGCTTTTAAGCAGAAGGCTCAAGCCGAAGCAGCCTGCTTGTCAAGGTATTGTGTTCCCAGGTTCTATGTTTGGAGAGGAGAGGCCAGACTCTTTGGCGCGGAGTGAATCTTAGGAACCGTTTTTGGAGGAATTTGGTTTGATAGGCGAACTAGCAGCCAGTGAGTTGGCCAGGGAGTGTGTTCTGCCTGACAACCATCAGTGATTGTTTCCTGCATGAGTTTTTCTGAGAGAACTTGTGCTTGGCATATCTTTGCTGTAAACAGAGAAAGAGACAAGCTTGCCAGAGAAAATCATCTCAAACCTAGAAGGAAGAAGTACCAAAATAAAAGCACGAACTTCAGAAAGACATAAACTGGAAATCATCCCAGTGCATCAAAGGTCCTTTATCCTTTTATATGATTAATATTCTCATTTTTCCTCTCAACCTCCCTTTCCCCTCTGTGTCATTTGTGTGTTTGAGTAGGGAGTGGGGGTAGATAGAAAGGGTGGTTAGGAAAGTGGTATTAGATAGCTATTTAATCATAATACTGTACATAATAAAAGGTTACTTGTGTTAAACTTTCAAACCTGGGCTCAGACAATGACCTGGGCTATCTTTTTTTCAATAAATTTAGAGTACCCAATTATTATCTTTTTTCCATTAAGGGGCAATTTAGTGTGGCCAATCCACCTAACCCGCACATTTTTGGATTGTGGGGGTGAAACCCACGCAAACACGGGGTGAATGTGCAAACTCAGTGACCCAGTGACCCAGGGCCGGGATTCGAACCAGGGTCCTCAGCGCTGCAGTCCCAGTGCTAACCACTGCACCACATACCGCCCTGAAAATGAAGAGCTGGTGCCGGCGTGGGAACAGTGGTGTATTACGCCCGAAAAATGGCGCAAAAGCTGCACCGATCCTCCATCTGGTGGGGGACTAGCCGGCACGCAGCGTAAAGCCCCGGTTTTCCCTGTGGATACGGCCAGATAATATGGCCGTGCAACATGGCGCCAGCTATACATGGACTCTGCCTGCTAAAATCGGCCCCCCTGCACCCCTGGACCACCCCCCAGCAGTGCCCCCACCAAAGCCCCTTCTGTCCGCTGAACGGCTCCCCCCCCCCCCCCACCTCCGACTGTGGGGGCGCTGGACTCAGTCCGCAGTCACCACGCCGGGTTCACGAAAATAAAAAGGACAAGTGTTCCACACCATCGGGAACTCGGCCCATCGGGGGTGGAGCATTGCGGGAGGGCCTCAGGTGACGTCCTGAGGCCATCCCGACAGCGTGCGGTGTACTCTGCGTGTACGCCGTTTTCAAAGAGGCAGAGAATTGCAAAACGGTGCAGCCCCTGTCTGTAACCGGAGAATCCCATCAAGGGTTTTTTTTTAAACTGGGTGCGCCCTCTCTGGCTCGGCACCATACTTGAATGTGGCCCTTCCTGTTACAATTGAAGTAAACAAAACCTTTGCATGGCAATTATTCCGAGGGTGATCTCCCCCACATCTGTAACATTCATCGAAATTCCTGGGCTGACATCCCATTTTTTTTCTTTTGCTTCTGTCCACGATCCTGCTCCTGGGATCTTTGTTCAGTTTTCTCTGTGCCTGTCACTCAGGGTCTTTGCCTAGCAGCTTTTCCCCTCCAGAGTTGATTCACCTCGCCCTCCTACATGCACTGTAGCTCAGAAGCGCTCTGTTCAACACATTTGGTGGCTTTAGCTATCTCTATTGCTTTGACTTGAAAAATGTTTATTTCTACTAATTGTTTCCTTTGGATATTGAGATTGTTAATGCCGCAAGCCAAATGATTGCATTGCATTTCACTTAATGAAGAGCCAAATTCACAATGCCCAACTATTTAATGAAGTCTTGCTACAAATACGAAAATTGTCTCCCCTGGGTCCCTGATGGCCGAATTGAATTTAAGCACTGCAATATGATAGAGGGTCTGGTGTTCAAATGATCTTCAGTAACATTGCTAGCTGATCAATCTACTTGGTATCCAGAGACTCCGGAGATTTTAAAGTTGTAATGAAATTATAAGTTTGGATTCTGGATACTGTAAGAAAGAGGGGTACTAATGACCAAAGCTCAGCACTTCCAACATCATCGAAGAACGCATGATCAGTCCATTGTCTCCCATTGATCTAATAAATTAATTCTTCAGTTCTCTTTCTTCAAAGGGAATGCAACATTCACACTTTTTTAAAGTATAGCAGTTAAAGTTCTTAAGTTAAAGGTCTTTGCATTATTTGCAATCTAGCAAAAATGTTATTAATTGCAGCCAACTACTTGCCATGCAGTTATTTATGGAATATATAATATATATATATATATATATCAAATTATATGCTCTAGTAGTATGTAAATCAAATAGGATTAGCAGAAACCATAATATGTCAACTTTGACAGCAACGTTCAAAAAGCAGAATTTACTGCAGTGAGTTATAGGTATATTCATTTTCATATAATCTAATTTCGTAACTGATCAATGCTACTCCAGCCCAAAAGCATAAGTGTAAGCATCTGAAATCTTAATGTTCAACATTGGCAAAAGTAGAACTTTCCATTTTAATCAGCCTCGTTAGCAACTCTGTTAAGCAGTTCTCACAAATACCTCCAAGAACAAAAGATGTATTCTTTGACTTGATTTGATGATTATGTGAACATATGAACATATTGTGCATAAAATCTTCAAGAATAACTTGATATTGTTTAGACATATTTATTACCCATTTTGGAATACAGGTTGAAGGACTGAAGAGTTCTGCACAAGTTGTGTCAGCACATTTAAGCTATTATGTAATCCTCATTTGTCTGGTGCTTGGTCTTAAAGCAGACAGACCTATTGATTTTTTAAAACATTAATGTTTTCATTCTGGCACTAAAACGTACTTGCATCATTTTCTAATGATTATTCAAAGTCATCAAAACAAGTACTCTTTCCCTGTGCAAAGATGCCACATTCCATATAAATAGCAGAAGTCCTTTCTGCTTTATAGATATAATGGACTTTACTTACCTGTTATCTCTATTTCATATGTTCATTGTCAGTTTTGTATTGGGGATCATCCATTATGGTCAATTTAATCACAAATATACTTATTCTCCAGAAAATGTAATATAACATTATGTGTTTGCTACTTAATTATCCCTTCCTATTTATTCTCTCTCTCTTATTCATGTTGTACTGTCTCCTTTGCCCTCTAAAATTGAACTCTGCTAAATTTTAACACTACTTGTAATAACCTACATGGGACACATGAGGCGGGGTCAATTGTTTTCCCCGTGTGGGTCAAGGAGTATGAGCTCCCCTGCTAACTACAGGGCTGATAACCCATAAACGACCGACAGAGAGAGGACCTGATGAGGTATAACTGAGACTCATGTAAATAGTTGTGCTTATAAATAAATGTCTTCCTTTTTTTAAACTTGTCGGACTCCCCTCACCTTTATTAAATTACCAATGCTCCTTGCCTCTTTGTTGACCTCTGGGCTTCAGTGTCTCAAGCTGTCTTTTTCATTTTCCAGAACTTTCTTTCAAAATCTCTTCGTCTTTCTCCTTGTTAAATTCTGCCACAAAATCCTCCTTTCCATGTTACGCTGCTCTTCAATTTCCCAATCTTTTCTTTTCTTCATTCTTTGTAACCTTCAGTGTTGATCTTCCAGAGTTTATTTTTTCCTTCTGTTTCCAATTTCACAGGCAACCTACGTGGGCGAGTATCAGGCAGTGCTGCCAATAATCTCCCTGATTCGGCAATTCTCTACTGACTTGCAGAAATCTTGATCGGAAGTAAGTTATAACACAATTTAAAAAAACTTGTTATTGCAAGTAAAAAGCCATGAAGCAAAAAGTCCTCTTGGGTGATTGTGTACAACAGGCCTGTTATACAGCCTGCATACTTTTTAGTTCTATTCAAATCAATCAAGCTGAATGCCGGGAGGCTGTTAAACAACCTGCTGAAGTTTTATTGTCCATTTTGTACCACCGTAGAGATGAACTTTTACGCCTTAATCAGGGTGGGAGCATCAAAGTAAAGTTCAAACATGTTTCTGTTACATAGCACCATAGTTCCTTTTCTACATCTGAAGGGACAAAGCTTGCTGCTCATGTGTAAGCTGCTTCCAAGACTAAAAAGCCCAATTCCCTCTTCAGCTCAAATAGTACAGCGGTTAAAGTCAGTTAACAGCAATTTTTTGCATAGTCTATTTCTCTCAAGCTTAAAATTTGTTTTGTTTAAACAGTGAGTGCTGCTGACTCAATTGCAAAATTCTAGTTTGGAAGAGTTATAGAACTGAATAAATAGCCTTAGGAAGCTGAACCAACACTTGGGTGGGGGATAGAATCAGACCTAATCCATCTCTGCAAATGTTAATTTTGCTCCTTAATAGTCAACCCTAGCATCTTCTTCAAGCCCGTGCCTCCAACCTGTTGGTAGCTATCACTGTCTAGGAAAGCAAAGCAAGCAAAAATGAATAGAAAAAAAGGAAACTGGTGTTGAGGGAAAAGAGGCTGCAGCCATTTTGAGTCTCGCCACACATATTTGGTATGATCTACCTAAATTGGGACAGCGTCCCGTATCGTGGGCGATTAGGTGGGTGTTGCAGAATTGGATTGACACACTAGCAAGCCTGGAAGCTACACATTTGCATTGAGGTACATCTTGGGGTGGGGTGCAGGGCAGGTATCATTTGCAATCATACATACATAGATACATAGAAGATAGGAGCAGGAGGAGGCCTTTTGTCCCTTCGAGCCTGCTCCGCCATTCATCAGAATCATGGCTGGTCATCCAACTCAACAGCCTAATCCTGCTTTCTCCCCATAGTGTTTGATCCCATTCTCCCCAAGTGCTATCTCTAGCCTTCTCTTGAATATATTCAATGTTTTAGCATCAACTACTTCCTATGGTAATGAATTCCACAGGCTCACCACACTTTGTGTGGAGAAATGTCTCATATCTGTCCGAAATAGTTTATCCTGAATCCTCAGGCTGTGACCCCTGGTTCTGGACACACCTATCATTGGTAACATCTTCCCGGCATCTACCCTGTCTAGTCCCGTTAAAATTTTATAAGTCTCTATGAGATCCCCCCTCATTCTTCTGAACTCCAGTGAGAACAATCCCAACTTAGTCAATCTCTCCTCATATTACAGTCTGTTAACTTTTGCTGCACTCCCTCGAGAGCAAGAATATCAGGCAGGATTCTCTGATCCTGAGGCTAAGTATTTACGCTGTCGTAAACGTCTACAGGGGGCCAGCATGGCACTGGAGCGACTCATACAGCTCCAGCTGCCGATACAGGCGTCAAACAGGCACCCCGGGTCTGCGCATGCGCGCTGCGACCGGTGCGAACAGACGCATGCGTGCCAGTTGCCTTCTCCACGCCTGCCCCGATGCAACATGGCGTAGAGCTACAGGGGCCCGGCGCGGAGTAAAAGAGGCCAGGAGAAGCCTGCCCACTGATCGGTAGGCCCTGATCACGGGCCAGGCCACGGTGGAGGCCCCTGCCGGGGTCGGAACCCCTCCCCCCCACCAGGCCCCCCCCTCCCACAGGATGGACGCCGAGGTTTCGGCGGGTCGGACCACATGTGAATGGCACCAGCGGGACTCGGACTATCTCGGCAGCCACGTGGCCCATCCGCGTGGAGACTCGGTGGGGTGGGGCCCACGTAGAGCAGCCCCCCGACTGGCGCTGCGCCAGCGCCAATGGTGCTGATTTTCCGGTCACCGGAGAATCGGCGGACCGGCATCACGTGAATAGCGCTCACCCCCCCACCTGTGATTCTCCAACCCAGCCACCGGTGTCAGAGAATCTTGCCCATCCTTTCTCAGAGAAGGAGCCCAAAACTGCACACAATATTCCAAGTGTGGCCTCACTAAGGCCCTGTATAATTGGAGAGAATCCCAGAACTATATTGATTCATATTATTTTGGAGGAGTTTATGGAACACTCCTTCTCTTGAACCTAATTTTGAACTTAGTATTTTGTAGCCTCTTCAGCTGTACTTGTTTCATCGTGAATTCAGATCTAGATGTGGTTTCTTTCAGGTTTGCCCCTTACCCGAAGAATGCCAAATAAGACTGTTATTTGTAAAAGGCTTTCTTGTTTATTCACAGAACTATGTACATCTTAGTACTCTATACGAGATTGGACTGTTGCTTCTTACCAGATCTCAGCCTCCTAACTGCATCATAGTTATCGCAATAGTTATATAAGAATCAAGTACTCATGATATTAACCCTTTCCTCTCCATCTCTCCTTCAAGTCTTTATTCCAATTATACACATCTTCCTAATTCTCCCCCCCCCCCCCCCCCCCCCCCCCCCCCCCAAGTCTCAAACTTCACAGGGTTAGTCTCTGTAAAGCCTTGTGTAATATCCCTGATCTGGTCCTGATTTTACTTCAATGTTGAGGATCAACTACACTCACTCGTAATTTGTAGAATTTCTGCATGTTTTTGGTTCCTTGGTTGGAATCTTACCATATTTTTTCAAAGTGTCAGGCTCAGGCTGAAAATCAACTTGTAGATCTCCAGTTGCATGGACCAGTTTTCTCTCCAAATCTTTAGCTTATCTGACAGGCAAATGTGAGTGGAGGTGGCTTACACTGATACTCTGGCGAGGCAGGACCTGATGGAGCTGGCAGCTTGCTCCACAGAGATTGGGCACCGTCTTTCAAGGGCACCCTGATCATCACTGAATTTTTACTCTTCCCCCACCACCACCAGGGAGGTATCAATGGCTTCCACCACCCCCTCCTCCTCCCCACAATCATTCGATTCTCTCCTACCTCCCTTCGACAATCAGGCTCCCCCCACGACACAATCATCGGGGGATACACCCCCACCCCATCACTATGGAAGAATCGCCGGCAGCCCATCATCCTCAGTGTCCACTCTCCTCCATGTCTGCAAGTTCCCACCTCACTGCCCGCCCTCTCCACATCAGACATAAATGGAAACCCCCACCACACATAGGACTCCCATGATTGCCTGCCCCAGAACTGCCCCCTGTTACTGCCCTGGCACAGGTTGGTGTCATGTTCTGTAGACTGACCAAAGTGAATGATTAGGTGTTATGGGAAGAAGGCAGGAGACTGGGGATGAGAAAATATCAGCCAAGATTGAATGGAGGAGCAGACTCGATGGGCTGAATGGCCTAATTCTGCTCCTATGCCTTATGGTCTTATGGTCTAACTACAGAACATCTAGTTTGAATAATTTATTATGAAACAACTGCGTGACAAAGGAAACTAAGATAAATATAATAATTAACTACTAACACTGATTAACTATTATAGAGGTACTGCAAAATATGTCTGTCCTCCAACACGACATACTCCCAACTCCCTAGACTCAGGGTCATGTGGTGGGATTACGCTGCCACCTAGTGGTTGAAGGTTATGCATAATATTATAAACTGAATTGCTTTATGCATATCATCACAGTTGGCACTGTCAGGTTGTCACTGTGCCTACCCTCTCCACCTGGGGTCTATACTTACCTTTGCGCCCCTGGACAGATCCCCTTGACGGAATCCTGTTTTTTAAAAAGCTATTGTAAACCTCACCGACGCGACGTCACATCAGCGAGGTTTGAATATTTAGTGAGGTGGGGAGGGGGCATCTGGTGGGGGAATTGACTAATCAGATTCAAACGTATTCCAATCTATTGGAATGAGATTTTTGCCCTTTTTTGTACGTGAACTTCGTGACGTCTACAGAGAGAATCCCATTTCCCAATTCTCTCTGGGGTTTCTGCCCACGCCGCCGCTCCCTCTGACGGCAAATACGGGCTGAAAATCGCCTCCAACACCTCCATCTGGATCTAAATAGTATGTTCAAAGTTCCATTGGTTTCCTTCCTGATAATATCAAGGCTCTTCAGTGTGATTCCTTCTGATATTTCCCTGGTCGTCTCAATTCTGTAAGATATCGGTTTTGCACTCTCTCTCTCTCTGGTCTGTACCATTTTCACATCTTGTGCTCTGTTCTTTAGTTGAAGCTGTTAGCTTAACTGTCTCTTTGTCGCTGCTTCCTAACTGTCTCATGGTTATCTGAGGTAACGTTAGGTTGTAGAGATTTTTGTACAGCTGCAAGTAGTGTTCACAGCCATATTCCCATCAATAGTTGTATTAATGAGGACCTGTTTTTTAGTGGTGTTCTGCAGTTAAGAAGGGCAAAGCTTTCCTCTTTTTCATCAAGTCCTTGATTGTTTGAACTACTTTTTCTGTTTCTCCGTTGATATGAGGATATCTAGATGAACTGGTTACATGCAGGAACTATATCCCTGCACAGAATTGCAGAAGAGCTCATTAACAAACTGAGGTTGATTGTCCAGAATGCTATGTTATGAAGATTCTTCTTAGAAATGTAATGAATGCATTTGCCATGGTTTTCTGCAGTTTAGTCACTTCAAACCAGCTGGAGTAGAACCTCATAGAATCCCTACAGTGCAAAAGGAGGCCATTCAGCCCATTGAGTCTGCATCTATCCACTCCACCCTAATCCCGTAATTTACCTGTACATCCCTGGACATTAGGGGGCAATTTATCATGGCCAATCCATCATCTTTGGACTGTGGGAGGAAACCAAAGCTCCCAAAGGAAATCCATGCAGACACGGGGAGAATGTGCAAACTCCACACAGTCAACCGAGGCTGAAATTGAACGTGGATCCCTGGTTCTGTGAGGCAGCAACGCTAACCACTGTGCCACCGTGCCGCCCCAACAAGAGAACTTCTGACAGGCCCATGAAGCTACTAATGTTTCTTTATCAATGGTTGCATACACTTTCTCTGTATCCACGAGAGATCCTGAGGTGTAATAAATTAGTCTTCTTTGTCCATATTTTTAAACAAAAAACACCATTGCACCTAAGCATTTTGGTGATGTGTCTGCTGTTACAATTGTTGCCAACTCTGGTCTATTGTGTGCTTAGTGAAAGTAGGAGGTTTTTGATCTAAAGCATTTTGCCAAACCATGATCCAGAACCACTGTTAACCATGCCTCAACATCTCTTGTAATGGTTCATTGATTTCTGCTGAGTTTGGTAGGAATATGCCAAATTAATTGACCGTCCCAAGGGATCTAATTACTTTGATTTTCTGCGGAATGTGATGGTATGATTAGCATAGCTGCCTGCCGTTGGTGCAGAATACCGGCTTACTATTATCCCTGGTCGGTCATGTGCCTCTCGACCGGTTGGTTGAGACCAGTCATGTGACGGCTCCCCAATTGGTCGAGAGGCTGAGTTAACCATAAATACCCAGTACTCCCGGCGGTCGTCCTTCTACTGTAATCAACCGCAGGGCTTAACATCTAGTATATTAAAGCCATACTTTTGTTCAGCAACTCATCTCGCGTTCAATTGATGGTACATCACGGGTCAGCCTTAATTCCAAAAGTTTTCAAAATGTGGCTAAGAATTTTCACCTTTGTCATTTAATATTGTGGTAGTCACCACTAGTAGTATATTACATGTATTACGTCACTGCCTGTATAGTAGAGGTACATGGGTAAATCCCTGCCTGCTGGCTCCGCCCAGTAGGCACCGTATAAATGTGTGTGCTCGCCGCTGCTGCATCCATTCTGGATCCAGCTACAGGATGCACCACATCTTGCTCAATAAAGCCTCGATTATTCCACTACTCTCGTCTTTATGGTAATTGATAATGCATCAAATATCAAACCTGCTTCTTGAAGAACTTTGAAGATTGCTCTCTCTCCTGATGGTCACACTCTTCCCTTGATAAACTGTGTATGAGAATGTCATCCATATTTATATTACTTCTTCCATTTCTTCTCGGTTCTGAGGCATCGCTCTTTGTAAGACCTCAGGCGCAGAAGCAATTCCTAATGGTAACCTGTTAGATCAATAATGACAAATTGAGGTGATAAAAGTAGTTAACAATCTGCATTCTTTGTCCAGAGCAGCTGCTAAATGCCACTGTTAACATCCAGTTTTGTGAAGAGAGTAACTTTGCTAATATACTGAGAGTTCATGCCGTTGCTTCCTTCAGGTGAATCTCATGCTCTATTGACTAGCTTAATTGAGTCAAGTCCACACAGATTCTGATTGAATCACTTGGCTTTGGAATTGTGAGCTTTCCAGAACAGTACTTTGTCGGTTTGGCCACTGGAGAGACTACCCCTTAGAACATAGAACATACAGTGCAGAAGGAGGTCATTCGGCCCATCAAGTCTGCACCGACCCACTTAAGCTCTCATTTTCACCCTAACCCCATAACTCAATAACCCCTCCTAACCTTTTGAACACTAAGGGCAATTTAGCATGGCCAATCCACCTAACTTGCATGTCTTTGGACTGTGGGAGGAAACCCACGCAGACACGGGGACAACATGCAGACTCCGCACAGACAGTGATCCAGCGGGGAATCAAACCTGGGACCCTGGCGCCATGAAGCCACAGTGCTATCCACTTGTGCTACCATACTACCCTTGTTGAAGCATGTTTAATCTCATTCTTGACTTCATCAACAAGAGAAAGAGGGACTTTCCTCACTGTGGAGAGGCACTTGGGCTGGGATTTTCCACCCCGTCGCGGCAAATACAGTGAGCCAGTCAAATGTCCATTGACTTCGGCAGGACCGGAAGATCCCTCCAGCAGGTGGGGCTGGATAATTCTGGTCATCGCCTAAGTATGTCCCCTTACAGCAAAGAGATATTCTGTTTCAGCTGTCCTAAGCCTGAAAATGGAAATGGAAACTCATTCCTGAATATATCACTTGACTGCTCATCAGAAATTTCATCAAACTTGCAAATCAGCCTTAACTTTTTTTTAATATTTGTATTCTCCTCCTTTTTCACATTTTCTCCCAAATTTACACCCACCAACAATAAACAATAATCAGCAACAAATATGTCAATCCCCATAACAATAACAACGATCCCATCCTCCCACCAACCCCCAAATATCAGCCCGCATGTTTATATAAACAAATGACAAAAAGGAATAAGGAATTACCCATAGTCACCCTGAATACACACAGACCCCCTCCCCCCAACCCTCCCACCCTTCCCCCACAACTAATGTTCAATGTTATCCAGTTCTTGAAAGTGCATAATGAATAGTGCCCATGACTTGTAGAACCCCTCCGTCCTTCCCCTCAGTTCAAACTTAACCTTCTCAAGGGTCAAGTATTCCAACAGACCCCCCCGCCATGCCAGGGCACAGGGTAGAGAGGCTGCTCTCCATCCCAGCAGGATCGACCTTTAGGCGATCAACAAGGCGAAGGCGACGATATTTGCCTCCGCACCCATTTCCAACCCTGGCTGATCCGACACCCCGAATATGGCCTCCCGGGCACCCGAATCCCGTTTCACGTGTACCACCTTGGAAATTACCCTAAAAACCTCCTTCCAGTATTCCTCTAGCTTTGGACAGGACCAAAACATATGAACGTGATTAGCGGGGCCCCCGCCCGCAACGTTCACACACATCTTCTACTCCTTCAAAGAATCAGCTCATCCTCGCCCTTGTGAGGTGTGATCTGTATACCACCTTCAGCGGTATCAGCCCCGACCTCGCACATGCGGTGGAGGCATTTGCTCTCCGGAGCATCTCACACCAGACCCCCTCCTCTATAGCCTTTCCCAACTCTTCCTCCCGCTTTGCTTTGGTTCCTTCCAGTGGTGCCTTATCCTTTTCCAAAATAGCTCCATACACCTCTGACACTACCCCCTTCTCCAGTCCCCTTGTCGTCAGCACCTCCTCCAGCAATGTGGAGGCTGGTTCCTCTGGGAAGCTCTGTATCTCCTTCCTGGCAAAATCTCGAACCTGCATGTATCTAAACATTTCTCTCTGCACCAGCCAATACTTCGCTTCCAGCTCCCTTAATCCTGCAAACCGACCCCGAAGAAACAAATCTTTTAGCGTCTTAATCCCCTTCTCTTCCCATTTCCGAAAACTTCCATCCCACCTCCCTGGCTCAAATCTGTGGTTCCCCTGAATCGGCATTTCCCTTGACCCTGCCCCCAGCCCAAAGTGTTAACGAAACTGCCTCCAAATTCTCAATGAAGCTATTATTACCGGACTCTCGAGTATTTCCCCGGAGCTATCGGGAGCGGCGCTGTTGCTCGTGCTTTCAGTCCCGACCCCTGCACAAACTCCTCCATTCTGACCCACTGGGAATCAACCCCTCTGATCCAGCTCCGCACCTTCTCCACATTCGCCGCCCAGTAGTAGTGCATCAGGTTCGGGAAAACCAAACCCCCTGCCTGCCTTCCCCTCAGTAGCAGCACCTTTCTCACTCTGGCCACCTTCCCTCCCATTATGAGCGAGGTAATCCTACCCTCAATCTCCCTGAAAAAAAACCTTTGGCAGTAAAGTCGGTAGGCATTGAAAAATAAACAGAAATTGCGGCAACACATTCATTTTAACCGCCTGCACCCGACCCGCCAGTGACAGAGGGAGACCATCCCACCTTGCCAGATCGACTTTCACTCTCCCCACCAAACTAATGATATTGTACCTGCGAAGCCTCCCCCACTCCCGGGCAACCTGCATCCCCAGATACCTAAAGTGAGTCCCTGCCCAACGGAATGGCAGTCCCCCCACCCATGCCCCCACCCCCGGCCAAGACACCACAAAATACGCACACCTGCCCAGGTTCAGCTTGGACTCCGAGAAAGATCCAAATACTCGCTGTAGCTCCAATATACACCCTATCGACATACTCGGTTCCGACACATACAGCAGCAAGTCGTCGGCATATAAGGACACCATATGCTCTAACACCCCTCCCCCCCCCCCCCCCCCCCCCCGCACTATTCCTTTCCATACTCCCGAACTTCTTAATGCGATGGCCAATGGCTCAATCGCAAGTGCAAACAGCAGGGGGGGGGGGGGGACATAGGACATCCCTGCCTTGTCCCACGGTGGCGAGAAAAGTATCTTGAGCTGATGTTGTTTGTGCGGACACTCGCCTTCAGCTCCTTATATAGTAGCTTTACCCAGTTCACAAATCTTGGTCCAATCCCAAACCGCTCCAGAACTGCCATCAAGTACCCCCATTCTACCCGGAAAAATGTCTTCTCGGCGTCCAATGCCACAACCACCTCTGTTTCCTTCCCTTCCGCCGGTGCCATAACCATGTTTAACACCCTCCTAATGTTAGAAAAAAGCTGCCTCCCTCTCACGAACCCCATCTGATCCTCACCTATCACCTTCGGGAGGCACTCCTCCAGCCTACCCGCCAGTACCTTCGCCAATACTTTTGCGTCCACATTCAGAAGTAATATGGGCCTATACGACCCACACTCCATCGGATCCTTATCTTTTTTTAGCAACAGAGATTTTATTTTTCTTTCCCCTTTTCCCCCCTTCACCCTCCTGCCCTTCTTCAATCCGTTTTTTCCTTTGAAAAACAGTCAATTTTTCAAAGGGGGGGGGGGGGGGAAACTTTCAGCAAACTTATTTAAAGCTTCTTCATTCTCTTCTTTTTTGCATCCCTCCAGTCTTCCCTGGGACTGGACTTCAACCTTCTTTGCACGCTCTAGGTGGGAGCCATCCGACGTGGGACATCTCTTCTGCATGCCGCCCTGGCTTCGGGCCTGCTGCCTCGGCCCCCGCTTGGCTCGGCCCCCGCTGCTCTGCCCTTTGGGCGCGTGCTGGGCTCGACGCCTCAGCACCCGCTGCCCGACACCCGCGCGGGGTTCTTCGCCGGTTTTCAAACCAGCCCCACTAGCTGCCCGTGACGGTCCCAAAGGCTGGCAATAGTTGGGGGGGCGATCGGAAAGTCGGGGAAACCCCCGAAAGCGCCGCAAACCTTGGCACCGGCGGGAGCTCTTCCCGTGCGACCGTCCCACTCTCAAGCGCCACTGGAAGTCGCAAATCAGCCTTAACTGTGTGGTGAACTTATTGTACTGACCATTCACCACTGTGTTACACTGTATCACGCCGTTGCCCTTGTGGGCTCCACATATGGACCATTGCACGATATTACACAGAATGTATCATGTTGGTGCCCTTGTGGGCTCCGCACCTGGCTCCGCCCCCTTGATGGGAGGTATAAAGAGCAGCTGACCTGTAGGTGGCTCTCATTGGCAGAGCAGTCACAGGCAGGCACTGTTCTAGTCGATTAAAGCCACAGTTTACATCTACGCTGTTTCGCGTGAATTGATGGTCGCATCAAACTGCAAACATGCTTTTCCGCTCAATAGTGATCACTCCTGGTTCTGTATAATGTACAAGGGTTCCAGAATTTCTATATCCTTGTGTCTTAATTTTTCCAAGTATTGGCCAATTACGTTTAGTGTTTTTACACCTGGAACTTAAAACTGGATTGAGGATGCCTGTTACTACCTCTTTCTTCCTCGAAGCTCTTGAGCGGGATTTACCTCCCCCTGCGTGGCATGTTCTGCAGTGGCAAACGGTTAGTTTCAGTAATAGTGACCATGAAACTATCGTTGAATGTTGCAAAAACTTATTTGGTTCACTAATTTCCTTTAGGAGAGGAAATCTGCCATCCTTACCTGGTCTGGCCATTATGCGACTCCTGACCTACACAGCAATCTGGTTGACTCTTAGCTGCGCTCAGTTCATGGGCAATCAGGGGCGCGATTCTCCCAAAGGGAGACAAAGTGCCGAAGCCGGAGTGAAAACCGGAGTGTTTTACTCCGGCGTCGGAGGCCGCTCCTCGCCCCCTATTCTCCCACGCCCAGGGGGCTAGGAGCGGCGGCGCGTCAGTCACGTGCGCTGGGCCTTGACGCTTGCGTCAAAGCGGCGGCGCCTGAATGACGCGGCTGACGGTGCCTAAATGACATCACCCGCGTATGCGCAGGTTGGCCAGCGCCAACCCGCGCATGCGCGGTTGCCATCTTCCCCTCCGCCGCCCGGCAAGACATGGAGGATTGATCTTGTGGGTCGGTGGAGGGAAAAGAGTGCATCTTTCAGAGACGCCGGCCCGACGATCGATGGGCACCGATCACAGGCCAGACCCCTCCTGAGCACGCCCCTGGTGCACGCTCCTTCCTCCGCCCCCCCACAGGTCCCACATGCAGCGGTCGTGCGCTGTTCACGCCGGCAGCGACCAGGTGTGGTTGGCGCCGGCGTGAACCGGTCGGATTAGGCCATCCGGGCTGGAGAATCGCCGCTCGACTGGAGCGGCGATTCTCCGAGCGGACTGTCGCAAAACGCGACACGCCGATTTGGCGGGGTGGGAGAATTGATCGCGTGCGGGTGCCAGGGCGACGTGGCGTGAATCGCCTGGCACTTCCGCAATTCTCCCATCCGGCGTGGTGGTCGGAGAATCGCGCCCCTTGAGATGGTCAACAAATGCTGGCCTTGGTAGGGACATCCACATCTCATGAAAGAATAAAGAGAAAATACGAGCTTGAAGCCTCATTGATGCCCTGGCATTGGCTGTGATGGCCCCTACTGCAGAGAATAATGTACTGACTGATTCTTTTGGCCCTTTGTATGCAACCCTGAAGCTGTTCCTCACCTGGAGACTCTCTTCTTCCACTTGTCCAAGTGTTGAACCTGTTGCGAGGCTTCAGTACTTTGGAACGGTTCTGGGAGTGTCAATGTAGACTCCATGCTTTCTCTAAGCTCTGGATCTGTTGCTGCTTCACTAGTTTGACTTTTAGGCTGTGATATATACTCATTGCTGTCTGGACTCTGGGTTTGTGAGTTTGCATCTGCAGCATCCATTATACCCCATTCTCAGGTGTGTTTTCAATCTTTATTCTTCTTGTCCTTTTCTCAAAGATTTGTTGGTCTTTCAGGATGATGTCTTCAATTGTAGTGTTTCTAGGTCTTTACACTCTGTTCACTGCCACCACCAGTGCCACCATGTTTTGTCTAGGGTTCAGGGTCTTGATGGGGTTTCTTAAGGGTTTGCCTATTACTCTAATAACACTACCAAAGGCTATTATTTGTTTTTTAAAAAGTGTTTATTCACAGGTCTCTCTACATCTTAATGCTGTACATGTCATTGTACTACTTCCCACCAGATCGATTCCTCTGCAATGTGGGATTGCACCAGAATTACATTATTAGTTACATCAGTATCAGATATTCCTGATGTTAACACTTTACAGTTGTTCTTTCTCCTCCTGCACCTTGTGGCACACAAGTGATACTTTCATTTGTTGCCATAATGCGACAGAGGCTTATAGCTTGAGGTGCAGCACTTTGCATCAAGCAGAGCTGACCAGGAGTCTCACCCGCCTTACCACCTGCCATTAGCATGTGTTGGAAGGATTTTGCAGGTTGACACTCAACTTACGTGGCCACGTTGTGAACATACGCTCCTTGCTCATCAAGTCCTGCTGGGGGGACTCAAACACAGAGCTTCTGGTTCACAGGCAGGAATGCTGCCCACTGCACCACAAGACTTCCTTTTTTCTGCGGCACTGTCTATTAAATTGGGCAAAGTGTTCACAGTGCATGGTCGGCTTAGTTCAGACCTAAAATATTAGTCAACTGTCAGCGTGTTAGCTTTCTTTCCGGATGGTGATTGCTGGCCTGCCAGATGTACAGAAAGCTTAATGTCACCCCACCCCGCAGCACAAGTTAAAATCTATACTCACATCTGCCGATTGTCCAGTGCAGATTTTTTCCGCGCAACCTTGCTCTTACTTCTGCCTTGTCAATTCTATCTGCTCAGAAAGAGTGAGGGTTAGAAGCAGAGATGCCACTCGTATTGCGAATATGGAAAGAGTGTGAGAGACAGTCAGAGAAAAGAGAGACAAAGGAAGATAGAGAATGAGACTAAATGGAGCCAGCAATCCCTGTGGACTGGACCTAGTCCAGCTCATTTTGCAATGTAATACCAGTCACACAATCTTCTATTACATTTAGAATGCAAAGGTTCAAAAACCGTGATGTACAGAAGGTATTCCTTCCAATTTGAAACCCATGCACTTAAAAGATAAATTACTAAAAAAATCCCATTGAATCTGCTTAGGTGACCAACAAATAACTTGTGAAGCCACATTTAAAGAACATTTAAAGCAATAAATGTGCTTCTTACGATATTCAAGGACAGCATTGAGTGAAAAATTGAACCATCCAACTTAGGAAAGCTAAAGAATGTTACATTTTGCCTGGGATTTAAATGCTACATGTCACATCCTTTTTTGAGCAAAACATTACCATAGAAACCTAACAAAGAAACTGAATTTCATTTTTAATGGAAAAGAAACAGGAGAATGCCAAGCAGCAAAATTTCAGGATTGCAGCTTTATGTGATGTCTGATAATGCAATTCACTTAGAGGCGATTAATTAAAGAGGAAGACAAGTTTCCTTGTATTTCCTGAATAGCGGAATCTCCCTCCCACTTGAATTTTATACTGCTTTCAGCTGTTAGGTAAAACGACTTCAATGCAATCCATTACAATTTTGAAGTTTTATATTTGTCTTTCTCAACATCCATTTCCATTTTTGATTAAGTATTGTCATCACAATTACATTACGGTTGCAAACTGGAATCACTCAATACCTCTGTTACTAACTAACCTGCTTGAAGAATCAAATTGTTGCCTGGCTAAGGTTAATACATTACCACATTGCAACAGTGACTACATTTCAAAAAAAAATTCCTCGTTGTCTGGAAAGCATTTTGGGACATTCTGAGGTCATAAAAGCTGACATGTAAATTCTTTAATACTTATTTTGTGCAAGTTAACCAGGGAATTCTATGGCTTCTGACTTCAAGTTTCTGGTTACAAGACAGATCCCAGCTGACCACTGAACATTAAATAATTTTGTTGTGCCATCAAAGCTAAAGACAACATGAAGAATTCTGAAACATCTAAATGCAACAAACAAAGCATTTACCGAAAAGTGCAAATATTTATTTATAATATTTCGAGAATTCAAAGCTGAAGACTTGCTTTTCACGGAAAAGAATTCCTCAGTTAAACTGTGGTTCTTCTGAAAATTTGAAGGATCAAATTGTTTAAGTACAATAAAAGAATTGCTTGCACAGAGAAAGGTAGGAATTTTAAAAAATGTAAAAGATGACTAAGATTCTTTCTTCAGGATCAACAACAATTTACCTCCATCCACTTAAGCAGCAACCAAAGTCATGGCAACTGAAGTATAAAATTGGAAAGTGTGAACTTGTCCATTTTGGCAGGAAAAATAAAAAAAGAAACATATTATCTAAATGATGAGAGATTTCAGACCTTAGAGAGGTAGAGGGATCTGGCTGCATGAATCACTAAAGACTCGTATGCAGGTATAGCAAGTAATTAGGAAAGCTAATAGAATGTTATGGTTTATTTTGAGGGGAATTGATTACAAAACTGAGAAGGTTATGCTTCAGTTGTACAGAGTACGGGTGAGAACACACCTGGAGCATTTTGTACGGTATCGGTCTCCGTTTTAATGAAGATGCAAGTGTATGGGAAGCGATTCAGAGAAGGTGTACGAGACTAATACCAGGGATGGGCAGGTGGGCTTGCGAAGAAAGGCTGGACAGGCTAGGCTTGTACCTGCTGAGGTTTGGAAGCGTAAGAGGCCAATTTGATTGAAATATGTATGATCTTGAGAGATCCTGATATGGTTGATGTGCAGAGGACGTTTCTACTTGTGGAAGAATGTTTAACTTGGGGCCACTGCTGAAAACTAAATGGTCATCCATTTAGGGCAGGGGTGAAGACAATTTCTTTCTCTCAGAGGGTTGTGAGTCTTTGGAACTCTCTTCCAAAAGGTGGTGGAAGCAGAGCCTTTGAATATTTTTACAGCAGAGGGAGTTAGATTCTTGATAAGCAGGAGGGTGAAAGTGATGAGGGGTAGGCGGAAATGTTGAGTTGAGGTTGCAATCAGATCAGCCATGACCTTGCTGAATGACGGAGCAGGCTCTAAGGGCCAAGTGGCCTACTCCTGCTGCCAATTTCTATGTCCGTATGCACAAGCACTGAATTAGGTTGTAACTCGAAGATCCACTGGGATCAGAGGAATGAGCAATACAGGCAGGCCTTAAATCCATATTGCTGATGATGCTGGGGGCGGGATTCTTCCGTAATTGGCTGGGCGGCCCATGCCGGCGCCAAGAGCGGCGTGAACCATTCCGGTATCGGGCCGCCCAGGAGTTGCAGAATCCACTGCGTGTCCGGGGGCTAGGCAGACCCTGGAGGGGTTGGCGCTGCGCCAACTGGCACCGAAGGCCTGCCGCCGGCTGGTGCGAGTTAGCGCTTGCGCAGGACTGCCGGCATGTTTCCTGCGCATGCGCAGGGTATTTCTTCTCTGCGCCAGCCATGGCGGAGCCTTACAGAGACCGGTGCGGAGGGAAAGCGTGCCCCCATTGCACAGGCACGCCCGCAGATCGGTGGGCCCTGATCGCGGGCCAGGAAACCGTGGGGCCCGCCCCCCAGGGCCGGAGCCCCTCCCCCTCTCCGAGGATCCCACTAGCCACCTTCCAAGCCAGGTCCCGTTGGGATGGACCATGTCTATATGTCTATTTCACTCCGGTGGGACTGGCCGAAAATGGTGGCTGCTCGGCCCTTCGGGGTCTGGGGAATTTCCGGGGGGGGGGGGGGGGGGCTGTCAACAGCCCCCGACCAGCGTGGCGTGATCCCCGCCCCCGCCTGAAAACCGGTGCCGGAGAATTCGGCAGCCGGCATTGGAGCGGCGGGGCTGGATTCACGCCGCCCCCCCCCCCCCCCCCCCCCCCCGGGGATTCTCCGACCTGGCGGGGGTGTCGGAGAATCCATGATTTCTGTACAGAGAGGAAATAAATAGCTTGTATCTCATATTTTTCCCAGCTTCTTTCTTTTACCATCTATCTGGCTCAAATTGTAACATAAGGTTTACCTCTGGTCATCCGTCCGCAGCCTCTTTCACCCTCTCTTTGTGAAATAGTTAAATACAAATTGTCAGTTCACCCTTGCTCTTCTGAGCTGATGTCTATGCCTCCTGGTTACAAATATTGTGGATCTGTCAAACAGTTTGACAAATCTAGGAGCTATCCAGTTTCCATTCATAAGAAATTCTGCATTTTGCATTTTTGTATGAATTTCCAGGCAGGTTTATACACTAGAGTGTCGAAAGTAGAAATCATTACTGTTATGTTTGCTAATATTTCCTTTGTCTCGACTTGAAAGCCTGTAGGCAAAGTGAAATATTGCCTCTACCTGGAAACATTGTATATTAGTGCAAAACGTAAGCTGCCTTCAGTTGTTGTGAGGCACACCAAAGGTTGAATCTTAACATTTGAGTGGTTAGCCAGCAGAGTGGGTGGGCTAGGCACCTTGAGGCCTTCTCCATTTTGAAGGGCTAGCCCTGATCAACATGTACGCAGCCAGCCCTGCCCCCATGCAACTCGCTGACAAAACATTGGGTCATCCAGTAGTCAAGCGGTCAGGTTGGTCCTGAGACAGGAAGTTGCCTGGCACGCCAGCAACTCACATAAAACACCCCTACTCCTCCAAGGAAAACTGTTGCTGTTGCCTTTTTAAGTTATACTGAATTGACAGATGTTTCTGAATTGGTGAATACACCCTTGATGGATGTTTCTTTCAGTAGGACCTGATGCCATTCACATATGTCATAGGACCTTGATTTGCATGAATTCACGAGGCTCCTGCTATATCCAGTTAGACACCGAAGCTGCTCAGTGAAAGGTTGAAGATAAATGATGAAAGAGCTAAAATGGGGCAGTAACTTCAGAACCTCCACTTTAATTCCACCATCCTGTCTTCGATCTGAATCTAAATCTTGTTTGGATAGGTCAAGTAGGATAACTTTGATTAATTGTCAAGAGGACAATTTTATTTTTTGTTTTGATTTATGCAAATTGGATACTGCCTTTGCCTGCGAAGCAACAGTGGCTGCACTTCAACAGTAATGCACTCAGTATGAAGCATTTAGGAATGTCCAGAGAATATGACAGAGATTAGATAAAAACAAGAGGCTGAAATTTTCATTTTTTTGGGCAGGGTTTGGGAGGCAGGTTCTCAAATGAGTGTTCTGCATGGCCCCACCCCATCTATCTCAGCTCATCGGATCAGGCATCCGATAGCTAATTAGTGGCCATTTGATGGGAAGGAGGACAATTAGAGGTGCAACAGTGGGAGGCTCTGCACCCAATTGGGATGGTAGGCAAGGATGACATGCAGCGGAAGGACAAAGCTGTGAGCAGGAACTTGGGCACAGCTACAGGTTTAAAGAACCCTACTCTCTGAATGACTCTTTAATTTTTATTAAATGCTCAGAAAAGCTTTCTTCCGCCCTCGTCATAGCTGCCGTAAAATACTTCCAGACGTTCAACGCCCGAAAAATGCAATGGGCAATGAAAAATTGCAGACGATTGGGTCTTTCAATTAGTAATGCAAAATAGCAAGTGCTCCTGTTTTCCATGCCTGTGGTGATATGCATCACTGTAGATACACAAGGGGTTAATGTAAATACACGTAGACTAGATAGACACTAGAGGGAGCACCAGAGACTTGACCACAGACATTCAACCAATAGGTCAGTAAGATAGGACACGACCAATGGGCATTCACAATACACACAGAGGTGACACTACCACAGGAGGGCATTACACCAACCTATATATAAAGACAGCACACATGCTCTTTCTCTTTCCAGTGGAGACACTCAGTGAGTACAGACACAGGGTTAATTCAACATCACACCCACCACATAGATTGTAGCAGTCTGAGTAGCTATAGAAGGATTAACAGTTGAGTCGAATCCAAGTAGGAGAATTGTTAATCGTTCAATAAACGTGTTGTAGCTATCTCCAAGTTTGAACCTTCCTTTGCAGAGTGCACATCAAGGAAGCAGCTTATGCTACGCCAAGAGCATAACAAGACAATGCCCACTTGCCTTCCAAGAGACTGATGACATCTTGCCATCTTGCTGACTCAACATCATCAGTATTTAATGTTTGCACGGCGGGGTTGTTGGGGACAGGGCAAGAACCAGCTCAACAATATCTGTCCATTGCTTATAGAGTCGTACAGCACAAGAACAGGCCCTTCAGCCCATCACATTTGCGCCGGTGAAAAACAACCCACCTAACCATTCTGATCCCATTTTCCAGCACTTGGCCCATAGCCTTGTTTGCCCTGCGATTGCGAGTGCACATCTGAATACTTCTCAAATGTTATGAGGGTCTCTTCCCCCTCCACCCTTTCAGATAGGGAGTTTCAGACTTCCACCACCCTCTGGATAAAAAGGTTTTCCCTCACATCCCCTCTAAACCTCCTGCCCCTTGCCTTAAATCAATGCCCCCGGTCATTGATCCCTCCACCAAGGGTGAAGGTTTCTTCCTGTCTATTCTATCTGTGCCCCACATAATTTTACACATCTCAATCATGTCTCCCCCTCAGTCTCCTCTGCTCCAAGGAAAATATCCCCAGTTTACCCAATCTCTCTTCATAGCTAAAACTCTCCGGCCCAGGCAATAACTTGGTAAGTCTCCTCTGCCCCGTTTCCTGTGCTATTACATCTGTCCAATAATGTGGATTCCAGAACTTCATACAATACTCTAACTGTGACCTAACAACATTTTATGTAGTTCCAGCATAACCTCCCTGCTCTTAAATACTATTATATTATCCAATCTCACCCAATTCCCTTTTAAATGACCACAAGATCAACTAAATAATCACAAAGCAAAAACAGCATTGAACTATTTTGGTTCATCCATCCAGAAAAAAACCCAAAGCATCATTTGTGACTCCTCGGATACTGAAGCAGTCCTTGTCCATATACAGCAAGACCTGGACAACATTCATGCTCTGGGCTGACAAGTGGCAAGTTACATTCATGCCACACAAGTGGCAGGCAATTACTATCTCTAACAACAGAGAATCCAATCACTTCCATTGAACCTGTGACCCCTTGCCTGTCTGCAACAACATCAACTTACATTTTTTTTCATTTATCTTTTCAATGTCATTGCCTATTTTGCATACCTCTCTCCTCTATGATAAAGCAGATTCTCCAGTTTTCTTCATAACTGGCTCCAGGGCCTGTCATTTCATTCCCAAGGCAGGCATGCAGAGTCAGAAAATTTCCCGAAGTCCCAAACCTGCCGATGGGAGAACCAAATGGCGGGAATTTATCTCTGCGGATCCGGGTGCGGTATGGATCCGAGCCTGCCTGAGCAAGATGCATTATGGATACGAAGGCAGGTCCTGCATGGGTAACGCAATCTGGGCAGGGCAGAGCCTTTAAGGGGATTCTGCTGTGAGGGAAATCACAGCCGTAGAACACTGCCTGTAACAGTTGCTGGCACTGGAAAAGATGTCCTATCATGGTCTTCCTGTTGAGACAGCTGCAAATTCTTCAGCGTAAAAAAATCATGACAGTTTCTTGGTAACGTGCGCGTATATGCAGGAAATCCTTGATGGGGTCACACACCAACTGCACATTCAAAGAGTGGAAGGATTTTGTGTTTATAAATGTATCTACTTGATGGCTTGGTGTCCATATTGCAATGTGGGTGTATTTGATAGCCCTCTGTTCTTAAAGTTGACGACTACTCTGGTTGAACTTTGACTGTGTTGTGATTTATCTCCATAGGTGCCCATGCGTTTCAGGTCAAAGTCCAACAGGTTTGTTTCAAACACGAGCTTTCGGAGCGCAGCTCCTTCCTCAGGTAGGAGCTGCGCTCCGAAAGCTCGTGTTTGAAACAAACCTGTTGGATTTTAACCTGGTGTTATAAGACTTCTTACTGTGCTCACCCCAGTCCAACGCCGGCATCTCCACATCATGTGTTTCAGAGCAGGGCTATCAGCCAAGTCCATAAGGCATATCTCTGTTCTAGCAGACAGCCGCTGATGTTTTGAATTCTTACGGTGGTCCTATACCGGTGGTTCAAGAAGCTATCAGGTACATTGACAGGTGGCCTAATGGCTACACTGTTGCAGTCAACTATGCCCTGAACTTTTAGGAATTCTCTAACGGCTGTAGAAATCACAGTTGTTCCCTGCTGGCTCCTGAATCTATCGGAGAACAAGATTAAATTATCAACCCTGGCAAATAATATGCCTGTGACCTGCTTTTAACAGGAATGCACTGCAGCTTGGCAAATTGTATGCCTTTCGCTTTGGTCTGTGTCACCTGAATTGCCAGAGACAGTGCAGTACCAGCTGTGATTGTGGGCTTCAGCCTCTGGGGCAGCAAACTGCAGATTTCTCTCAATCTCTTCATCCACTGAGATACACGTAGTTATGGGTCCATAGCCCCTATCAGGAAGGTACAGACATCAGCGAACAGCCCTACCCCTTCCTAGACCCCTTGTAGGGCTAAATGTTGCTTCCTGAAGTTTTCCCACTTGTTGTTACTCCTGTTCCTGCAACCAGTAAGGGGCTGTCCCAAGCTTCAATAAATAAGAAACTTTGCTCACAGAATGATTTAAATGCCGCAAGATGCAAAAAGCAGAATAGCACAATTACAGCAACAATATTCTGAAATAAACTCCAATTCCCCAGATGGACACTAATGATCTGAGTACTTTGAGTGTCTGCCCATTTTCTTTGTGGGATTGATGTGAAGGGCACTTACATGTACTCTAGGGAACTGGGCCATCTGTTGAAAGTTACGCATCCTGTCCAGCTGATGCATCCATTCTCAAGGAAAAGTGATGAAGGTATTGACCCTTGACAATATTACAGATATAACTTCCTTGATGCATGCGCAGTACAGATTGCCTGATAGGGAAGGTGAATCCTGGATTGACTTAGAAAGAGGTAGTGATATGCAAACCATGTTGTGGTAATTTTCACTTCTGCACAAAGAGCCATCAGGGATTTTGGTTTTCTGTGCAGACCATTTATTTATAGATAGCACAATGCTGTCTTGTCCAGTGGAAGTAGTGAGAAAATTCTCCGATATGCCAAGTTTAAAATTCTGGGTTACAGAAGAAGATAGGAGCAGAGTGGGGATATTTATCCCCTTGAATTTGTTCTGTCATTCATTGAGATCATGGCTGATCTGTGACTCAATTCCATGCGGCCATAACTCCCTGGCTCCCCTATGTCGCATTTGGGGGTACATCAAAAATGCACCAGGGAATCCCTCTTGGAAGTTCCAGGTAAGGGTTTGTCCCCTGGACAATTGTGTTGGGCTGGGAACCATGCGACAAAGCTCACTTCAGATTGTTCTGCCAGTTTTACATGCATAGTTACTCTGAAAACGTTAGTGGGGAAAAAGCACTTCTAACTTGAGAGTAGCTATTGTAAACAACGAAACCTCATGATACACCCCATCACAGAACCCCCAGAGGACCCCCCCCCCCAACCAAATACCCCAGCTCCCACGGATTCCCCACCCCACCCTCGACCTGATTCCTCTGACTTAGCTACTGGCTACCAACCTCAATCTGACCACAAGGGCAGCACGATGGCACAGTGGTTAGCACTGCTGCCTTACAGCGCCAGGGACCCGAGTTCAAAGATAAGTTAATTTACAACAGTTCATATATGAGGCCCAGTCAACCTCACCAGGTACTCTCTCTCTTCTCAGTTGGTTCCACACTGGCCGACCTTTAATGCAGGCACGGATACGCTACCCCGTCCCTAGCGGGAGAGCTCCCCAAGGAGCACGGGGAAAACAATCAGCCCTACACCGTATGTCCCGTGCTGGTTATTATAGAAAGCTTGAAGACACCAATAGCAGAGCTACTGTTACATATTCTACTTTCAAGCAAAAGTGAAACTAAAACTGGATCACATGACACTCTTCCTTTCTAGAGATATTATGCTCCAATCCCAAAAAGGCAAATTACAACAGAAACAACACTAATTGGCCTGTAATTTTCTATTAAACATCTTCTTCTTTCTTAATAAGGGTATGATATTTAAGGCCATCTGGTCATTTAGCAAATTATGCTTTCCAAAGATTTTTGAGAAATTTTGGTTTGGTCTCTGCTACTTTCGCCTGACTTCACTTCGTTTTCTGGAGTGCATAATCCAACGACACTAATATTTCACTCCAAGTAACTTTTTTAAATACTGTGACATTTTGGTAATATATTGTTTGCTTGATAGAAATGACTGAGCTCACCAGTAGGAAGATAAACAGAAATAAGATTTCAAAATGTCTGAACTGCTATCAGTCATGTCAAATAACGTTTTAGGTTTCAGTTTTTCTTTATCCCTGAAGATTGGAACAACTTTGATAAGGTACCTCCTCTTCCCAATACTCTGCAAGTATTCTTTACTTCCTTACTCTGTCTGCGTAGCTCAGTCTCAAATCATTCATAGAGTCATAGAGTTTTACATCACGGAAAGAGGACCTTCGGCACATTGTGTCCGGGCCGACCATCAAGCACCTTACTATTCTAATCCCATTTCCCAACACTTGGTCCTTGTATGCAATGGCATGTCAAGTGCTCATTTAAATACTTCTTAAAAGTGGTGGGGTTCCCGCCTCTACCACCCTTTCAGGCAGTGAGTTCCAATTTCTAACCACCCTTTGGGTGAAAAAGTTTTCCTTCACATCTCCTCTAAACCTCTTACCCATGACCTTAAACCTATGTCCCCTTATTATTGACCCCTCCACCAAGGAGAAAAGTACCTTCCTATCCAATCTTTGTTATCAGTATCGATTTCCTCCTCTGTATTCCTTAAATTCAGTATCTTCCTACTCTAATAAGCACTTTATTGACAGAAAACACTTTAGGATGTCCAAAGGTCATGAAAGGTCATTATTTCTTACAGTGACCTGATTATTACACACTATTTCCCCCAGACTTCTGTTTTGTCTCCATGTTTTCACACTCTATAACATTGGTTGCACATTTCAGAATCGTTGTGAATGATGCCACATTATTCTGGAGAGTAAGTTTGTTCAACTTTCATATGTGGTAGTTTATTAGTTGTCACCGGAATAGTAACCCAAAGAATGGCCGAAGAATTCAGAGGGTTTGAGTTCAAAGCTTGCCTTGGATCAGTTTTAATGGTCTGGGGAGAAGAAAATTGGCATCCGTTAAAGTGACCATAATGCTGTCGGAATTTAAAAGAAACACGCTGTTTTGCTGAGAAGAGGAAAGAAATATGCTGCTCTTACCTAGACTGGCCTATATGTGACCTCAGTCCCACACCAAAGTGGTTTGACTCTGTTTTGACCCTCACAATGCACTCAACAAATACAATTTGCATTTATATAGCATCTTTAACATTCCAAAGAGTTTCACCCAAGTGTTATTAAACAAAGTTTAAAGTCATCTAAAGAGATGTTGGGATAGGGTACCAGAAATTTGATCAAGGAGCTAGGTTAGAATGAATGTATTCAAGGAAGGGAGAGATGGTGGGGGGACAGAGAGGTTTAAAGAGATCATTTCAGAACTCAGTACCTAGGCAGCTGACGGCATGGCTGTCAATGGTGGAACAATGAGGATGCACAAGAGGCCAGAATTAGAGAACTCCGGAAATCTCGGAGCACTGTCAGGTGGAAGAGGTTACAGAGGAGCAAGGCTGCGAAAACAATGTAAAAACATGGATGCGCATTTTAAGCTGAGGAGTTGGTGAACTTGGAGCCGGGGTGATATGTGGTTTAATTTAGGATATGAGCAACAGTATTCACTATGGCTGAGCTCACGTTTACAGAGGGTGCAAGCTGGCAGGTTGGACATCATATCTAGAGGTAGCATGGATGTGGATTTACGAAGTAGCTGACCTGAGGTAGGGACACAGTCGGGAAATATTACAGAAGTGGAATTGGGAGAGATGTGGATTCGGAAGATCGGCTCAGGGTTAAAAAGAATGCCAAAGTTATGAATGGTCTAATTCCACCTCAGGTAGTGTCCAAGGGGACAGAATGACAAAACATTAACAAGAAGCCCACCACCATCTTCTCAGGGCATTTGTTGTGCATGTGTCAGTATTATTTAAATAGATTTAGCAATAGTGATTGCTACCTTATTGGTTCAGAGAACATCATGTCAAATTAAACTATGTGGCAACACTCAGTGAATGGTGCACTCTTTGTCAGGACACTCCTAGACAGAACTATCTTTGAGGGGCTGGGCGGAGCTTAGAGAGATAAAGGAATCCTGTTCGAACAAGTGGCGGGAGAAGGATTTGGAGAACAATTAGTTGAGGCCATGAAAAGACTGCCACAGAGAGCTTTGACAAAGAGTCATCGGACTCGAAACGTTAGCTCTTTTCTCTCCCTACAGATGCTGCCAGACTTACTGAGATTTTCCAGCATTTTCCTTTTCGTTTCACATTCCAGCATCCGCAGTAATTTGCTTTTATAAAATGATCCACTTTGGTGGAAATAAATTATAAAAGCAAAATATTTTTGGACTGGTGAAAGTCTGGGAAATATTCAGTGGGGCCTGCGTACATGAATCACAGAAAGTTAACATGCAGGTACAGCAAGAAATTAGGAAGGCAAATGACATGTTAGCTTTTGTAACAAAGCCATTGGAGTGTGAAAGCAAAGATGTCTTGCAACCGTTATACAGGACATTGGGGAGGTAACACCTAGACTACTGTGTGTAGTTTGAAGTGCTGTTTTGATCACTTTATCGAAGAAAAGTGTTGGCAGGGATTCTCTGTTGGTTGATGCCGAAATCGCAAAACACAATTGGGCAGAGAATATGTTCCGATGCCAAAATCGCGGCAGGCACCGATTTGAAGCCAAATCATAATTCTCCAACACCTCGACAGTGGAGTAAGTACAGTCTGGTCACATGCACAGTACACACCATTTGCATATCATTAACGGTCCGATCCAGTATTCTCCATGGCCTCCGCAATTCTCCACCTCCAATGTTCCGAGTTCCCGAGGGCGTGGTTCACGTGTGCTTTTTAAAATTGTGAAACCGACGTCGTGGCTGCTGAGGGAGAGAGAGGAGGACGGAAAATGCCCAAGGTCAAGATAGTTTGCTGACATTTGTGCTGCTGGCTGGGGGGCTTCTGTCAGGGCCGGGTAAGTAGCAGGGGTGGCCAAGAGGTGGGCTGTGGGTTTGGGGTGGACGGGCATGGAAACCATTGCCGCAGCCGGAAAGGCAGCCATGTAGCTCCGCACACCGCTAACAGCCCACTGTGAACTTAGTGCCATGGGCCATAGAGGTGTCCCTCCAGCCCTCACCCTCTGGCTGCTCTCTGGTCCCAGCCGATCCATCAGCTGTATGGGTGTTCTCCAGCACAACAAGGTCACCTTGTTGGCTGGGATGAGTGTGTGTAGGCTTGTAATGTGTATGTGCGGCTGCAGCTTGTGTCAGTTACGAACCCGGCAAATCCTGCACCGTTTTACATTGGAATCAATTGTGTTCCACGTGGTGCCGGTGCTAGCCCATCCAGTCACTGAATCGATCCAGCTTCGGCTGTTTTGCTAGTTTTGCTGTCGTGAAAGTCCACGAATTCTGCCCCGGGGTCAACACCTTGTTCCATAAACGGAAATCCTGCCCGTTACATTTCTTTGTTGCCAACAAGACAGAATTATGGAGATGTCCACACTCTAGATTCTTGTAAAACACGATGAGAAGTTTATTAAGGGTGTTGCTCATACAATCAAGATGGTGACCGGCTCGAACACCTGCGCAAACACTCTGCTGATGTCAATAACATCATGTGACACAGACCCAGCCAAGAATGTATTCCCAGATACAGAACATAATTTACTTTAAGTCTTCACATGATGGAAGGCTTGAGGTCCAGATTTTTCCAATGAACGTCTGACAGCGATCCTTTTTGGACCAAGTCTATCACTTTCCTCATCATGAGATCGGCTCTTGTATATCTTTGAACTGTTGGGCATGATTCGGCAACCTCGTCACGCCCAACTTGGTGTCAGGTCGAAGCCGTTTAATCTCGCGAGAGGCCTGGATCGAGATTCGACGGAATCTCATGGCACGTTGCGATCTGTATTTCTCTTTCACTGGATGAGATCCAGGCGCACATATGTAAATAAGCCATTAGCCTGATTTAAATATGTGTCACCCAATTCTCCCGGGGCCCGGGATTCACACGCGTCGCCATCGAGGTCTCAACTGGACGCCGTATGTTACTCGTTAGCAAAGTTGTGAACCAGTTGCAAAGACATCTCGGGAAGGTCCTGTTAAGGAATTGAGGAAACAGGGTGGTTGGACTGGGCAGGATAGCCCCTGGGAAGGCTCTCTGACTCATGGGCACCTTGGCATTTCCACCCTGACACCCTGGAAGTGCCACCAGGCAATATCAGGGTGCCAAGATGGTACCGCCAGGCTGGCAGGGGCATTGTTAGGGTGCCAGATTGGCAGAGCCAAGGTTCTCAGGTGGCAGGTTGGCTTTGCCAGGGGTCGAGCTGTGGAGGGGAGTGCCTTGCCTGTAAGAGGGCATGGTGAGGTCGGCTCGAGGACCCCGGAGAAAGTAAGTTGGATGAAGTGGACGGTACTGAGGCCCATGATGGGGGCACTGCGGGGGGTCAATAGATCGGGGTTACCTTTAAAATTGGAGGCCAATCCATGAGCAGTCTTCCAGGAAATGACTTAGAGCGTGCCCTCAACAGGGAGTTCCTCGCTGAGGCTAAAATTAATGGCAAAGTGCGGTTGAATAATGGAGCCTTTCTTGGAGCTGCTGGCGGCGGGAAGCACCCCACTGAATGAGCCATTCAACGGACTTTAACTTGAGTCCGCTGAATCATGCCCAATCCTCATATGCCTCACCACAACAACCCCATCCCCATGGCCTTTCATATACTCTGTGCCAACTCAATGTCCAATTATGTTCCCTATACATCCCTTGGCACTCATACACTCCTTGCCACCTCCATGGCTTCTCACCCAGTATCTATCATGGGAAGACCTCAGGAACCATGTGGAGATGAGAAAAAACATTTTCTTCACTCTAATACACTCCTAAACAGTTGCAAAACCTCTCAGTCAAATATTCACTCAAAGCTTTTAAATCTCCGCAAGCGGTTAATCTCTTCCAAAATGAAACAAAGGGCGCAATCAACCCAAAAGGGAACAAAGTCTCCGAGCGAACGCCTTTAGCCACATGTTTCCAGGCACTTGCAGTTCCGAGAAACACGTGGCTATTCAACGCAACTCACTTTGAATAAGGGCCTAAATGGAGAAAGCAGGCTGAGGCCGGAGAGCTCTACTCCCTGGAACGTCCTGTTGTAGCAAGAGAGTGGGACACCATTTTTAAATTTTGTCCTGACCTCCGGGGCCCACAAAACAAAAATGACCTCCTCCCAGCCTGGACGCAACATGGAAGGCCACCTCCCCCCCCCCCCCCCCCCTCACTGTATAACACCCATGATGGGCAACCCTGGCCAATTCGCACATGCACAAAAATGCCAACTTGGCACTTCCCCTGACAGATGGCACTGCCAAGGTGTGAGGCTAACACTGCCAGGGTACACAGTTGGCACCAGCAGTGCCAGGGCACCACCTTGCCCAAAGGGCATGCAACTGGGGGCCTCCAATCCCCTTGAAGACCTACACGAGTGCCATTCCGTCTGGTCCCCGTTTGTGGGGATCAGTACCAAACAGCACATGCCCGAGGTCTCTGAGGCGAAGGGATTGAATCCCAAAGCCTCTGGGCCAGGATTCCCCCCTACCCGGCGGGGCGGGGGTCCCAGCGTAGCGGAGTGGCGCCAACCACTCCGGCGCCGGGCCTCCCCAAAGGTGCGGAATTCTCCGTACCTTTAGGGGCTAGGCCCATGCCGGAGTGGTTTCCGCCACGCCGACCGGCGCCAAAACCGGCGCCAACAGCCTTTGACACCCGCCGCCCGGCGTCGGGGCTGGCCGAAAGGCCTTCGCCGGTTCGCGCAAGCGCCGGTGCATCAGCAGCCGCTGACGTCACCACTGGTGCGGTAAGGGGAGGTCTCTTCCGCCTCCGCCATAGTGGAGGCCATGGCGGCGGCGGACGAAAAAGAGTGCCCCCATGGCACTGGCCAATGGATGGGCCCCGATCGCGGGCCAGGCTACCGTGGGGGCACCCCCCAGGGTCCGATCACCCCGCACCCCTCCCAGGACCCCGGGGCTCCACTCGCGCCGCCGGCACCAGAGGTGCTCCAATTCCCGCCGGCGGGAGAGGCCTGTCAGCGGAGGGACTTCGGCCCATCGCGGGGCGGAGAATCGCCGCGGGGGGGCCGCCGATCAGCGCGGCGTGATTCCCGCTCCCGCCGATTCCGGCCACGGCGGGGGTGGGATTTACGCCGGCCCCAGGCGATTCCCCGACCCTGCGGGGGGGTCGGAGAATTCCGTCCCTGGTACCTCGGGAATCTGTAAATTAGAGTAAGGCTTACTGTCTCGCTCTAATATGAAGATTTGCCCAAAAAAATGATCCCTTCCATTTGGGCAGGATTCTCCTTGCATTATCTCATGAGATTGCGTTGAATCTTTCGAGGCATTGTGAGCCGGGTTGATCCCAGGAGCGGGGTTTCCCAGCTTTCACCAGCCACGCTGCAAGATGCTTTTCCGGCGCAGTGTGGCTGGACGATCACGCCCAAACTTCTCCTCAGTACCTATGTCAAAGACAACTAATCTTTTAAAAGTCTCTTTAAGCTGTCAGTCAAACTGAACTCAGAATGTCCTGCTGAGATAAATTTAGCTTTTGAAACTCAGCCAATCATTCATAATGACATTATGATAACCCTTGAGGAAATATCAACAAAGAGATCTATTGAAACTGTGCCACCTGCTCCGACCTTGCTTTTCTCAACTGTACCTTTCCATCAAAGCAATCCAGCAGAGTTTTTTTTTAACACTCACTGACAACTGCAGCCTGTCTTTTTTTTAGGTTCAAAGATCAGGGCAGCAAGATGTCACAGATGAGATGCAGGCCTTGGCACGTATGAAGGAGAGAGGGAAATCTTATTCCTGAGGGTGGCCGGAGGAGGCCACCTCATCATGCAGCAGACTTACTTCTCTGTTCAGCATCATCTCGCTCTGCCTTTAATTCTTCCTTGTCCCCCCTCTCTTACCTCCTGCTCCTGTTCTTCCATCCCTTTCCAGGCCCTTTCACCTTCAAGGTCCACATCTCTCTGGAGGGTCATATTATAGAGTGCGCAGCTGGCCACCACAATGACTGAGACCCTTGCAGGAGGATATTACAGGGCACCACCTGACCAGTCCAGGCACTGTACCCAGTGCTGTTTAAGCCAGAGATGACCCATCAGTTGTATACCTGATGTGTTTCCCAGCTCTGTCACCTGGGTGATGCACTAGTATTCAGTTGCCTTCAAGACTCTGTGGATTTCCGCAGTGATGAGGACACAGATGTTTGTGACGATCTACCTAGAGAGTTCTAGTTTCCTTTAGCACTGATTCTCCATCATCAACATGTAAATTAACCTCTGCCTATAGATCCTGTGCTCAACTGTGTGATTTCTTCTCCTTCATGCTCCTCGACCCTCTCTGTTGTCGTAATGCAGGGTGGTCTGCCCTTCCTTCCGAAGGTGCTCATCTCCAGTAGTTTCGATTTGGAAGGGGCCAGCACTAATTTCCAGCCACACCTTTCTTGGTGCTCAACAGCATTGTCCACTGCTCCAATGTCCACACATTGGCAGGAGGATGTTGACCCACTGAACTGGCAAAGTTCTTAATGCTGGATCACCCACTAACCTTTGATGGATTACTGTAACTTTAACTTCAAAGGATAAGGCCTGTTGAGAGTGACTCCAATATACACCACAGTTTAGTTCGCAGAAAGCCATGGTAAGCTGATGTTGTTTGGTTGTCCTAACAGACACCTACCAACACCATGTGAGAGAAAAGAGGTGTGCTGGCATCAATGAAAAAAAAATCAACTAACTCCCAAGCCTCAAGAGTGAATATAATAAAAAGCAATTATAAGTTCCCTATTAGGCTTTACTGAAAGTGAAAAGAGGGAAAATATACTTTTAAAATATATATACATTCGGGGCGGAACGGTGGTGCAGTGGTTCGCACTGCTGCCTCACGGCGCCGAGGACCCGGGTTTGATGCCGGCCCCGGGTCTCTGTCCGTGTGGAGTTTTCACATTCTCCCCATGTCTGCGTGGGTCTCACCCCCATAACCCAAAGATGTGCCTGGTAGGTGAATTGGCCATGCTAAATTTCCCCTTAATTGTGAAAAGATAAGAATTGGGTGATCTAAATTTATAAAAAAAGTAAAATATATATAAATACCAGAAAACCTGGACAGTATGAATGGTTCGAACCTCTAGGATGGTGTCATTAAATTAGCAATCTCACTTTGAAAGTTCACACATGTAGCTAACGTAGGAAATAAAAGTAGAGAGATGTATGGATGCAGTTCTCAGCCTGTGTTACTGCCAAGTGTTGGCATGGCCTCCCTTCACAGCTTAAACGTTGCATATTCAGCATGAAAATATTTTTAAGATGACACTGTCCAGAGGATTTCTCCATTCAACAGCACAGATTTCCTTTCACTGCATTTCCCCCTTTGAAGCACATCGAATCATTTCGCAACATTTGTGGTGTGTAAGTTGTTGTTGAGAAAATTGCCATTCCTGCAGTTAGAGAAACTGAAAATGTATTTTGAACAGTAGAAGCTTACACCTTTTTTTAAAAAAGCTAACTGCATTTGGCACAAGTGAAGTATTTAATTGGAATTGTTTGTGTGATCCTAGAATCTGCTTTCTTCATCATCACATTTGTGGTCATAGTAGCCTGTCAGACACTGTATGCTTGTTTTTTGATTTCTCCACTGTTATACCTCCTGTCTAGTACATCTCAATCACATACATGAGTCCGCCCCAATGCATTAGCAGAAGGAAAGTGATGGACGCACTTTGCCTGCCTGCATGACCCCCCTGATAATCCTGTTTCACAGACAGGCTCCCTGCTGCACAGAACACAAAAGCTGCCACCATAGCTCCGTGGATCCAGTCGATATTCTGACAGATTTGATCCAGCAAATTAGTATGCTTTGGGAGGGCATGATCAAGGACCTTTTTGACACTCTCAGAATCAATACAAAGACAAACAGGAGCATATTCTCTATGCATTTGTTCTCTGACTCCAATTTTGGTGACCCAGTTTCTTCCCCCAAATATCCAGCTCTCTGAAAAGTTTAAAGGGAATTTGATTAAATATTAACAAATCTGCCAGATCATTCACGCATGCAATTTTTTTCTTATGCTGCTAAAAGAAATGATTTTTTTTGAAGTGTGCAGTTTGTGTCTGCAGAGAGTATCAATATTAACTCTGCCTTGTGCAAAATATGTTGCTCAGAATTACAATTGGTTCAAACCACCCATTCCTTCCAACTATTTCCCATTAAAATCTTTAGTAAAGTTCATACAAGGCAAGGCAACATATTTGTTGAGAATTTTCAGACACATTGAAAATTATGGAGCTAATTTTCCAGCACTCTGCACTTCCACCCCCCTCTCCCCTATGATCCCCCTTTCAGGTCCGGCACTGTTCCTGGCATTACCACAGGCATAACCAGATATCCTGTCCAGGACCACTACCGTGGCCCAGTGACAACCACTGTGCCATTCCCTGTCAGAGCCCAAAACAAGCAAAAAGAGCAGCAAGTTGAAATGTAGCTGTACTTTTACCGTTTCATTCTCGGCATAAGGCTTTGCACTTTCTGGGGGCTGCTCAAAAGCAGAAGGTCCCAATCCCCTAAAAGAGTTGAATTAAGCACCAACACTTGCTGACAGATATATTCAGAACTACAGAGATACTTCTATCAACATGTGCTGTAAACAAAAGCTGAAGAAATTTAATACATAGCCTGTAGATGTAGAGAAAACCGCCCTAATATCATTACGTAAAATCCCAACATTCTTTTTATGTCTACTGTGTCATGCCAGCAGTGTTGGTGGAACATTGTTACTTCTAATTTAGAAAGCAGAAGTGACATCTTCCATTCTAGTTGACACCCGCAAAATCATCATTGTCCCTGTACACCGCACCGCAACAAGGATAACAAATTAATTCTGTTCTCTAGCAGAAGACATGTTGCTCAGTGCCAAGGATTCCATAGGAGAGGAAAGGAATGAAAAGAAGGAAAGAATGGAAGGACAAAAGGAAGGACTGGGGAAAGGAAAGAAGGACAGAAAGAAAGTAGCACTATAAAGAGCTTTTCATGTCCTCCAGATATCCCTGAACACTTTGCAGCCAATTTAGTATTTTGGGATGTCGACAACTTCTGTAATGGAAAGATAGTGGCAGTGAATTTGCACACAGCAATGGTTCACAAACAGCAATGAGATAATGGCCAGATAATCTATTTTTGTGACGTTGATTGGCCAAGATGTTGGGCGAACTCCCCTGCTCTTTTTTAAATTGTGCCATGGGATCTTTTGTAGATCTGAAAACGCAGGCTGGACTTTAGTTTAATGTCTCATCTGAAAGATGCAAATCAGTGCCATTTCCTCTAACATTTCATATCAGGACAGCATGACATGAGAGGAACCACTTGTACATTCCTGCCCTATTTTACAGATTTCAGCTTTCAAAATTAACTAGATAAATCGCAACAATTGCAGTTTCTTTTCCTGAGGCATTCTGCTGATTCACTGCCACAGCTGCAAAGAAAGACCTATGGGCAGCTCAGAGAAATGAAATGAAACAATCAGGAGAACTCCAAATCCTACCCCTGAAAATTGAAGTCCATTTAGTCTGCATTAGGAATACAGCACTCATGGAATAATGCCATATAAATCAGAACCTCAAAGAAGGGGACAAATTTGGGGCAATGTCTTTGTATTTAATGAATCATGAGATATGCAGTATCCTTCCTTATGCTGGAATACCAATCACAAGAGACATCAGAATGGCCGGCAGGATTGGGAGAATCCTTTTGCTTACGTGCAGAATAAGCAATGTTTTGTTTTTATTATTTTGGAGCCGTGTTCATTCGATCGAGGCTGCAATCTCTTTTTATTAATAAACATTTTATTGAGGTATTTTTGGTATTGTAACAACAAAATAAACAATGTACATGAAACTATAAACATAGTCCAAAAGCAGTCTCCCTTCCTTACAGGTCCCACCTTTATTAACCCCCTACTCTAAGCTAAACTAAACCCCCCACCCACTTCTGCTGCCGATTAATTTTCCGCGAAGAAGTCGACGAACGGTTGCCACCTCCGAGTGAACCTTAACAGTGACCCTCTCAAGGCGAACTTGATTTTCTCCAAACAGAGAAAGCTAGCCATGTCCGATAGCCAGGTCTCTGACTTTGGGGGCTTTGAGTCCCTCCAAGCTAATAGTATCCGTCTACGGGCTACCAGAGAAGCAAAGGCGAGAACGTCTGCCTCTTTCTCCTCCTGGATCCCTGGGTCTTCCGACATCCCGAAAATCACCACCTCTGGACTCAGCTCCACCCTTGTTTTTAACACCGTGGACATGACATCTGCAAACCCCTGCCAAAATCCCCTAAGCTTCGGACATGTCCAGAACATGTGGACACGGTTCGCTGGTCCTCCCGCACATTTTGCACACCTGTCCTCCACCCCAAAGAATCTGCTCATCTGTGCCACTGTCATATGAGCCTGGTGAACGATCTTGAATTGTATCAGGCTGAGCCTGGCACATGTTGCGGACGCGTTGACTCTACTCAACATGTTCACCCGTAGACCATCCTCTATCTCTCTTCCCAGCTCCTCCTCCCGCTTGCGCTTCAGCTCCACGGTCCACATCTCCTCTGACCCCATAAGTTCCTTGTAAATGTCCGAGACACTCCCTTCTCCTAACCACCTCTGGAAACTACCCTGTCCTGAATCCCCCTTAGCGGTAGGAGCGGGAAGGTTGACACGTGTTTACATAGGAAGTCCTGCACCTGCAGATACCTGAATTTGTTTCCCCTTGCCAACCCAAACTTCTCCTCCAGCGCTCTCATACTCAGAAAGCTCCCCTATATAAACATATCCCCCATCATCTCAATCCCTGCTCTCTGTCATATCCGGCACCCCCCATCCATACTTCCTGGGGCAAACCGGTGATTATTACAGATTCGAGATCAGACCGATGCTCCCTCTGCTCCCACATGTCTCCTCCATTGCCCCCAGACTCTCGGGGCCGCCACCACCATGGGGCTGGTGGAGTACCGTGCCGGCGGGAACGGCAGAGGCGCAGTTACCAACACCCCCAGACTGGTGCCCTTGCATGAAGCCGCCTCCATACGCTCCAATGCCGATCCCTCCCCCACCACCCACTTCCTGATCATGGCTATATTTGCTGCCCAGTAATAGTTACTAAAATTTGGCAGTGCCAGCCCGCCCTCTTCCGACTCCGCTCAAGCATTACCTTCCTTACTCGCGGGGTCTTGCCCGCCCAAACAAAGCCAAAGATCACTTTGTTGACCTGTTCAAAAAAGGACCGAGGAGACAGTGAAATACAAACAGGAATCTCGGGAGGACTGTCATCTTCACAGTGACAAGGGAAGCGCGTCCCATCTCCGAAAATCGTCCTTCATTTGGACCAATAGCTGGGCCAGATTTAATTTATGCAGCCGGTCCCATTCCCGTGCCACTTGAATGTCTAGGTACCTAAAGCTTTCCCCTACTAATCTAAATGGCAGCTCTCCCAATCGCCTCTCCTGTCCCCTCGCCTGGACCGCAAACATCTTCACTATTCCACATATTTAGCTTATATCCCAAAAACCGGCCAAATTCCCCTAGAATCCTCATGATTTCTTCCATCCCCTCTATTGCGTCCGATGCATACAGAAGCAGGTTGTCTGCATCGAGTGAGACTCCGTACTTCAAACCACCCCCCCCCCCCTTCCAGACCCTTGAGGGTGTCAGAGCAATTGCCAACGGCTCTATAGCTAGCGCGAACAACAGTGGGGAGTGGGGGCATCCCTGTCTCGTCCCCCGGTGCAGTCTAAAATAGTCCGATGTTGTCCTATTAGTCCGTACGCTTGCCACAGAAGCCTGATACAGCAATCTGACCCAGTCAATAAAGCCCCGCCCAAATCCAAACTGTCCCAGTACCTCCCCCAGACAGTCCCATTCTACCCAATCAAAAGCCTTTTCTGCATCCATTGCGATCAAGGCTGCAATCTCAAGTGATTTATTTATTGAAGACCAGTTGCAACAATATTGGAACATGCTGACATTAGAAAATAATAGGATGTGAGTCTCTGAGTTCTATTATCCACAGATCGTTTTCCTGTTTTCAATGTGGGCTGCTGGCAAGTGAAGGATAGAGGCATTGACGTTGCAGGAAGTGAAAAATATGTTCAATAGTTGCTCAATTAAGTAATCCTATTCTAGTGCAGCCTTTTCATTGCTGAATAAAAGATGGGGTAACCCCCTGCATCATGCTATTATTTTCTTACCTTCTTTCTTTGCAAGACAAGAAGAGTAGAAAGAGAAGCACTGAATCTCAGTTCAGCCAAAATGTCACAGCTGGGAAGGAGAGATACAGAGGCCCAGAGGCACATGGAGCAGCAAGTTTGCCAAAGGGCACATGTGGGAGATGGGTAACAAATGGCCCTTTGGGCTGCATAATTTGAAAAAAAACATTTTAAAGACTGAACTGAAATTGGTGCTGTTATGCTTCTTGTAGAGTCCTTACAATACTTAAGTTTCCAGAAAATTAGAATGTTTTGGTACAAATTAGAAAGCATTAAAAGACAATGAAGTAGAGTCCTCCCCTGGAGTGCATGCGAGCTGGTGCCCATAACCCACCAAAGTGTTGAATTCTTGATATCAACTGCACTATCATGTGAAGGGACCAGGTTCAGGAGTTTTTCAGTGCTGTTGGAAACAAAATAACCTTGGTAGGGATGTCAGAAGCTTTGATACATTTATTTTGCATCCTTACTGCTTCCAATGGTCTTATAAAATGAGATTTGGCCTTTTTTTCCCCATATTACACAGGTTCAAAGAGAAAACTTCAAAGTGACATTTGGGGTGGCTCACAGCATGACCACCCGTTCACCATGGGCTGGATTCTCTGCCCTGCCGCGCCACATTTCTGTTTCACCCCGCCGGCGGGATGCTCCGTTACGTCGGCCGGTCAATGGGATCCCATTGTGGGGCAGCCGCACGCCGTCAGGAAACCCCCCAGCTGCCAGCAAAGTGGAGCACCGCATCGGCGGAGAATCCAGCCCCGCGGGATTCTCCCTTCTGAAGGCAGAGTGTTGACGCCGTCGTAAAAACTGGAGAGTTTAACGACGGCATCATCGGACCGCTTTGTGTAGCGATCCTACAGGAGGCCAGCACGGCACTGGAGTGACCGACGTCGATACCGGAGTCAAATGGGTGTCACGGGTCTGCGCATGTGTGCTGCGACTGGCGCGAATGCGCGCATGTGCACTGCGACCAGCGCGAATATGCGCATGCGTGGTAGCTTCGTTCTCCGCGCCAGCCCCAACACAACATGGTGTAGAGCTACAGGGGCCTGCCCGGAGCAAAAGTGGCGGCCACCACGAGAGGTAGGCCCCGATCGCGGGCCAGGCCGCGGTGGAGGGCCCCCCCCCCCACCAGACCGCCCCCGATAGGGTGGACGCCGAAGTCCCACCGGGTTAGACCAGATGTGAACAGCACTGGCGGGACTCGGGCTTTTTTTTTGGGCAGCCACTCGGCCCATTCCGGGCAGAGAATCGCCGGGGTGTGGGCCAGGTAGGGTGGCCCGACCCGGCGATTCTCCAACCCGGCGTGGGCTGAGAGAATCCTGCCGGGGTCTCTGCGCAAACAGTGACCCAAGCCGGGAATGGAACCTGGGACCCTAGCACTGTGAAGCAACAGTGCTAACCACCGTGGCGGTTCAATTTGAAAAAGACAACATAGAAATGTACCATAAACAGTGCAGTGAAACTTGGTGATCTAAGACACGGAAACGTGCAGCTTTAAAAATAGGAATGCGGGTAGGAAAGATGATAAAGTGGAAACAGCATTTTGTGGTTTATATTTGATGATTCCATTTTTTGTTTACATCAAATAAATTATATTGAATTTCTGTAAGGCATTGATTAAGCCAGAGTTATGCAGATGTTTTTACACAATTAGAGAAATAGTATGAGAAGATTGATAAGAATTGAAATGTTAAACCATTGATTGGTGATTTAGTAATAATGAGGCATGGACTCAGGCTTACCATGAGAAGAACAACAATTGGAGTTATGAGATGTTTTGCATACAGTGGATTACAACAGGATGTGTTTCACCACAAGTGATTATTGAGACAGAGACTGTGGGCGGAATTCTCCGCTCCCCATGCAAGGTGGGAGAATTGCGGGAGGGCCGGGCAACTCACGCCACGCCGCCCTGGTACCCTCTGCGATTCTCCCACCCCCCTCTCGCCGAATCGGCGCTCGCCGTTTTTCACAGCAACCGGCGATTCTCCGGCCCGAATGGGCCGAGCGGCCTGACGTTCCTGACCGGTTCACGACGGCGGCAACCACACCTGGTCGCTGCTGTCATGAACATGGCGCCAAATGCTCGTTTGTGGCTTGTGGGGGGCGGAGAGGGGAGTGAGCACCACGGCCATGCTCGGGAGGGGACTGGCCCGCGATCGGTGCCCACCGATCGTCGGGCCGGCGTCTCCAAGAGACGCGCTCTTTCCCCTCCACCGCCCTACAAGATCAAGCCGCCACATCTTGCGGGGCAGCAGAGGGGAAGACGGCAACCGCGCATGCGCGGGTTGGAGCCGGCAGCCGTCGTGACGTCAGCCGCGCATGTGCGGGTTGGAGCCAGCCAACCTGCGCATGTGCGGCTGACGTCACCTAGGTGCTGCCGCCGCGGCGTCATTCTCTGCGCGCCGCCTTGACGCAAGCGTCAAGGCCCGGGGGCCGAGAGTTACGGAGCGCCGCTCCTAGTCCCCTGGGGGGGGGGGGGGGGGTGAATAGGGTGCGAGGAGCGGCCTCCGAGACTGTCGTGAAACTCGGCCAAGTTCACGACGGCCTTCCCGATGCCGCGCGGGAGCAGAGAATTCCGCCCCAGTGGGTAGTATTTACCTAGCATCCTGCATCATGTTATGCGGTGGCAGAGGTCTCCCACTAGTGGGACTTTCTGTTCCGTCTGCTATCAACGGGATTTCCCATTGCCTGCACCCCTCGTCGCCAGTAAACCCATGCTCCGTCGGTGGGACAGGAATACTCGCCGGCGTGAATAGCCGGTAAATTCTGCCCGATAACATTATTTAAATTAAAAAATGGATAAAGTAATTTGAATGGAAAATGGTGCAGGGAACGTGAACTGGAGTAATCAGACTAGTGGATAGGTAATTGAAAAGATAGTCTGCTACAAACATGATGGATTAAAGTGTCACCTCTTTTTTGTAATTTCTATGATTCAATGATTCTGGGAGCAATGGTAACTTTCTATTTTAAATATCTGTGGCGATGGAGCATAATGGTCCCCTTATTTGAGGAAATATGTAGTGGCATTGGAGTTGGTTCAGAGGTGGTTCACTAGATTGATTCCGGAGATGAGGGGCTAGATTCACCGATTTCCAGGCTATGTCTGGAGGATTGTGGTGTTTTATGTCAGAAATGTCGGCGGCGCCCCAGCACCGATTCTCCAACCAGCGAGGGGCTAGCAGCCACGCCATGTAAAACATCTGGCCTCCACAACAAAAACGGCCGGAGAATTGCCGGGTCCATGGCCCGCATGCGGCGCAAGGCAACAACCTGCAGTGGTTGCACCGTACAACATGGTGTCGGCCGTGTGTGGACCCAACCTGACAGATAGTGACCCCCTGGACACCCCTTGGCCACCTCCCACCAGTACCCGCAGCCCTTGCCAAATCACTCCCCCCAGCCAGCAGCACGGCTCCTGCCTGACTGTGGAGGCGCTACACATAGTCCACAGCTGGCCCATCGGGGGCGGAGCATCGGGGGAGGGTCTCTGGTGACGCCCTGAGGCCGTCCCAATTGCGTGTGACGTGCTACTCAATGATGCCATTTTGGAGAGGGTGGAGGATGCGAAAACAGGCGCCATCCCCTATTCCACCATTAAAAAGGGATACTCCGCTTGGTCGCAATTACGAAATCGGCTTCGGGGAACAGAGAATCCCACCCGTAGTGTTTATCTTATGAAGAGAGATTGAAAAGTTTAGGCCTGTACTCTCTAGAGTTTAGAGGAATGAGGGGAGATCAAATTGAGATATATAAGATGATAAACGGTATGGGTAAAGTCGACATGGAGCAGTTGCTTCCTCTTGTGGGTCATTCTGGAATGAAAGGTAACAGTCTAACTATTCTGCCTAATTCTACCTCCAGCTCTTGGTCTGTTGCCTTGAATGTTTTCTTGATTATTCAGGGGACTTCTTGATTAATAAGGGGATCAGGGATTATGAGGAGAAGTCAGGTGAATATGGATGAGGAACATATCAACCATGATTGAATGACGGAGCAGACTCGATGGGCCGAATGGCATAATTCTGCTCCTCTACCTTGTGGTTCTTGTCTTATCTCATCACCAAGAAGTTTCTTTGGAAGTTTGACAGTTAAGAAGCAGAAGTCCAAAAGAAAAATCTTGCAATTGCTATAAATCTGAAATAAAGACAGAGAATGCAGGATACACTCAACAGGCCAGGCAACAACCATGATGAGAGTTCTTTTAAAAATTTCAAGTAACCAATTATTTTTTTTTCCAATTCTTTTTTGTTCATTAAGGGGCAATTTAGCATGGCCAATCCACCTAGCCTGCAGAACCTTGGGTTGCGGGGGTAAGACCCACGCAGACACGAGGAGAATGTGCAAACTCCACACAGACAGTGACCCAGAGCCGAGATCGAATCCAGGTCCACAGCGGCGTGAAGCAGCAGTGCTAACCACTGCACCACCGTGCCGCCCAATCATCATGAGAGTTAATAAACAGATATATTCAAGAAGGAATCTATGTGAGCTCTTCTCAAGGGCATGTCCTGGTCTCGTTGTCTGTTGATACTTCATCCTGAGTCATTTCTTCCATAGGCATTTTTTCAGTGGTGGTTTGCCATTGCCTCCCACTCTCAGGGCAGTGCAAGGACACAGGTCCCCAGTCTACCACAGTCAGAAGAGCAATCAAATCAACACTGTTGGCATTATTATCAGCCCCCTTACCTTTAAAGAAATAAAAAAACAAGGCTGAATTGAAATAAGGCTGTGGTAGTCACTGATTGGCATTGATACCATTGGCAATCAGCAAATTATGGTGGCAGAACATGTACTAAAATTCCTACAGTTTATGTGATGATCCCCTTTGATGTCAACTCCTACATTGTGAGTGCATCCTCACCTATGTGATCAATGTGAAGCCAGATGCTTTTTGTGGCAGCAAAAGGTAGCTTTAAGGGGGCAGACGTTGTGGTCCATGTGACCGGCTCCGGACCTGTCACATGGGATGTGCGACAGCCAACCAATAGAGAGAAAGCGCAGGGCCCTTGGAGCAGTGCTCCGGCCAGTGTGGATCCCAGTGCTGGAGAGTCAATACCTAACTAATCTTTGTCTGTGCTTGTATATAATTTCCTTTGCCTATTGTTAATAAACCCCCTTTTATGTTACTGAAAGTCTCCAGGTTATTGTCTCGAGCCACCACTTTGGCAACAAGGTAAACAGTTCGATCATTAGTTTTCAGCAGTTTGGGATTTGAGGGGGGGAAGGTAGAAGCCTCTAAAGACAGATGAAAATCGGGGACCATCAACGGTATCACCCAAAAAATGAGTTAAAATGCCAATGATTGATAAGTTAGAACCTTTCGAACATGGGCTGAAAACTGGAGCCAATATATTGAATGGCTCCTCTATTTGTTCACAGTGAATGAAATAGCAAGGGGAGACAAGCAGAAGGTGATACTTTTGACAGGCTGTGCACCTTAAACCTACAACCTGACAAGAAGTCTTACTTTCCCAGAGGCTCCCGACTCAAAAAACCTTGATCAGTCAGTCATGTTGGTCAAGGAACATTTTAACTCCAGGACCTCACTCATCCGGCAGTGTTGGAAGTTCAACTCGGCAAGTGGCCCTGCCAAGGTGCCAGGCTGGCACTGACAGCATGCCCAGGTGGCACCAGCAGTGCCAGGGCATGCTGCTGGGGGCCTTCGACCCCTGGGAGACCCCCACAAGTGCCGTTCCACCTGGTCCACGGTTGTGGGGACCAGTGCTGAATGGCACTCACCTGAGGTCTCTGAGGAGAAGGGGGTGAACCACAAAGCCTCAGGTACCTCAGGAATCACACATTAGAGTGAGGCTTACTGCCTCGCTCCAATATAGAGATTTTCCAAAAACTGATGCCACCCACAATAGGCAAGATTTACATCACAACCTCTGACAAGATCGCATTGGATCTCGCGAGTCATGGTGACCCGGGTCGATCCGGGGAGCAGGGTCTCCCGGCTTTCACTGCCACACTGTACCACAGTGAGCTGCCTTTCTGTAGTAGCGTGGCCGCTGGATCATGCCCGATGTTTTAGTTACTGGAACCACACACAATGAACAAGTTTGGAAGAGGTATTAAAGAGAATCCGAAATGTGGGAGTCTGCCTTAAAAATGAAAACTGTATCTTCCAAGTTCCAGAAGTCACGTACTTGGGCTCTGACTGGATGCCACAAGTCTACACCCACTCAAAGAAAAGGTCAAAGCCAAACATGAGGTCACAGCATCCAGGAATATTGCTGAGCTGACATCCTTCCTGGGAATGGTGAACTATTATGGCAGGTTCACTCCAAACCTGGTCATGGCAATGGTGCCACCACACCAGTTGCTAAGGAAACACCAACATTGGTAATGGAAGGAGCAGCTAGAGGAAGCTTTCCATACTGGTAAAACAAGCTCTACAATCTTCAAACCTTTTAGTTTATTTTGTCCTGGGGAAGCCAATTGTTCTCACATGCGACATGTCACCATACGGGATAGGGGCAGCTCTACCTCATAAGATGGAGGACGGATCAAAATGGCCAATTGCTTTTGCCTCAACGACACTCTCAAAAGCTGATGAAATTACGACCAAATCCAAAAGGAGGAAGTAGCCATCATCTATGGTGTTACAAAGTGCACCAATATGTTTACAGACGACGATTAGTAATAATAACCGACTGTAAGCTGCTATTGTGTCTTTTGAGAGAGGGCAAGCCAATACCCTCACTTCTCTCCACCAGGGTGCACCTTTAGACCCTGCTGCTAGCAGCATACAGCTACACCTTCCAACACAGTCTTGCACCCAAATCTCCAATGTAGACACATTGAGTTGATTCCCCTTGCCAAAAACCTTGGTGCCACTGCCAGTACCACAAGAAATCAACTTGGTGCTGAAATTCTTGGACCTTGCCGTTGTCCTCTGGACATATACAAAATTGGGCCCAGTGAGATACAGTGTTATCCAAGGTGAAACGAATGATACAGAGAGGTTGTCACCACAAGACGTCCGAACAATTGATGCCCTAATTAACCCGCAGAGTTGAACTAACCTGCAAGGTTGGAGTAATTTTTTGGGCTTTCAAGTCGTCATTCCAGCCCCAGCAAGGGAATCCCTCTTACAAGAATTACACAGCACCCATCTGGGCCAAACAAAAATGAAGATACTAGCTCGCAGTCATATCTGATGGCTGGGAATTGATAAAGCCATTGAGGAAGTTGTACGGCAATGCATCCCCTGTCAGCCTCAAGAATCATTACCTTCTCCACCCCTGGGAGTGGTCGGGTTGCCCAAGGACTCTGCAGACCCTTTCTTGAGCAGGATGTTTCTTGTCTTGGTAAATGCTAATTCCAAATGGCTATCCAGACAATAGATGGCAGTGACAACCATGGCAGCGACTGTGGACACCTCACACCGATTATTCGCTATACACGACCTAACAGAGGCCATTATATCCAATAATGGCACCTCTTTTACTGCGGACGATTTTCAACACTTTGTTGAGAAAAATGGAGTTTGGCATACCAGAACGGCCCTACATCACCCTGCATCTAATGGGGTGGCAGAAAGGGCCATGCAGACTATAAAAAATGCTGTGAGGAAGCAATCAGAGCAGGCGCTACACCATCGGGCTGGCCAACTTCCTACTGTCCTCCAACACGAACCCCTACTCCACCACGGAGATCACACCAGCGGAATTGCTTATGGGCCGTTGCCTCAGAACTCATTTGGACTTGGCATTTCCAAATTTGGTGGGGGAGGGTGGAGGCACGTCAGGCCTCCCAGAAAAATCAACATACGTCACATAAGGCGGACAGATCATTTCGGGTGGGTGACCTTGTTCTCGTCTGAAATTTCACTCCGTGTCTAGTCTGGTCCCGTATCACATGTGGTAAATTTCAATGGCAGGATGGTGTGGAAGCATGTTGATGGTTCCAACTAGTACCACCAGTGCTACTGTAGCTGTTCCATAGCAGAGGGAACCGGGAATTTCAGAGTCAGCCCCCCCCCAGTGGTCCAGGTGGGAGATGACGAGGAGAGCTGCCTTACAGAAGAGCTGGAGGCTCCCAAACCATTGTCTTCTGCCGACACCAAGACTACGTTGGAGATGGTAGAGCTGGCTGGGGCCTAAGGAGGTCAGTGAGGACTGAAAGGTCCCCAGACAGACTGATTCTGTGATGAATTCTTTCCCCTTATGCCTCTTGACCTTGTATATAGCACTAGCACTTGTATATTGCTTACTTTGTAAAATGTAATGAGGGACTTAAGCGGGAGGGGGGATGTGAGGAGTGGGGTCCACGTGACTGGCCCGGGACCAATCACGCGGGAGTGCATGAACTCCGACTAATAGAGTGAAAATGCAGGGCCCTGGGAACAGGGGCCCGATGGGTGTGGACCCCTGAGCTGGTGAGTCAAGACCGAACCATCATTGCTCTGTGCCTGCATATAGTTGCCTTTGCCTACTGTTAATAAACCCCCTTTGTTGTTACTGGAAGTCTCCAGTGTATTGTCTCGAGCCACCACAGTTTTAAAACCTCAACATAATAATAGCTGGCTGCAGATGAATTGCAGATGTGTGATGTCCCATTCTTGCTTTAGTTTTCTATACACATATGTGTATTTACTACTGCTTTACTTAAGAACATACAGGTCCTAACCCTACTCAAGCCTGCATATACATCTAACCATTCATTCTCCTAAATGTAAACTGTTTACTTTGAATATCTTTTATTTTCTTCTTATACTTCACCAATATATTGTCATTAAATCTCAAAAAAAGGCGTGTTTATTTACAGTGCAGTTTGAAACATGAAGCAGCAAGATAAATCTTGACTTATGCTTGAGTAATTATTAACAATGTTACAGTTATGTTTAATGACATAGGTGACCTCGTGTGTATGTATTTGAGATAGAGATGATAAACATTCATTCCTGTTTGACTGAAAGCTATAATTATGTATATTCAGTAACTATAACCCAACTGTAATTTTGTAGTGAAATAGCAACATTCTTGGCATACTGATTCAATAGTACAATAGTTGCAATGTTACAGAATATTAAAAAGATAACCCTGAATTCCTTAATGAGGTAGAAAGTATTTCCTGCTAAACTGCCCATCTCCTCTCTTCTGACTATCTTTAATAATTTCAGGTAACTAAAAAATTCAACTCAAAGGATTACATCAACAAAAACAAAAGATTAAATTGAAGATTAGGATTGTTCTGGCTTCAAAGAGGAATTCAGTCATTTTTTTAAGTTTTGACGCTGTGCGTAAAGCTGTGTAGGAATTGAAAAAGGCGGAGCAGTTATGTCATCTTATGCTGAATAGTGGACTAATAAGTACACACACACATCCATGGAAGTAGTCTGACACAAGGGTAGTTTATTTTTCATTTTTCCCCTTGGACAGATTACCAGGGATTCACATATATTTGTGGTACAATTGAGTCACCTTCCTTTGGGAATAGAAATGTCTGCATGTGTTATTGATCTGCTAAAGTGAGGTCTGGTCACCTCTGCTGATGAAAGTGTGAGGTACAGGACACCTCATGTGTAGTCTGACCTTATTGTCATCCCTCCAGTTTGTAAACTACCTGAGAGAAATGAATTCCTTACTGGGAAACTTTGTGGCAACAGTAATGGTATATGTGGGGTTGTGGGGTGAGGGGGGTGGGGGGGAAGCATTGGCATAGAAGGCGAAGCAAGACAGATTAAGAGAATTAGCGGAAAGACTAACAGCAGAAAAATGCACAGGATTAGAAATTCATCTGGGCCTGGCTTTGACCCATTTTCAGTGCTACGCAGACACTATGGCCGGGATTCTCCGAGCTTCCGCACTGAAATCGTGCTCAGTGCAGGGGCGGAGAATGGGGTCTCAGACCCACGATAGGCTCTGACGCCGGGATGCGATTCTCCATGGTCCAGAGAATCGCCAGCAGCAGCGCTCACGTCGTCAATGCGGCGCCGGTTGGGGGCCGTTGAAAGAGGCCCGCCGCGACTACTCTCCGCAGTCGACCGGCCGAGTTCCCGCCGAGTTCCACCGCCGTGGTTCCAACCTGGTTCCATCCAGCAGGAGCTCGGACTCACAGCCACGCTGGCAGTCCTGGTTGGGGGTGGGGGGGATCAGAGTCCGGGGGAGCCTCCACGACGGCCAGGCCCGCGATCAGGGGCTACTGATTGGCGGGTGCGCATGATCCGGGGGGGTTGGCCTATCTTCTTCCGCGCCGGCCCTCTGTGTGGCTCTGCCATGTTGTGTGGGGGCCGGCGCGAAAATGGCCGTGGCGCGCATGCGCGGATCCGCAGCCAAAAATTCAGGGCCCCGTATCGGCAGCAGGAGCTGCGGGGGATACGCCGGGGCCCTGCTATCCCTCTTAAAATCGGAGAATCACTCCGGACTTTTTGAAAAAAGTCTGGAGTGATTCCTGCCCGTTTTCCAGCGGGCGTGGGGGACATAGCCCCATTTTCACCGAACACTGGCCCATACACCCCAACAGGAAGTCCTGAAGCTGACACAAAATTGGGCCTGAGGCTTCAGTAATATTTTACACACGGCTATCAGCGACAGTCATACATTGAGAGCTAACAAGCTCATGCATTACCAGTGCCAAATGTTCAGTTGCCTTGTTGGCGGAGTCCCAGAGTTAAGTCCTGGGAGAAGGCTGAAGCAAAGGTTGTTTTGCTAGTCAGAACTGCACCATTGCTTTTTATAAACTATTTAATATTTTCTGGGACAGTTTCTCTGTCCCTTGCGTTATATAGCTCCAGCATGTTTTTTTATATCCCCATTAGAAAGTAAAGAGTTAAATTTCTATTTCCTGATCTTCTACAATAGCTCTCATAGTAATTCTTCTGAAACCCTGCAAAAACATTTCGAACATTTATCTGTAAAAACCTAATCATAAAGAGTTTAAAGATGTGATTCGCTAAAACATTTGTGCCTGGAGTTTCCATGGAGACCTGAAAGATCACCTGAAAGGGTGGCATGGTAGCACAGTGGTTAGCACTGTTGCTTCACAGCTCCAGGGTCCCAGGTTTGATTCCCAGCTTGGGTCACCGTCTGTGCGGAGTCTGCACTTTCTACCCGTGTCTGGGTGTGTTTCCTCCGAGTGCTCCGGTTTTCTCCCACAGTCCAAAGATGTGCAGGTCAGATGGATTGGCCATGATAAATTGCCCTTTGTGTCCAAAAAAGTTTGGTGGGGTTCCTGGGTTACGGGGATAGGGTGGGAGTGTGGGGTACACTTTCCAGGCGCTGGTGCAGACATGATGGGCCAAGTGGCCTCCTTCGGCACTGTAAATTCTATGATTCTAAGAAAGATCAGCGGAACCCATTCAACAGTGGTTCAAGAAGGCAGCTCATCATTACCTTCTCAAGTACAATTCAGGATAAGAAAACAGATTCTGGCACTTCCAGTGATGCCCACAACCTGTAAATTAATATTTTTTAAAGTAGCTTCTTCAGGATGTTCATCAAAACTGGCCCAAAATAATTGTCAAAGTTTGAGAGAAATGCACAGAAATACAACCCTCCTAAATTCCTTGCAATCCATTTTTGGTTTAACTGGGCCATAAAATAGTGATACTAGCTTGTCCAATGGTTAAACATCCTGTTCAATTTTTCTTTAAAAGCTTATCAGGTGGGAGTATATAGCATACAGCTGATCTATTGCTGCCTATTTTATGCATTGCCATATATTAACTTTACCCTGTGCCTTGGACAGCTCTGCCCAGATTACTCTTTGAACTGAAGGAGATAGAATCAAAGGGTTTTAGTGGAAATAAGTGAAAATGGGATAAGAACGGAGGCAAAACATGTCCTTTGAAACTAAACCTTAATGAGATTAAATGCTATGAGACCCAATTCAAGGATTGTACTGTGTCATCTGATCAAAATCAAACAGATGACATTGATGCTGCTGTTGGCTTTGGTGACCGAATTAGAGTGAGAGGCAAAAATATGGTTCCAGGTGCCTGCTTCTGAATCACTATCCAGTGATTTCTGCTATAGTGTATGGAGTTAATTTGTGTCCATGGGTGTGAGGAAGCTCCAACTGGTAAATAACTGGAACAAATCTTGCCTGAAGAAAGGTCAACTGCTCATCGCACTAAATGCTCCAGTGTGAGTCTATTTGTATAATTATTCCGAACACCCGGAGCAGACTCCCATGTATTTGGAGAGCACCCTGGTGGCAAGCAAGGAAAATTGCACATCGGGCAAATTTAAAGGGCCGCAACCAATTAAAAAAGGTGTCACAGGTTCACCTTTGTCTGTAGCTGTGTGTGAGTGGCACAGAGTACTTCTTAATATCTCTTCATAGATGTTGCTCCTCTTTTGAAACCATCAAATGTAGCAATCCATGGAAGCTCACTGACAGCAATACTGACGTTAGGGGCATAAAATATTTCTGAAAACCACACATAAAGTGTCATGATAGCAGAAAAAAGCATTTTAGAATTTAAAAAAGGCCTAGAAATGGCCCAGTCATTCTGCATCCTTTAGCAATAGCAACTTAGGCAGATGGGAAATCGAGAGATTTCCTAAATGTCCCCGTGAAAGATTCCATAGCAATGCCTCATCTGTGTCCCTAATTTTCCATGAGAGTACCTTGGAATTTCATACCCTTAAAATAGAACCAGTCCCCATATGTCCTTTTGCCTGTGTATCCATTCCTAGCAACCTTGGTGCTAGGTTTCCTGGGCAAAGCTGACACCGGTGAAGGTATTTATTGAAGGTGATATGCGTCTCACCTGCCAGCTGGAGAAAGTGCCAAGCAGGCACTTAATTGGTATCAGCAGGCCTTCCTCAGGATTAAGGGTCCTAGTGCAAGTCCTGCCCACTGGAATCTGCCAGTCAATCAGAGGCCAGAAGCTCTGTTGAACATCAGCACCACTGTGGAAATGGCACTCAGTTGTCGCTGGATTACAGGCCACAGCTGAGTGATGGCAGGGGTAGGGGTCTGAGGAAAGGGGCGTTGACAATGTTATGACACCCTGAGCTCGTGCAAGGTCAATTCCAGTTGCACTTGAGTTGGAGTCGCAACACAATTAAAATTAATAAATAATTCTTAGAAAAACACCCACAGTTTTTGGCCCTCAGCTGCCCAATAACTAGTTACCAGGGGCTGGATTCTCCGATTTTCAGGCGTGGGAACAGTGGTGTTTTCTGACAGAAGTAATGGCAGCAAACAGCCACCAATCCTCCATTTAGCTGGGGGCTAGCATCAAGGCAGCATAGGGTACCCGGCTCTGGCTGCCCATACGGCCCTGAGAATTGCCGGGTCCGTGACTGCAACATGAGCACAATAGCGGCCTGCAGCGGCCGCACCGTGCAACATAGCGCCGACTGCTCACAGAACCGACCTATGAAATAACGACCCCCCCCCCCCCCTTTGGCGCGCCATGGACCACCCCCAACAGTGTACCCAGCCGCTGACAAAGTCTCCCCTGCCCGCCGATCTGCCCTCCCACGACTGCAGCGGTGCTGGACTGAGTCCACAGCCGCCACGCCGAGTTCCCGACAGATGAGACCACACGTGACCGATGGCGCCCGGCCGGTCGGGGGCGGGGCATCGGGGTGTGGGCCTCAGACAACATCCTGAGGCTGTCGATATGGCGGCAGCATGGGCGACGCTGATTTGATTGTGAACGGGGATTCTCTGGTCGATCGCCGAACGCGATTTCGGTGTCGCCGACTGGAGAATCCTGCCCCATGGAGAAAATACAACAGGTTAACTATGAACTAATTCCTAATCACACCCCTCCCCCCACCCCCGCACCGCCTTAACTGACCCATCCACAGACTTAAGAGAGATAAACGCATCGGGATAAAAAATAATGATAAAAGTAAAAAGGATTAAAATCTCAGTTTCAGATGGTTGTGTTCTCGCACACCTTTCTTCAGTTCAGGCTTTCAGTTCAAGGTTTCTGTTTGCAGCCTATGGTGGTTCTCACTGTGGATTCATTCAGGTCTCTGCAGCTTCAGAAATACAGCAGCTATCCAGCTGATTTTTAGAGAAACTAAGAGAGAGCAGTTCTTTCCTCTGAGCACCCAGGGAACCCATTGCCTTTCCTTGGTTCTCTGAAAAATCGTCCCACTTGGGTAGGGTCCAATCACCTTCTGTTACCGGGCAAACTACAACCTTCTGGTCAATTCATCTGTTGGCAACCAATCGAACCGAGTCCCACAGATCTCTCGGGTGCCAAAAAGTCTGAGTTCTGCTGTCCAAAGGTTAGCACAGTGTAACTTTTGAATTCGTCACTTCTCCTTCACAGCTTAAGCACATTAAGCATCCATGGATCAAAATAATAACAGCAAAAATAAAGAAAGGGGAAATAAGGGAATCAACAGGAAGGGCCATTACAACTGGTGCCACACTAGCCGGGGCCGAAGGCACTTGGCCGGCCGGCGTAGGTCCGCCCATGCGCCGGTGCGTCAGCTGCTGACATTATCCCCACGCATGCGCAGGGGAGGGGGTCACTTCTGCCTCCGCCATGGTGAAGACTATGGCGAAGGCGGAAGGAAAAGAGTGCCCCCACGGCACAGGCCCGCCCGCCAATCGGTAGGCCCCGATCACGGGCCAGGCCACCGTGGGGGCACTCCTCGGGGCCAGATCACCCCGCGCCCTCCCCAGGACCCTGGAGCCCGCCCGCGCTGCCTGCTCTCGCCGATAAGGTAGGTGGTTTGATCACGCTGGCGGGAGAGGCATGACAGTGGCGGGACTTCCACCCATCGCGGGCTGGAGAATCGCCGGGGGGGGGGCCTGCCGTCAGGCGCAGCGCGATTCCCATCCCTGCCGAATCTCCGGTGCCGGAGAATTCAGGACACGGCGGGGGCGGGATTGACGCCGGCCCCCGGCGATTCTCTGACCCGGCGGGGGAGGTCAGAGAATCCCGCTCCTGGTCCCTTGATCAAGCACTGGGTGCATCTGAACAAGGGACCAGCCCACCACCAGAGTCCAATCCACCATGGGTTTGCTTGTCCACATGATGAGGCCCCTGTCTACCAGCTGGGTTAAAATCAGCTTCATGGTGGGATGAGGCTTGTATGAGGGCCTTAATTGCGCAATTAAGAATTTCCACTGGCAGCTGGATAGGCCTTACTACCACAGACCTAATCACTGTTGAGGCAGGGAGTTGGTAGCTTTGTCATTTGCCGGTCTACTAATTTAAATTATCTTAGAGGGTGTAATGCCACTGGCTAGGCCTATTGTTAGTTGCCCTTGAGAATGTGGTGGAGAGCTATCTTCTTGAACCTTTGCAGTCCATTAATGCCATGTACACCCACAGTGCTGTTGGTGAAGGAGTTACAGGATTTTGACGCAGCGGCAGTGAAAGAGCGGTGATATATTTACAAGTTAATGGTGAGTGACTCGGAGGGGAACCTCCAGATGGTGGTGATCCCAGGTATCTGCTGCTCTTTTCTTTCCAGATGGTAGTGGTCATGGATTTGAAAGGAGCCTTGGTGAGTTCCTGCAATGCATTTTGTAGATGGTACACACTGCTGCTAATGTGCATTGTGTGAGTGAATTGAATGCTTATGAACAGGGTGCCAATATGATAGGCTGATTTACCCTGGATGTTGTTGAGCTTCTTCAGTGTTTTTGGAGCTGCACTTAACCAGGCAAGGGTGAAGTATTCCAACATACTCCTGACTTTTGTCTTGGAGATGGTTTTGGGGAGTTCTACCTGAATAACCACCATCATCAAACTCGCCACAGGGAGGACATTAAATTCCATCTTTGGTTTCCTAACCAGGAACAAGGAGAAAACAGCAAGAAAACAAAACTAATTTACGCCCAATTTACAATTCCCTTAACTCCCAACTTCTCCCATTTTGAGGGGTTAATGGAGTTATTTCTTGTGGAAATTCCAAAACTTCTCTATCATAGAGTCATAGAATCATAGAGTCATAGAGGTTTACAGCATGGAAACAGGCCCTTTGGCCCACCTTGTCCATGCCACCCTGTTTTTACCATGAAGCTAGTCCCAATTTCCCACATTTGGCCCATATCGCCCTTTACCCATCTATCCCATATAACTGTCTAAATGCTTTTTGAAAATAAAGAATGCTTATTAAAAATAAAGAATGCTTTTGAAAAAAATAGTTATTTTGACAAGGTACGGTTGGTTCACTGACCCTTGTTAAATTGTACCTAAGCACAAGGTAGAGGAGAATATACCGTCAGAAAATAGAGCAAAACAAGCAATAGCCATTTGGCAACTTTTCAGCACATCTCATGGTCTTTATTGAAAGTGACGACAAGGAAATTTGGGTGGAGTGCAAGGCTGTCTGCAGCTTCGTCAGCATAAAATTTGCCTAATGACTGAGATGAATTTTATCCCCAAGAGTTTCAAAAGCTGGGGGAGAGAATATAATGCAGGTAAATAATAACTTGAAAAGAAGGGCTTATATTTATAAAGCACTTTTCACAACCACTGAATATCTCAAAACACGTTACAGTCAATTAAGTACCTTTTGAAGTGTATGGCGGCATGGTGGCACAGTGATGAAATGAAAATGAAATTAAAGTCGCTTACTGTCACAAGTAGGCTTCAAATGAAGTTACTGTGAAAAGCCCCTAGTCGCCACATTCCGGCGCCTGATCGGGGAGGCTGGTGTACGGGAATTGAACCGTGCTGCTGGCCTGCATTGGTCTGCTTTAAAAACCAGCTCTTTAGCCCTGTGCTAAACCAGCCCCAGGCTGATTCAGACTGTTGCTTCACAGGGATCTGGGTTCAATTCCAGCCTTGGTTGGCTGTCTGTGAGGAGTTTGCACATTTTCCTCGTGTCTCCGTGGGATTCCTCTGGGTGCTCTAGTTTCCTCCCACAGTCCAAAGATGTGCAGGTGAGGTGGAGCTACGCGAATAGGGTGGGGGAATAGGCCCAGGTAGGGCATACTTTCAGTCGGCCGGTGCAGACTCGCTGGGCTGAATGGTCTCCTTCAGCCTTGTAGGGATTCTATAGATCCTGTTGTAAACGCGGAAACAAATTTGCATTCAACAAATTCCGATGAACTTGAATGTGGTAATGACTAAATAATCTGTTTTGTTTGTGATGTCAATTGAGGGATAAATATTGACCACGACACCAAGGATAAATTCCCCAAGCTTCTAGTAGTGCCATGGAATGATTTTCATCCACCTAAGCAGGGAGATAAGGCCTCAATTTAACATCTCAATCAAAAGACAGTACTTCTGGCAATGCTCCCTCAGTACTGCACTGGAGTTTTGTGTTCAAACCCTGGAGTGAAACCCAGAAACTTATGAGTCAGAGGAAGGTGTGCTGTCAACTGTACTATGGCTGACAGGGTTGAAAGGCAACCAAATGGAATTTCTTATTAAAAATACTGCTATTCAGGGTTAACACGATGGCGCAGTGGTTAGCACTGCTGCCTCATGGCCCCGAGGTCCCAGGTTCAATCCCGACTCTTGGTCACTGTCCGTGTGGAGTTCGCACTTTCTCCCCGTGTTTGCGTGGGTTTCGCCTCCACAACCCAAAGATGGACACGGTAGGTGGATTGGCCATGTTAAATTGCCCCTTAATTGGAAAAAATGAATTGGGTACTCTAAAGTTATTAAAAAAATACTGCTATTCAATCCTTTTAGTCCAGGTATGTGAAGCAGCTTTAATCCTTTATAATGCAGTCTCAAGTTTTTGTTTGTAAGTCACATCATTTATTAATTCCCAAAAAAAATGTAATCTTAATTTCAGCTATGCTGTTTCTTCTAACATATTTGAAGCTCTCTCTAGAATACAAATTTCTATTGCATCTTGACAAAGTCGACAATGATGTTTCTACAAAATGCTGCTTGTAAAGTTGATTTATTTTTTCCTTTTCCAGAATGATAAACAATGAGAGCCACATTGCAAGATTAAGATTTTTCAAAGAGCATATCACTGTACTCACAAAAGATAAAAGGTTTGTAAAAATGCGGAGTGCAATTTCAAGTGGATTAAGGGTTTCCCTGACTATATTTCCTGGTCAGTGCAGAAATGTGCTCTTCTTTGTATTTCTTTGTGGCTTCTAATGTGGGCCACTTACCTCCAGCTGATATGAATTTCCCTAATATTCAATAATCACTTTCAACTCCGCTGGGGATGCCTGGTAGCATCTGTGCAAGCATATGTTAGACATCTCAAAGCGGGTCACTACTTCATTTTGTCACAGACTCTTCTGTCATCTGGGGAGACACAAACATCCCTCTCCAACAGGCTCTTCCAGATGACACAACATGGAAATAAATTTGGATCAGTACACATTAACCCATGGTAGCCTGAAATCCTTTGAAGAGCATAGCCTGTCACAGGTGTAGATTTTTTTCCCTGACACTCTTAATCTTTAAAAACTACCATTTAGCCAGTGGAGATGGATAAGGAAATTGATAATACATTGTGCTGTGTTTGAAATGCTGCTTGCACAATGCGAGTTATTCCCTATCTGATGTCTTGGTAAGAAAACACGCTTTATTTCAAGTTATTGGTATCTCCAAGGATACGATTTTCCAGGCTGGTTTGCCACGGACCCAAATACCATAATGGCCAGAAACACTCACGAGAGGGCCATAACAGGATTTTTGAGGTCGTAAACCTGATTTCCTTGGATTTCAATCCCTTTAAATATTCAAAATCAACTTTGTGCTGAACCTATCGGGAATCTCTTTGTTCCCACCAGCAGGCGTCACGTGATGCCGACGGGAATCGGACACCAGATGTGATGACATGACCATGCCAGGTCCTCGGAGGACATTGTAGACCCCGGGTGGTCATGGACATGGCAGGGCAATACCCTGGCACACTGGCAGGGCCACTCGGGCAGTATGAAGTTGTCACTGACAATGGGCAATCCTGGATGGTAAGGCTGAATGGGCGGGAGACCCACTGGGGGTGTGGGGGGGGGGGGGGGGGGGGGGGGGGGGGGGGGGGGGAGGGAACGACAGGGGGCAATGTCGAGGATCAATGATGGAGGTGGCGGGTTGGGTTGATACCGGAATCAATGATGGTGGGGAAGGGGGGGTCCAAATGTCCATGGTGGGGGGGGGGGTCTTTAAAGTCATTTTCAGACCGGAAAGGCGCCCAGATCTCAGTGCATCCGGCCTCTTTAGATCTCATTCCTCACAATGACGGCACAAAAAAAGGCAACATGTGGGAGGATGTCGATGGAAAACCTGCCTCACGCGCCGGTTGTCAGTCAGAACCTGACATTTTGCCATTTTTTGTGAAAATTCTACCTCAAGTCTCTTTTACCTGCTGATGTGTGCCCTTTCAAAATATTGTGGTGATCATTGCACCAGGAAAGGGTTAAAACCTTGATGCTGCTCAAAGATCTCCCAAACACAACAATTCGATATAACAAGATTACCCTCCAATGTTATTGACAAAACAGCGCTTTCTATCAATAAAAATGTTCCTTCTCATGCTCGGTGAGTTTTACTGTAAACAGTACTCTCTGTTTCTTTTCTCCCTTGACATCCGTAATGATGTTTTCACAGAGTGTGAATTTCAGATTCATAAAAGATTGACAAAACGGTAGTGCTCTCTCTCTCTCTCTCTCACTCTCTCTCTCTCTCCCTGAAATGTTGAACCACTTGCCTCTAAAGACAGAGAAGGGGGGGAAAAAGAAATAAAGCTGCCACTTTACAGAGCTGAAAACAAAGCTTGTGTTCAATAGGTAAGGGTTCAGTTCATATTTGTTTAAATCCCAAGAAAAGAATAAAGGAAATCAGGTGGCACAAAGTCCATTTTTGTCACTGCGTTGTTGCAATGAATATCATGCTCAGCATGACACTGTGGCACCTGGTTGACCAGACCCTATGCACCACAAAGCCATCTGGGGGTAATTATGACAAGGTATTCTTTTAGTACCAGATGGGACCAAGGAACAGAAGCTCTACCACTCCCAGTCATTTACAACATAATTCCTTTCAATGATATACTTAATCCTCCCACCAGCTAGGCTTTTCAGATTGCTGTTGTTGCTGTTCCTTTATGTTAATTCAGTTGAGTGAGCCACCGGCCCCTCGAGGGACTAAAGAAATTATTCATCCACAAATTGTTTCCACTATGGCAAGTACAGTAACTAAAATTTAAAAAAAGAGAGACAGGGAAGCGGGCGGCGGGGTGGGGGTGGCCGGGGGGGGGGGGGGGGGGGGGGGGGGGTTGGGCAATAGTGAGAGCTGAAATTATCCTAACGAAGGTCAATGCCGGCCTCTGCGCAACACCAGCTGAGCTCACTCAGCCACCTGTTAGTAGCAAGGATTCTGCACACGCTCACCATGCATTTAACCAGTTTAAGGGGCCTTTATTGACAAGCAGCCTTTCCTGAATCAGCGGGCACTGACACTCGCCTTCTTTTGTGATTATGGACCGCACAAGTCTCTTTATTCGATTACGTCCATAAGCCTATCCAGTTCACATCAATGCCCTTTTATTCTTATATCACTTTCTTTTGTCCACCAAAGGGTTTGGCTTTATTGCAAAGAAATAAAGCAAACTGAATAAAACTGAATGATTAAAAGGGACAGAATTAAAATTTTGGGGGCCTGAATTGAAAAGACTTTAACTGATTTTAAATTTTGAATTGTCAAATCAAATTTATATTGCTGGAGCAAAATTTGCTTTAATATGCATTGAGGTTTGCATTGTTTTTGTAATCATACTCACAATACATACACTTCATACAGCCTTCTGCGAGCTGCGAGCATTAAAGTGTTAACATGAAAAACATTAATATTCAGAGACATATCGTGGGCATTAATGGATAAATCATAAATTCTTGTGCTTATTTTCCTCTTGCAATTAAACATGAGCAGCTGGGAAATGCAGAGGAAATAATTCTGGCTGGATTCCCTCTTGCTTAGGGTCAAGCACCTACTGTGGACCTGGGATCGATGTTTGAAGGTCCATTGGAAGGTGTTGTGAATTTTATTTCCTTATGCTGGCGGTGACAGGAATGGGCACTACCATATTTCCCATTCTAAAGGCGCGATCTAACAAAAAAATAGAGTCCGTTCTGGGAGGGATTACGTTGGGAACGACCTTGCAGTCTCATAGCACTCGCCCCTCTGGTGCCCCGAGGCCGCACTCATTTCCTGCACTGAAGAGCTCCAGCAACCCCTGCCACCCCCCAACGCCCCAACTCATCTGTAAAAGGGTAATCAAGCTCCCTGCACCCCACCTCACTAGGGCAGGGCACCACCAGGCCAATTCCGGGAAGAGCAAAATACTAGCTCAGCACCTTGGCACTGTCAGCCTGGCATCCTGACAGTGCCAGGCTGGCACCCAGATGGCACTGCCAGGGTGCTAGGTTGGCAATGCCAAGAGGCCCAGGTGGCACCACCTAGGAGCCTCTAATCGCCTGGGAGATGGTTTTTCATGCCTCCCCCCCCCCCCCCCCCCCGTTTGTGCTGAATGTTCCTCCCTTTTCAATATTGAATGGAGCCCAACTGGCATTGCAAGGCTGATAGATGCTGGGTGGCTATTAGACCTGGTGCGAGCATGGCTATGTGGGTTGTTAAATTCATTTACCTTTCTAGTTGCTTATTGCACCTGTGTTTTAGCCTTCAATGAGTTGCGAACAAAGACACACAGGTCCCGTTAGACATCAATGCTTCCCACTCTCTCACCATTTAAGAAGTACTCTGCATTTTTGTTTTTCTTAACACATTTCACATTTTTCCACATGCTACTCCATCTACCATGTTCTTGCCCACTCAATTAGCCTGTCTACACCCCTTGATGCCTCTTTGCATCCACCTGACAACTCCCACTCCCACCAGGTTTTGTGTCATCAGCAAATGTGGAAATAGAAATACAGGAGTGCTGTAAGTGGATGTCAGGCAAATCAGGTTGCTCAAGAGATGCTCGGTACCTCCCAGATACAACCCACCTAACTGGACCTGTAGAGAAGTACAATGATCTGACTTGGCAAAAAGTTCCTCTGATGGGAGGTTCCTCTTTTCGAAGAAAGCTGTGCCATCAGTCCCCTGGTGGCATAATTTTCAGATGTGCCTAACGAACTGCTCTGGTCCTTCAAAAGCATACAAATGAAATCCTGTCATGGTTTATAAGATACCAAAATATTACCAGGTCATATTGATTTAGGTGTTGGTTAAGGAGTAAATGTTAACATGTGGACACTTGGACAACCTCCCTGGGCTTCTTAGGGGGATTCCGAGGATATTTAATGTTACCTGAGAGAGCAGGTGGACCTGATTCATTCTGGCACCTAGAGTCTTTTCCATCATTTATTCCTGCTGTTTCTAAAGTATGAAAGAGTATGTTGGGGATGGATGATGGGCCAGCATTGCTTGTTTGACCACACCCACCAAAAAGCATCAAACATTTCTGCAGATGCTGTAAAGGAATGACCGTTGGGGTCTGGCTAAGCAGAGAGGCAGATTCAAAGCTGGGTCATATACTGTAGAGACTCCCTATGGCTACCATATAACATAAGGGTCAATTTTACGGCCATCCACGAGTGGGAGAATAAGTAGATGGACTGGTAAATTAGGGTGCTGTGCTATTGGTGCCATGCGTACCCCCCAAAACATTTTGTGGGCGAACCCGCTGATGGGCTGCCCAAATGTGGCACAATTTAGGCTTTGAACTGGGCAGTTAATGCTCAACTAAGGTTCCTGATCCTGGCACCATCTGATTCAATGGGTGGCGTGAGAGGCCTGTGCCCCTGAAAGAGCACCCTACTTAAGCCCATGCCTCCACCCTAGCCCATAACCCAGTAACCCCACCTAACCTTTTGGAAACTAAGGGGCAATTTATCCTGGCCAATCCACCTAACCTGCACATTTTTGGACAGTGAGAGGAAACTGGAGCAACCGGAGAAAACCCACTCAGACACGGGGAGAAAGTGCAAACTTCACACAGACAGTGATCCGAGGCCGGAATTGAACCCGGGACCCTGGAGCTGGGAGGCAGCAGTGCTAACCACTGTGTCACCGTGCTGCCCTGCTGTGGACCACTACTGAAAAATTAAAGCAGAGTGTGTCAGCCAAAGTGGAGATAGGCTCATCCCCATAATTTAAGCTGGAGTACGGATAGAAAGCCCTCCGGGATCCAATCCATAGAAACTGTGGTGGTCAGCTGTAACCTGAAACCTAGCTGCACCACTTTGCTGGTATGTAGTGAAGCAAACCTATGGAGTCTGCCATCGAGTGGCATAGGGTCTATCCTCCTTACCAAGATGTTCCTGCAGTGTCATCTCCATTTCTGGTTGCAGGGATATCCCTTCAACTAGGTGTGGGGTAGAGGAATGGAATGGCCAGGGGCATGGACACCGCATCCCAACCCCACACTCCCAGCCCCACCCACGGCCATCCCCCGCCTGCAACTGTACCCTGCACCCATTCCAACCTAACTGGTGCTTACCTTGCAGGCCTTACCGGGCCTAACGCTACGTCCAGGTGGATCCCTAGAAGGTACAGCAGGAGTAGAGGCGGCCTGCTGTGATTCCCGACTTGCGACATGGGTCCAGGTTGGCGGGCGTCTTCTGGAGCGACTGGGCCTGATGGGCCCTGCTGCTGCTCGGGTCACAGGTGGCGTGGTGCCAACATTTTTTGCCCGCTGCACACCAAATACGCTAGGAACAAGAGGAGCGGGAGTCCGAGGAGCTGTGGTGCTCTGGTACCTCCCCAGTGTGAGTCACGGGCAGGGGATCCATTACCTCCTCCTCCCTTAGAGTGCCTAATGGGCCCTGGGCTATTCCAGGGGACTGGGATGTGAGCAGAGCTATCCCATGAGGCTCACCTGACAGTACTGGCGCTGCCAGTCCTGGAGGCCTGCTCTGGTCTAGATCAGGGTCTGCATGCTCGTGGCCATGGAGCACAGGGAGTGAACCATCAACATCTGGAATTGCGTCACATCATGCTGCGGCTCTGCCACCGCCTTCTATGTTTGTGTCACATCCGCCAGTGACTGCACCATCTCGATCTGGGGCTGGACCACCTCCCTCTGTGTCTGCATCACGTTGGCCAGCACCTGGGTAATGCTGCTGACGTTCCCAGCCATGGCCTGCTGTGACGGGACCAATTTCCAGGTGGCTCTGGTTCATAGTCGCCTGTGAGGTGGCACCCTGTCCTGGGCCTCAGCCAGCGCCTGCACTCAGTGTCCCAGGCTTTGGACATGCTGATCCATAGCTTAATTCATCGCCCCAAATGCCTCCACCATGGACGACACGCGTGTGGTGTTGGCCTGGGTGGCATGCATGGACGGCACCACCTTCTGCTCCTGCACACGGTTGGACTCCTCCAACTGTACCTGCAGATAGTGGATGCTCGCCGACAACCCCTTAAGTAATCCCTGGTTCTGCGACTGCATAGCGACAATCAATGGGACTGTCTGTTCCAGAAGCAGAGACCCATCTGGATGGCAGTTAGTTCCGCGGGTCGACCTGCCCTACAACCGTCGCCCCCTCTGGTGTTCCTATCTCCACCTGGTGTACCGGAACAGCTGTGTGGTGCGCACTGGAGAATGTCCCAGGAGCCTCGTCATTTTTTTAAATTTAGAGTACTCAATTCATTTTTTCCAATTTAGGGACAATTTAGAATTTAGAACAGTACAGCACAGAACAGGCCCTTCGGCCCTCAATGTTGTGCCGAGCAATGATCACCCTACTCAAACTCACGTATCCACCCTATACCCGTAACCCAACAACTCCCCCTTAACCTTACTTTTTAGGACACTAAGGGCAATTTAGCATGGCCAATCCACCTAACCCGCACATCTTTGGACTGTGGGAGGAAACCGGAGCACCCGGAGGAAACCCACGCAGACACGGGGAGGACATGCAGACTCCGCACAGACAGTGACCCAGCCGGGAACCGAACCTGGGACCCTGGAGCTGTGAAGCATTGATGCTAACCACCATGCTACCATGCTGCCATCTACTACCATGCTGCCATCAATTTAGAGTGGCCAATCCACCTACCCTGCCCATTATTGCGTTGTGGGGGCGAAACCAACACAAACACGGGGAGAATATGTAAACTCCACATGGACAGTGACCCAGAGCCAGGATCGAACCTGGGACCTCAGCGCCATGAGGCAGCAGTGCTAACCACTGCACCATTGTGCTGCTCTAGCAAACACGAAGGGAGTGGTTTGGAGAAAAGGTAAAGAAAGACAAACCAGCTGGAAAACATGCAGTAGGAAGACCCGAGACAGCATGGGTCGATAATATCAGAATGTGGACGAGCCTCTCTATGTTACAGGCAGTGAGAACAGCGGAGAATAGAAATCAGTGGAGAAAGATGTTTCACAACGTGGCCAATATTCAGCAAGATCATTGTTCCAATGCAGAAAATGCAAGCAATTAATTTTTACACAGGCAGATATATGTCTGCAACATCTGTTTTAGTCATGTTAGTTGAGGGATAAATACTGTTGAGAAGAATTTCATTTCTTTTCAATAAAATAATTCAATTATTTTCCACATCCACTTGTGAGGACGGACAGTGGGGTGATTCTCCGAGCTTCCGCGCCGAAATCCCGATTGGCACGAGGGCGGAGAATGCCCGCGATCGGGTCCGGCGGCGAGACACGATTCTCCGGTGATCAGAGAATTAGCGACAGTCACCCCCGCGGTCGATGCGGCGCCGGTCGGGGGCCGTTGAAAGAGGATCCACGGAGATTCTCCGCAGTCGACCAGCCACATTTCCGCCGAGTTCCGCCGAGTCCCACCAGCGTGGTTCCCGTATAGTATCACCCGCCGGGGCTCGGCGTCACGGCTGCGGGGGTTCTGGTAGGGGGGCAGGGGGTGCCTCCGCAATGGCGAGGCCTATGATTGGGGCAACCGATCGGTGGGCGCGCGCATTCTGGGGTGGCCTATCTCCTTCTGTGCCGGGCCGCTGTAGGGCTCCACCATGTTGCGCGGGGGTTTTGGCGGGGTGGGGGAATCGCGACCCGTCGGTCAGCGGCCACTAGCAGCGCCCCCCCCCCGGCGATTCTCCGGCCCGCGATGGGCCGAGTGGCCACTCGTTTCTGGCCGGTCCCGCCGGCGTAAATCAAACCAGGTCCTTACCGGCAGAACTTGGCTCCACTGTCGGCCTGCTGAGTCCTCGGGGGGATCTGGCCCTGGGTGGTGTCCCCAGGTGGCCTGGAATGTGATGGGGGCCCACCGATCCGCGGGCGGGCCTGTGCCATGGGAGCACTCTTTCCCTCTACGCCGGCTGCTGTCAATCTCCGCCATGGCCGGCGCAGAGAAGAACCCCCCTGCACATGCACTGGGATGACGCCAGCACACGCTAGTGCACCTGTGCATGCACCAACTTGCGCCGGCCGGCGGAGGCCCTTTGGCGCCAGTTAGCGCGGTGCCAAACCCTTCCGCACCAGCTGGAGCAGCGCCAACCCCACCGGCACCGGCCTAGCCCCTGAAGGTGGGGAGGATTCCACACCTTCCGGGCGGTCCGACGCCGGAGTGGTTCACGCCAATCCTCGGCGCTGGTACGGCTCGCCCCGCCAGGTAGGGGAGAATCACGCCCCAGATGTGATGAGCATATTGAGGGCTCTGAGCACATTGTAGCCTTCAGTTGGTTGAAGCACCCAGAGTTGGACACAATAGTCCAGTTGAATCTGAATCAGTTTTCTATGCAGGTTTAACATAACTTCCTTGATTTTATGCCCTATGCCCATAAAGCCTTATGTTTTGTTAACAGTTTTCTATATCTTCAGTTATTTATGTTCATATACATCTAGGTTCCGCCTGTCATAATATCCACTTATGTATATCATGAGATGCAGACAGGCAGTGATTGACACACAGGATAACCAATGAACACACACGACACAGAATAACTAATCACCAGACAGGACACCACCACTACAAAGCCCACAGGGCAGAAAGGCTCTCTCTCTCACACAGGACACGGCCCGGGAGATAGTCACAGTGCACAGGCCAATGGACATCATGACCATGTGGCAGAGAGCTAGTCTGGTCAAGCCAGTAGGAGGTTATCAGTTAGGCTAATAGAGTGTCAACCCACAGCAGATTATGTAAGGCAATCAACAGGTTCAATAAAACAGTATTGGACCATCTACTGTGTCGGAAGCCTGTTTCTAGTTTTACTGCATCCAGTTGCAGTCGATGTTACACCAGCACAGATAACATATCATGGTACCAGAAAGCTATTAACTCTAGTGGCCTACCTCGAGTGAATCTGCAACGACCAGCACGCAGCCATCCAGCGGCATGGAAAAGATCCAACCTCCTCTGCAACTCTGGATCTCCGGCAATCTAGGCGCCAACTGGAAAGTCTTCAAACAGAAGTTCCTCCTGTATATCGAGGCCTCTGACCTCAAGGAATGCCCGAAAGATTGCGCTGTTCCTGTTGACTGCGTGGGATCATGCCAGCCACATCTATAACTCGCTCACGTTTGCCGATGGCGAAGACAAGACGAAGTTCAAGACGGTTCTGCTGAAATTCGACAACCGCTGCGGCATTGAGGTGAATGAGAGCTTTGAACATTACATCTTCCAACAGAGGCTTTAGAGTAAGGATGACTCTTTTCAGTCCTTCTTGACCCATCTCCGCATCCGAGCGCAGTCATGTAATTATGACACAACGGTTGATTCCATGATCAAGGATCAGATCGTTTTCGGGGTCCAGTCCGACTCCCTGCGGGAGCAGCTCCTCAAAATCAAACAGTTGACCCTCTCCATCGCCATCGAAACGTGCGTCGTCCATGAACATGCCAGGAATCGTTACTCCCGCATCAGGGCGGCATAAAATGCAAAACTAGCCTCCCACAAGGCAGAAAGGGTGCAGGCCATCGCAAAAATGCAAGGCCTGAGCATCGTGGAGAGTGGCCATTTCACACGCTTTTCCCGGGTCCCGACGCATGCGTGCCACAACTGGGTGGACGACGAGGCCGAAGACCCCGATGTGCATGTGCGAACGTCGGCCGACCGCACTGTGCATGCACCATAGCGCATAGAACGCGCTGACGTCAGTGTCATGACGTGTCCAAATTGAGGTTCCGCCCATTTAAAGCGGCAATGTCCAGGTTTCGGATCCCGACAGTCCAACGGACCCCGATGCTGACTGCCTCGAATCTCCATACCGGGTGGGCATAATCACAACGCATGAGCTGGCTTCCACCGTGCCTGCAAACAGCCTTTGAATCCTCACTCTGGATCCTGATGACAAGTGGTGTGCTGTCATCACAATTAACCAGTCTCGCATCCGATTTAAATTGGACACTGGCGCCTCTGCATACCTCATATCACAGTTGGACCTCGACAGCATCCGAGACCAACCTAGCATTCTTCCACCAGCCTGCCAGCTCCTTGACTACAATGGCAATGCCATAGCTGCCAGTGGATTGTGTCAGCCAGGTGTATCTCACAAGGCAATCAAAGTGACATTACGATTCGAGATCATCCGGCCTGACAAGGCATCCCTGCTCGGTGCTCGTGCATGAAAACTCCTGAATCTGGTCTAGCGCGTCCATGCCATGTCCTCGACACCGGCAACTGCCTCGCCCAATGTAAATCTCCAGGCTGAGATAGACGACATTCTCACGCAATACCACAATGTGTTTGATGGAATGGGCACTCTCCCATATCATTACAGCACGGTAGCATGGTGGTTAGCATCAATGCTTCACAGCTCCAGGGTCCCAGGTTCGATTCCCGGCTGGGGCACTGTCTGTGCGGAGTCTGCATGTCCTCCCCGTGTGTGCGTGGGTTTCCTCCGGGTGCTCCGGTTTCCTCCCACAGTCCAAAGATGTGCGGGTTAGGTGGATTGGCCAGGCTAAATTGCCCTTAGTGTCCTAAAAAAAATAATGTTAATGGGGGTTGTTGGGTTACTGGTATAGGGTGGATACGTGGGCTTGAGTAGGGTGATCATTGCTCGGCACAACATTGAGGGCCGAAGGGCTTGTTCTGTGCTGTACTGTTCTAATTCTAATTCTAATTCTAATTACAAGATATTGCTCACACCGAATGCCATCCCAGTCATCCATGAACCGCGCTGGGTGCCGGCTCCTCTCAAGGATCGTTTGAAAACGCAGCTACGAGAGCTCCAAGACCAGGGTATCATCTCAAAGGTCACGGAACCAATAGACTGGGTCAGCTCCATGGTCTGCGTCAGGAAGCCCTCTGGTGAACTTCGCATTTGCATTGATCCCAAAGACCTGAATCGCAACATCATGCGCGAGCACTACCCGATCCCAAAGCGTGAAGAGTTAACCTATGAGATGGCTCATTCCAAATTCTTTACCAAGCTGGACCCCTCCCGTAGGTTCTGTCAGATACAGCTGGATGAGTCCAATCGGAAGCTGTGCACATTTAACACTCCGTTCGACAGGTATTGCTACAACCACATGCCTTTTGGTATCATATCAGCTTCCTAAGTATTTCATCGAATAATGGAGTAAATTATGGAGGGCATCGAGGGGTACGCGTCTATGTGGACGATGTGATCATCTGGTCCACGATGCCCGAGGATCACATCGTTCACCTCAAACAAGTTTTCCAGCGGATTCATGAAAAACGGCCTCCAGCTCAACAGGGCCAAATGCTCATTTGGTAGGTCCGCAATCAACAGGTTCAATAAAACAGTGTTGGGCCATCGCCTGTGTTGCAAGCCTGTTTCGCGTTTTACTGCATCCTGTTGCAGTCAGTGTTAGACCAGCACAGATAACACATCACCGGCCACCTAACTCCCCTTGAGAATGGTACCCTTTATTTTATATTGGGTGCGATACGATGGTCTCCCGTGCCTGACTTCGTGTCGCGACCAGGCCATTGGATGTCACAAGATGTCTTGATGGACTTGATGAAGTCTCACGATCTCGCGAGACATCGCAATCGGACCCTTATCCTTGCCGGGTGAGATCCAGATATGGATATTTAAATGAACTATTGAACTAATTTAAATATCTCACTCCACAGTATAAATATTTCCCACTTTCTCTGTCTCTTAGCTTTGACAAAGAGTCATCGGACTCTAAATGTTAGCCCTTTTCTCTCCATGCAGGTGCTGCCAGACTTGCTGAGGTTTTCCAGCATTTTCTCTTTCGTTAAGTATGCATTTGCTGTATTCCCCTGGGGCTCGGGACTCACCGACCGCAGCTGGGAGATCTTGCCTGGGCGCTGTTTGGTATTGGTCCACACAAACGTGGACCAGTCATCACGGTGCTTGGGAGGGGCTCCCAGGCCATTGGCCCCTGGTGGTGGGACATTGGGAGGGTGGTGACCTTGCCCTCACAGGCTGGCACCTGGGTACTTTGTCACGGCTAGCCTGGCACCTTGGTAGTACCTGGGTGGCACTGCCAGACTGGTAGGGACACTGCCAGGGTGCCTTTCCCATAAGAGGTGGGGTGCGGGGGTTGCTCGAGGACCGCGGAAATGCAGGGAGTCCGTAGACCGTGGTGATGTCGCTGAAGGGGGGGTCGAAAGATCCGCTCAAAACCATGAGTTGTCTTCCTGAACTGGTGAGCTGAGCTTGCCACTTCAGGAAATGCGTAAGTGCAGCCTCGAGCGGGCGTTTCTTGTCGAGGCCAAAAAAACAGCAAAGTGCCGTTGCATCGCGGGCTGTTTCTTAGCGCTGTGCATCAAGAAACACCTCGGTAAACATGCCTGAAACCAGACATAGAAATGTTTCGGTTGAATTGCGCCGTTTGTCTCTCCACGTTTTTGCCTACCAAAATAAATCACTTTGCATTTCTCTGTTCAATTTCATCTGCCACTTGTCTGTGTAAAAATTCTACACTTTCCTCCCCACAGCGAGCAATGCTTCCAAGATTCTTTTTTATCATACACACCTGCCAAAGCATTGTCACCTCCTGCAATCAACCCCACAGGTAGGACTTACCATAAGTTGAAAAATGTATTCCTCCGTTTAAATAAATCTTGATAGTTTTATTAATGAAATCAATGAAAGCATGCTTGAGGTGTTCTTTTTTTCTCAAATTTTAACATAGAAATTGACCCATTTGTTTTAATGTCTATTAAATAATCTGAACTCTCAAAGGTGCTGTAACCTAATAATATACTCTTATGTTTTCTATGTTTCTATGAGTACTTTATATTTCTGATTAGTCAGGATTATAGCTGGGACTGTGGACAAATGGCTCATACTGAGACCTGTGTCAATTCAGCTGTGATGTATGTATGGGGTAACTCTCAATCCAATTTCATCAACTCCTTCATCTGCAGAAGGCCTGAGGGTGGGTCTCCTTTTGTACTTCAACCCTACAGTCACTTTGCTGAGATCAGGAATAGTTGAGTAAATCCTATTGTCCAATAGTTTTTTTATTCATTTACGGGATGTGGGCATCGCTGGTTAGGCCAGCATTTAGTGCCCATCCCTAGTTGCCCTTCAGAAGGTGGTGGTGAATTGCCTTCTTGAACCACTGCAGTCCTTCAGGTGTAGGCACACCCACTATGCTGTTAGTAAGAAGTCTTACAACACCAGGTTAAAGTCCAACAGGTTTGTTTCAAACACGAGCTTTCGGAGCACGGCTCCTTCTTCAGGTGAATGGAAAGGCTTGTTCCAGAAATGTTTATATAGACACAGTCAGAGATGCCCGGAATGCGAGCACCTGCAGGCAATCAAATCATCAAAGATGCAGAGAGAGAGGTAACTCCAGGTTAAAGAGGTGTGAATTGTCCCAAGCCAGTTCAGTCGGTAGGCCTCTGCAAGTCCAGGCTTGTTGGTGGGGGCCGAATGTAATGCGACATGAATCCCAGATCCCGGTTGAGTCCGCATTCATGCGTGCGGAACTTAGCTATAAGTTTTTGCTCAGCAATTTTGCGTTGTCGCGTCTCCTGAAGGCCTCCTTGTAGAATGCTGACCCGGAGATCAGAGGCTGAATGGCCTTGACTGCTGAAGTGTTCCCCAACTGGAAGGGAACAGTCCTGCCTGTTGATAGTCGCACGATGCCCGTTTATTCGTTGTCGAAGTGTCTGCATGGTCTCGCCAATGTACCACGCTTCGGGACATCCTTTCCTGCAGCGTATGAGGTAGACTACATTGGTCGAGTCGCACGAGTATGCGCCGCGTACCTGGTGGGTGGTGTTTCCACGTGTAATGGTGGTGTCCATGTCGATGATCTGGCATGTCTTGCAGAGATTACCCTGGCAGGGTTTTGTGGTGTTGTGGTTGCTGTTCTGAAGGCTGGGTAATTTGCTGCAAACAATGGTTTGTTTGAGGTTGCGCGGTTGTTTGAAGGCCAGTAGTGGGGGTGTGGGGATGACCTTGACGCGACAACGCAAAATTGCTGAGCAAAAACTTATAGCTAAGTTCCGCACGCATGAATGCGGACTCAACCGGGATCTGGGATTCATGTCGCATTACATTCGGCCCCCACCAACAAGCCTGGACTTGCAGAGGCCTACCGACTGAACTGGCTTGGGACAATTCACACCTCTTTAACCTGGAGTTACCTCTCTCTCTGCATCTTTGATGATTTGATTGCCTGCAGGTGCTCGCATTCCGGGCATCTCTGACTGTGTCTATATAAACATTTCTGGAACAAGCCTTTCCATTCACCTGAAGAAGGAGCCGTGCTCCGAAAGCTCGTGTTTGAAACAAACCTGTTGGACTTTAACCTGGTGTTGTAAGACTTCTTACTGTGCTCACCCCAGTCCAACGCCGGCATCTCCACATCATGACTATGCTGTTAGACTGTTAGGGAGAGAGTTCTAGGATTTTGTCCCAGCGACAACCAAGGAATGGCGATATATTTTCAAGTTAGGGTGGTGAGTGATTTGCAGGGGTACCTGCTGCTCTTGTCCTTCTAGATGGTAGTGGTCGTGGGTTTGGAACGTGTTGCCGAAGGAATGTTGGTGAGTTACTGCAGTGCATCTTGTAGATGGTACGCAAGGCTGCCATGTTCGTCGGTGGTGGAGAGTTTGAATGTTTGTGGAAGGAGGAGCAAACAAGCGGGCTGCTTTGTCCTGGATGGTGTTGCTGGAGTTGCTCATTTCTAGGGAAGTGGAGAGTATTCCATTACACTCCTCACTTGTGCCTTGTAGATGGTGGACGGGCTTTGGGTGTCAGGAGGTGAGTTATTTGCCGTTGGATTCCTAGTCTTTGATCTGCCCTTGTAGCCACAGTATTAATGTGGCTAGTCCAGTTCAGTTTCTGATCAATGATAACCCCCAGGATGTTGATTGTGGGGGATTCAATGATGGAAATGCCATTCAATGTCAAGGGGCGATGGTTAGATCCTTTCTTGTAAGAGAAGGTCATTGCCTGGCACTTGTGTGGCACGAATGTAACCTGCCACTTGTCAGCCCAAGCCTGGATATTGTCCAGGTCTTGCTGCATTTGGACATGGACTGCTTCATTGTCTGAGGAGTCGCAAATGGTTCTGAACATTGTGCAGTCATTCGCAAACGTCACCACTTCTGACCTAATGATGGAAGGCAGGTCATTGATGAAGCAGGTGAAGATGGTTGCGCCTGGGACACTACCTTGAGGAACTCCTGCAGTGATGTCCTGGAGCTGAGATGATTGACCTCCATCCACCACAACCATCTTCATTTGTCCAAGTGTGACTCCAACCAGTGGAGAGTTCCCCCCCAATTCCCATTGACTCCGGTTTAGCTAGGGGTCTTTGATGCCATACTTGATCAAATGCTGCTTTGATGTCAAGGGCAGTTACTCGCACTTTATCTCTGGCATTCAACTCTTTTGTCTATGTTTGAACCAAGACTGTAATGAGGTCAGGAGCTGAGTGACCCTGGCGGAACCCAAACTGAGTGTCCTTGAGCAGGTTATTGCTGAGTAAGTGCTGCTTGATAGCACTGTTGATGACTCCTTCCATCACTTTGCTGATGATGGAGAGAAGACTGATAGGGTGGTAACTGCTTGCGTTGGATTTGTCCTGTGCACAGGACACACTTGGCCAATTTTCCACATTGCTGGGTAGATTCCAGTGTGCAGCTGTACTGGAACAGCTAGGTTAGGGGTGTGGAAACTTCTGGAGCACAAGTCTTCCGTACTATTGCCAGAAACGCCTTCAGCCATTTCTTAATATCATGTGCAGTGAATCATATTGGCTGAAGACTGACATCTGTGTTGCTGGGGACGTCTGGAGGAGACCGAGATGGATCATCCATTCGGCACTTCTAGCTAGAGGTTCTTGCGAATGCTTCAGCCTTATCCTTTGCACATATGTGGATATTTGTGGAGCCTACTTCTCCAGTGAGTTGTTCAATAGTCCACCACCATTCACAGTTGGATGTGGCAGGACTGCAGAGCTTAGACCTGATGCATTAGTTGAGGAATCGCTTAGCTCTGTCTATTACTTGCTGGTTATGCTGTTTGGTACACAAGTAGTCCTGCATTGTAGATTTACCAGGTCGATACTTCATTTTTCGGTCTGCCTGGTGTTGCTCCTGGCATGCTCTCCTTTACTCTTCATTGAACCAGGGTTGATCCCCTGGCTTGGTGGTAATGATAGAATGGGAGATGTGCCTGGCCATGAGTTTGCAGATTGTGGTTGAATACAATTCTGCTACTATTGATGGCCCACAGCACTTCATGGATGCCCAGTCTTGAGTTCCCAGATCTGTTCAAATTCTATTCCATTTTGCACGGTGGTAGTGCCACACAACACGATGGAGGATATCCTCAATATGATGACTTGACTGAGTGGTGGTCACTTCTACCAATACTGTCATGGACAGATACATCTCCCGCAGGCAGGTTGGTGAGGATGAGGTCATGTATGTTTTTCCCTCTTGTTGGTTCCCTCACCACCTGCTGGAGTCCCAGTCTAGCAGATATCTCCTTTAGGACCCGGCCAGCTCAGTCTGTGGTGGTACTACCAAGCCAACCCTGGTGATGGACATTGACGCCGGCCAAGTCGGCACGGCGCCGGTCGGGTGCCGCTCTACAACCTCCCCGCACCCCGGGCGATTCTCTGCCCTGGATGGGCTGAGTGGCCCAAAAAAGCCCGAGTCCCGCTGGCGCCGTTCACACCTGGTCTTACCCGGCCAGACCTCGGCGTCCATCCTGTCTGGTATTATCCGGCTGCACCTCACCGTCCATCCTGGTGTGGGGAGGGAGGGGGGGGGGGGGGGGGGGGGGGGTCCGACCCCGGGAGGAGTCTCGACCATGGCCTGGCCCACGATTGGGGCCTACCGATCGGCGGGCCGGCCTCTCCTGGTGGGGGCCTCTTTTGCTCCGCGCCAGCCCCTGTTGCCCTACGCCATGTTGCGTTGGGGCCGGTACAGAGAAGGAAGCTACCGCGCATGCGCACATTCGTGCTGATTGCAATGCACATGCGCAGACCCGCGGCGCCCATTTGACGCCGGTGTCGGCAGCTGGAGTGTCATGGGTCGCTCCAGTGCCCTGCTGGCCTCCTGTTGGGCAGAGGATCGCTACACTTAGCAGTCCGATGACGCCGGTGTTAAACGCTCCAGTTTTTATGACGGCGTCAACACTCTGCCGCCAGATGGGAGAATCCCGCCCCCTATCTATCTCTGTCTTAAAGACACTCAGTGATTTGGACTCCACAGCCTTCGTACTTGGTGAAATCATGATCTGGTTTTAGCAACAGTGAACCATATCGTGCCCATAAAATTATTTGCAATCAACGTCTTCTTGAACGGATTTTGTTTCATCTGCCAGGTAGCAGATATCTTGAAAACTTGCAAAATAATTATGTCAATGCATGTGACATGATTTTCTATGACACCCATCAAAGAAAATTACATAAATAAACACAAATTGCCGTGGAAACAAAGAGAAAGGAATAGCAAAGTGGCAATTTAGGTCAATTAGGTAAAGGCGACAGGATAGGTAGCTGGTCTCTGTGGGAGGGTCCCACTATTTAGGGGGTCTTTGTGGGGGTGGGGGCCAGGCCAGTTCAGAAAATCTGGGGGTGGGGGGCTGATTTGCGATGTGAGGGGGGTGGTCAGCCGTGGAACCTCGCTATAGCGTCGCCACTCAAATTGGTGGCCCAACAGCGGGATTCCCTCGGGAATTGCTCGTCAGCCTCAGAATAAATCTGCATGCCGAATGATCGTGAATTACTTCCTGATTTCAGTAGCAATTCAACTTTAGTAGGAGAACATAGAACATAGATATCGTAATCGGTGATCAGGTGGAGAATCCCTTCCAACACCCAAATTGGGTGCGGCGCAAGTTTAACGCCAGCTTTCAATTCTCCGTTGCCTCGGAAATGACATCATCGCATCGCATGCTGCACGCCGTTGGAACGGTGTTGCCGCGTTATCGGAAGGCCCTCCCCTGATGCTCCGCTCCCAATCAGCCGATGACCCAAACACGTGGTTGGCGTGTGGTCTGAGCGGTCGGGAACCCTGCATGGCAGCCACAGACTAGCTCCAGCACTGCCACAGTCAGCCAGAAGCCATGCTACAACTTGGCGCCGGCCTTGCGCGGACCCAACCTGCCAGATAGTGTCCCCCTGGACACTTCCTGGCCATGCCCTGGCTACCCACCACCAGTCCCCCCAGCCCTTGCAGAATCCCACCCCCGGCCAGCAGCATGGCTCCCGCCCAAATGTAGCAACACTGGACACAGTCCACAGCCGCCACACCGGGTTCCCGCACATCTGGGACCACGCGCCCCCCGTGCCATTGTGAACTTGACCCATCAGGGGCAGAGCATCGGGGAAGGGCCTTCAGGTGACGTCCTGAAGCCATCCCAATGGCGTGAGGCGTGTGCTGCAATGATGCTTTATCGGAGGGGGTGGAGCATGCAAAACCTGCGTAAAACAGGTACCGCCCCCGATTCCGCTGCAAAAATGGATTTTCCACCCGATTGCCGATTACGAAATTGGAATCGGGAAATGGAGAATCTCGCCAAGGATATTTTGCTAGAGTTGGCTAGGACCTTTGTCAAACCATATCTGGAGCACTGTGCACAGTTTTGGTCTCCTTATTTAAGAAAGGATATAAATGCATTAGAAGCAGTTCACAGAAGGTTCATTCGACTGGTACCTGGGTTATCTTCTCTGAAAGGTTGGACCGGTTGGGCCTTTATCCATTGGAGTTTAGAATAATGAAAGGTGATCTGACTGAAACATATAAGATTCTTAGGGGACTTGACAATTTGGATGCTGAAAGCATGTTTCCCCATGTGGAAGAGACAAGAACGAGGGGGCACAGTTTAAGCATATGGGATATCCCTTTTAGGACAGAGATGAGATATTCTTTCTCTCAGAGGGGAGTGAGTCTTTGGAACTCTCTCCCAGAGAGGGGAGTAGGGTCGTTGAATATTTTTAAGGCAGCTGCAGATAGATTCTTTATTAATAAAGGAGACAAAGGTTCTTGAGGGTAGGTGGGAACGTGGATTTGAAGTGACATCCGGATCAGTCATGGGGCGGGATTCTCCGTTTCAAAGACATCCTGACAGCAAAACCGGCACTGAACCTGGACTGATTCAGCAACTGTGGATGGGTGAGCACCAGAGGCATGTGGTTCACAATCGATTCCAATGACAACGGTGCGGGATTTGCAGGGACCGTGATTCACACTCGGAAGGTTGACAAGCTGCAGCCGCATATACACACTTCACTTCCCACACACACTCATCCCAGCCAACAAGATGGCACTTGTTGTGCTGCAGCGCGCCCATACAGCTGATGGGTCGGCTGAGGCCAGACGGCACCTAGGCGGGTGGCCTGGGGGACACTTGTATGGCCTGAGGTCCGAAGTTCACATTGGGCAGTCCGTGATGTGTGCAGCTGCATGGCTGCCTTGCCAGTTGCGGCAATGGTATTTCATGCCTGTCCACCCCGACCCTGCAGCCCACCTCCTGGCCACCCCCTGCTACTCACCCTGCACCCCCCTCCACCCCGGCCCTGGCAGAAGCCCCTGGCCAGAGACACAACTGTCAGTAAACTATGGTGACATTGGGCACTTTCCATATCCGCTCTCTCCCTCAGCAGCCACGACGCTGGTGTCACGATTTTTAAAGCTCACGTTGAACCGCACCGTCAGGAATTCGGCCCATCGGAGGCAGAGCATCGCGGAGGACCCAGAAAATACTGGGTTGGGCCCGTTAATAACATGCAAAGGTGTTCATGTACGTGCGTTCCGGAACACATTGTCACCGCTGTTGAGGTGACAGAGAATTTCGATTTGGCATCAAATTGGAGCCAATCACAATTTTGGTGTCGAAACCTATTCTCTGCCCAATTGCGTTTCTCAAATTTGGCGTTAGCAAATGGAGAATGCCCTCCAGGATGTATTGAATGATGGAGCATGCTCAAGGGTCTACCCCTTCTCCTAATTTGTATCTTTGCATCTTCAATTTTTTCAAAGCAAACCTGAGAATTCATTCAAACAAAATCATAGTGGGGCATTCAGCAATGGCAATGTCATTGAATCTAGGGGGGATCTTAAATTCTCTCTTGTCGGAGATGGTTATTGCCTCATGTTACATAATACTTATCAGCCCAAGCCTGAATGTTGGCCAGCTTTTGTTGTATATTGACACGGATTGTTTCTGCACCTGAGTTGCAGAGGGTGCTGAACATTGTACAATCATCTCCAAACATCCCCACTTTTGACCTTATGATAGATGGAAGGCCATTGATGAAAACAGGTCAAAATGGTTTGGCCAAGGACAGTACCCTGAGCAACCACTGCAGCAATGTTAGGGGCTGAGATGATTGACCTCCAACAATCACAACCATCTTCCTTTGTGCTTGGCGGTTCCAACCAGTGGAGACTTATCCCGTGAGTCACATTGATTCCAGTTTTGTTAGGGCTCCTTGATGCCAGAAATTTTCATCCACAGAGTACAATTTGAACTCACAACCTTCTGAGGCATGTGTGCTACCAACTAAACCACAGCTGACATTTAACCTAGCTACCTATGCCCTTTACCTATTCTAGTGTTTCTAGTCTTGCCAGTATTGTGATAGATGGGCAGCATGGTGACGCAGTGGGTTAGCCCTGCTGCCTCACGGCGCCGAGGTCCCAGGTTCGATCCTGGCTCTAGGTCACTCTCCGTGTGGAGTGTTGCTCATTCTGGGTGAGTGTGCTTTACACTCAATTTGGCTCTGTTTTATTCCTTAGCTTTAGAGTCGACCGGTATCGTTAAGATACCGTCACAAGTTTCAAGTTCAAGTTCAAATCAATAACTCCACACACCAGTTAGTAAGTTCAAACAAGACACGTTTATTATAATACAGTAATCTACTAATCATGCATATAAAACTATAAGACTAGGCTAATCCTACCACTAATAGGCCAAATACATATCTGGATAAGGGGACTGCCGGATCAGGGAACAACGGCCTCTAGCTTTGTCCTGGGTCCGCAGGCTTCCAGTAGTTATGGATTAAAGGGGGTCAGGAGTGTCTAATCTCGTAGCGTACGTTGTATGACACTTATGTGATGGCGGCTGCTGTCCAGACCTCCTTCTCAAGGTCCTTTTGCTGCAACGGAGTTCTGCTGGGAGGGCTGGCTGGTCAAGGAGAGGCTGGCAGAGAGAGAGAGAGCTGGGGTCGCGGTCTCTGTCTTATACCTCTCCCAGGGTCTCGCGCCCACCTGGGCGGACCCTCTATACACTCGCAATCGATTGGGTCTCTTCCCAATCGATTGATTTGAATTCCCCAATAACGGGGCAGTTCTTGGGACTTATTGTTTTGGACTTCTTTTGGCGCCGAGAAGTCTGGCCTTCCATTCAATGTATCGATTTGAGTTAATTTGTTTCCATTGTACCTGGGAATCGCCCGGTATCGCCTCATTAGTATGCTAACTTGTTTTCTTTCACAGTGCTGTCTGGTTTCTGCAGCAGTCAGAATACATAAGTGCTTTTGCAAGCTGCTTGCTTTTGCAACATGTCCATTTTCCCTGCATTCCCAGGTGGCTACAGGAGTTTGCACATTCTCCTCGTGTTTGCGTGGGTTTCGCCCCCACAACCCAAAGATGTGCAGGATAGGTGGATTGGCCATGCAAAATTGCCCCCTTAATTGGAAAAAAAATAAAATTAAAAAAAAAAAGTATTGTAATAGGTTGCTGGTTGCTCTTGATCTCCAGAAGGTTCATGGGACTGAGGTGGCCCTCTTGTCAAGCCAATGAGCTCCTGACAGGGATCTGCTGGTGGCTACAACTCTGGAACAATGTTCCTGGGCAGCATGTTTTCACCCCCAATGTGGTATTGTGAACTGATTTAAAAGGTATGAGAGATGGCAGCATCAAGTTGGACAACTCCAGCCTTCAACATTCCACTCGGTCTGGGATCTGTGTTAGTGGGATGGCTGGGCTAATGGTTTGCTATCGGATCCTGAGAGCCATCAGGATACACCACAGACACTACGTCTGAAAGTTGGCCCACGTACTAGCTATTTTCTCCCCGAATGCCAACACAGCTGCTACCTGTGCCTTTCTGAGAGGATCCCTGGTCATATCTTACAAAAGGAATCCGCTGCAGATTCCATGGAAACAACCATTAACTCCTGCAAGGCAGAAAAATATTTCCTGATGTTCCTGTAAATAAGCACTGTTGACTCAATGCACGGCTGTCAGTTAATGCACAACCTTGTAAACAAAACTCAAAGCCTGTCTATCGCCACAATATTCCATCCATATCATTTGATCCAGATGACTTTTGGGTCCCACAACCTTAGAGGCTTTGTGAACTCTCTGCTGAGAAGGTGGCAAATTGCCCAGGGCCACTTACTCATTAACTTAATGTAGTTCTCCCCTGGGCAAAACTATCTGTGATGGTGTATCTTCGTGAGAAAACAAGTAATCCCATAGGGTAAGTGCTTTTACATAGAACATACAGTGCAGAAGGAGGCCATTCAGCCCATCGAGTCTGTACCGACTCATTTAAACCCTCACTTCCATCCTATCCCCATAACCCCTCCTAAACTTTTTTGATACTAAGGGCAATTTAGCATGGCCAAACCACCTAACCTGCACATCTTTGGACCTATTTGCTAGCATGAATCGGCAGGAAAGGTGAGAACACTTTAAGAATGGGTGTACATTACTGCCTTGCTTTTAAAGAAATAAGAAGAGAGGTTGGTGGCTTTGTGCTTCATTGGAAAGTCTTGGCAGCAGTGAGATATTCAGTCACTAACTTGGCACTGATACTATGCCCCTGACCTTGGCACCTTCTGAGGTGGAGGCGAGGTTACAATCAGACCAGCCATTATCTTCTTAAATGAAATGAAAAAAAATGAAATGAAAATCACAAGTAGGCTTCAAGTGAAGTTACTGTGAAAAGCCCCTAGTCGCCACATTCCGGCACCTGTTCGGGGAGGCTTGTACGGGAATTGAATCCGTGCTGCTGGCCTGCCTTGGTCTGCTTTAAAAGCCAGCTATTTAGCCCTGTGCTAAACCAGCCCCGTAGGAGCTGGCTGAAGGGGCCAAGTGGCCTACTCTTGCTCCCACTGATCGTATTCTGTTTAATTCATTTGAATGGGATGTGGGTGTTGCTGGCTAGGACAGCCATTATTGCCCATCCCTAATTGCCATTGGGAAGGTGCCCTCTTGAACCGCTGTAACAGGAACTGGACAATATCCAGGCTTGGGCTGGCAAGTGGCAAGCTACATTCATGCGATACAAGTGCCCGACAATGACCATCTCCTACAAGAGAGGATCTAACAGTCGCAGTTGGTATTCAATGATATTACCATTGTTGAATCCCTCACAATCAACATCCTGAGCATTACTATTGATCATAAATTGAAGTAGACTAGCTATATTAATACTGTGGCTACCAGAGCAGGTGAAAGGCAAGGAATCCTGTGGTGAATAACTCACCTCCTGACCCTCCCAAAAGCCTGTCCACCATCTACAAGGCACAAGTCAGGAGTGTAATGGAATACTCTCCACTTGCCTCGATCAGTGCAGCTCCAACAACACTCCAGACACTCGACACCATCGAGGGGCTGGTTTAGCACAGTGGGCTAAACAGCTGTCTTGTCATGCAGAACAAGACCAGCAATGCAGGTTCAATTCCCGTACCTGCCTCCCTTAACAGGCGCCGGAATGTGGCGACTAGGGGCTTTTCACAGTAAGTTCATTGAAGCCTACTTGTGACAATAAACGATTATTATTATTATTACCATCCACAACAAGCAGCCCGTTTGATTGTTTCCCCTTCCACAAACATTCAAATCTTCCACCACCAACGAACAGTGGCAGCCGTGTGTACCATCTACAAGATGCAATGCAGTAACTCGCCATGTTCCTTTGACAGCACCTTCCAAACACACGACTGCTACCATCTAGAAGGACAAGAACAGCAGATACATGGGAACCCCACCACCTGGAGGTTCCCCTCAAAGTCATTCACCACCCTGACTTAGAAATATATCGCCGTTCCTTCACTGTCGCTGGAGAAAATCCTGGAATTCCCTCCCTAACAGCACAGTGGGTGTACATACACCTCAGGGACTGCAGCACTTCAAGAATGCAACTCACCACCACCTTCTGAAGCGCAACTAGGGTTGGGCAATAAATGCTGGCCGAACCAGCGACGCCCACATCCCGTGAATGAATTTTTTAAAACTCACAGTGCTGTTGGGGAGGGTGTTCCATGATTTTGACCCAGAGACATTGAAGGAACAGCAATATAGTTCCAAGTAAAGATAGTGAATGACTTGGTGGGGAACTTCCAGGTGGTTGTGTTTCCCCCAAATCTGCTGACAGAGAAACATAGGGCGGGATTCTCCGACCTCCCTGCCGGATCGGAGAATCCCGGGGGAGACGCGAATCCCGCCCTGACGGTGGTTGCTGAATTCTCCGCCGCTGTTTCTCGGGCGGGGGGGTTTCCCGCCATGCCAGAGGCCATTGGCAGCGCCCCCCCGGCAATTCTCCGGGCCCCGATGGGCCGAGTGGCCATCCATTTTTGGACAGTCTCGCCGGTGTGAATCACTTAACTCACGCACCGGGGGGTCTGGCAGGTGAGTATGCGTGGGTGGTTCTCAGAGGGGCACGGGCGGATCCGACCCCAGGGGGGTGTGGGAAGGGGGTGGGTTGGGTCGGGTGGGGGGAGTTGGGGGGTGGGTTGGGGAGGGTGGGGTGGGGGGGTGGGTTGGGGGGGGTTGGGGAGGGATGGGGTGGGTGGGGGGGTGGGTTGGGGAGGGGGGTGGGTGGGGGGGTTGGGTTGGGGAGGGGGGTGGGTGGGGGGTTGGGTTGGGGAGGGGGTGGGTGGGGGGGTGGGTTGGGGAGGGGGGTGGGTGGGGGGGTGGGTTGGGGAGGGGGGTGGGTGGGGGGGTGGGTTGGGGAGGGGGGTGGGGCCCCCACGGTGGCCTGGCCTGTGATCGGGGCCCACTGATCTGCGTGCGGGCTTGTTCCGTGGGGGCACTTCTTTCTTCCGCCATTATGCCCTGGGGCTGGCGCGGAGAAGAGAACCCCCCCCCCCCCCCCCCCCCACGCGCATGCACGAGATCATGGCGACCGTTCCGCACATGCGAGAACTCACGCCGGCCCTTTGGCGCCGGCTGGAGCGGAGCTAGCCTCTCTGGCATCCACCTACCCCCCGAAAATGCGGAGAATTACGCACTTTCGGGGGCTGTTGACGCCAAAGTGGTTGGCACCGGTTTTCCCGCCGGCGTGGGGACTTAGTCCCCAGAAGGGAGAATCCAGGCCATAGAATTCCTCCAGTGCAGAAGGAGCCCATTCAGCCCATCGAGTCTGCAACGACCGTCTGATACAGCACTCCACCTCAGTCCACTCACTCACCAATCCCCGTAACACCATAACTCCACATAACCTGCATATCTTTTGACACTAAGGGGTCATTTAGACCAGCCAATCCACACCGTTCACATATTTGGACTGTGGAAGGAAACCGGAGCACCCAGAGGAAACCCATGCAGACACGAGGAGAATGTGCAAACTCCACACACAGGCCTTGTCCTAGATAAACCAAGAGCTGAGTACCTGCTCTTGATGCAGTTCTAGGTGCTTCAGATTGAAAATGCCTTCATAGGCATTATCTTCAATCTTTTCCCAGAACAAACTTGAGGAAAAAGATACAATAAATTGCTTTCTTTATGGGTTAGAAGCGCCAAACTGGATTGCTTATTGTTGGGGTTTTGTCAGTTGGGAGTGCCACTTGTCCTAGAATGGAACACATGCCTACTGTTCGGAGTGCATCTGGCGTGATTCCCCAGTGAACTAAAAATACCCCTTGACATTCATGCCCCTTCCACATGCTTGTGGGGAGTACATAGGGGTCAACAAAAATAATTCCAACGCCCAGAACATTACTTTTTTTGCTCAATTTCTGTTGGACAGAAAGCTGGTGAATCCAGTATTCATCCCAAATTCCAACTCCGCCACCAGAGCTGCAGTGTTTAGATATTGGGCTCAACATTAAAGCTTTAGCATCGGGGTGTCATTAGCATCAATGAATAAGGTACTGTTTAATGGCAACAACTCTCTCAGTTGGAAAAATGCATTTTGTTTATTATTTACCACTATAAAGGTCGCAAGCAATACATTGAAAAGGTAATGGCTAATCGAGAGTTTATTGCATCACTAAAGCAATGTCAATATCTTTGAAATATATATATCAAGAACATGAAGTTGAATAATTCGTTTTTCATTATGCAGTGTGTGAGAGAAAACGGCTCCATGGTAGGAAACTTGTGCGAACAAGAACAAATTGAATAACACACTGCCTCACCCTATTAGCCCTGACTAGCATGCCTGATTAGGACATTCAGCACACTCCCCATTGTAAATGTGATTGATAAATGCTGAAGAGAATTTGTCAAAACAAAATAGACTACACCCAGTGGGACATCAATATGCTCCATTTATTCACCAATTCAGTGCCTCTTGCATTGGTTTGTCACATAAAATTAAGACTAGCCACTAACCAGCTACGGAGACATCAGGCAGGCTGTGTTATATATGCATATTAGTCACATGCTTAACAATTTGCGCTGTCATGCTTGATTGGTGCAGTGACCTCTGGAGCAGGAGTTGAAATTTCCAGTGTGGCTGAGACAAGCTCAGCTGTTACAGTTCCCAGTCCATTTCCTCTCAGATCTGTGCACAGATGCACAGCCCTAAGCTATAATCTCTGGCCTCTTCCAAATGACAAACTGCGCAGCATAGATTATTGCATTATATTAAGTACCACAAGTCTGTAAATTACTGTGATCTGCTGATCGGCCCAACTGTCTGCCTGCAGCCTACACGGGATTTGGCATTCAGCTCTTCTGTCAAAAAGAAACTAAGCTTTTGATAATATCTGGCTAAATGTTAGATTCCAACGTCTACTGCATGGTCAATAAATTTAACTCCCATTTGCAATTTCCTAATAATCCCCAAGGTTCTGTACACTGTTTTATGTTGCTTTGCAAACACAACTTTAAATCTATTTTCAGTGATAAGAAAGAATGAAATAAATCATTGCATTTATTACAGTTACTCATGAGAAGTATTAGGAGTAAACATTTCTGGTGTTATAGAAAAAAGTTTCATGTTGGATGACGAGCTGCATTATGATGACGTTAGCATCAAGTAGTCACTCTGATTTTATTTATTTTTATCCTTTATTCTCTTTTATGGAATTCTTTTTGAATCAGGGCAACATGTAATGTGTCATTGAGAGGCTATTCTGCTTGAATGTTATTTAAAGAGACAAAAGTGATCTGCCGGTGTTCTGCATGCTGATAATGTTATGTAGCAGATCCAGCAAGCTAATAGTGGCTGTAAACTATTCCATTGATGATGAGGAAAGTTATTGAATAGAAATAAACCAGTTTTAAAATTTTATAAATTTGCCACATTGTAAATTTCATTTACAAATTATATTTGAACTTGGCCAAAAAAAAAGGGAAGCTACGTGGTATTCTTATTTGGGCCTTTAGTTTTAATTTGTTATTTTGTTCTATTCCTTGAATGCGTTTACACCACCCGCATGTCCAATGTTCATGGTCAATATTCCTGCTCTGCCAATTAATGACCACTTAAGGTCCTCGTCTTGCCATCACTGGTATTAAAACTGCAGGTGGGCCTGTCGCCATCGAACATGCATGGCAGGTAAAACTGTCACCTAATGAAGGAGCTGTGCTCCGAAAACTAGTGATTCAAAACAAACCTGTTGGACTGTAACCTGTTGTAGTAAGACTTCTTACTGTGCCCACCCCAGTCCAACCTCTGATTGACTGGCAGCACTTGGCAGGCAAGACTGCCATCCCTGGGAACCTGATTCTGGGGAGGGCCCGCCATTGGCCGGATTGACATGTGGTTTGGTGGGCCTTCCAGAAAAGAGGTAGTGCAGATCTTTTGCCAGCTCCTCAGCCAACTGGCAAGAGTCCAGTTGCAGCAATAGGATTTTGTCCAATATATAATAAAGGGTACACTCTAAAGGGGGTGCAGGAGCAGGAGGGCATATGTGCATAAGCCTTTGAAGATAGCTGGACAGGTTGGAAGTGTGGTTAATGAAGCATACAGCATCTTAAGCTTTATTAATAGGGGCACAGAGTATAAGGGCAAGAAGGTTATGTTATATAAGACACTAGTTTGGCCTTAGCTGGAGTATTATGTCAAGTTCTGGGTGCCCTACTTTCGGGAAAAATATAAAGGCATTGGAGAGACTGCAGAAAAGATTCACAAGAATGGTTCCATAATTGGGAACTTCAGTTAAGAAGATAGATTGTAGAAGTTAGCACTATTTTCTTTGGAGAAGATAAGGCTGAGAGGAGTTCTGATAGATGTATTCAAAATCATAAGGGTCTGGACAAAGTAAATAGGGAGAAACTGTTTCCACTTGTGAAAGGATTGAGAACAAGAGAGTAGAGGTTTAAAATAATTGCCAAAATAAACAATGGTAACAAATGGCCTTCTGCTGCACCAAAACAATTCTGTGATCCTTCACATCTCACCATCATGTTGGATACTTTGCCTTTTTTGTTACCTGAGAATTATTTCATTAAATCATAAATGTGATATTTATTCTTCTAATTCCTTGCTCGCTTTTACAGTTACATTGATACATACTTTCATTTGACCTGATTGAAATAAACATTAATAAATATAACAGTAATTCTGTATATCAATGCTATCAAAATTGACTCTTAATGGATTGCTAATTTTTATATTGCTGACCACAAGAATAAACTATATCAATGATAATCTTCCCCTTGGAAAAGTGCATCAAGAGCAACTCCACCTCAAATAAATATAGAAACAGATGCCTGGAAGGATTTGCAGCTGAACTGCACAGGACTGAAGCCATAAAAGTATAGGTTGCTCAACAGCCAGTTTATGTGTGAATGGGCTTCTTCATCTGTCCATCTGCAATTCCCTCACAAATTCTCAGAGGAAGATTGGTGAAATCTACAGACCAAATGTGGGGCTAAAAACAACTAGTTACATGATTTATCTCAGAATTCCATTAATCTCGCACTAAAGCCATGGCAGAAGATGGGGAAAACACAGTGAAAATTCTGGAAATTTTTATTCATCAATTCTCCGAAACATAGCTCATGGAAGTCAAAACCAAGTATGTGCTCAGGGGAAATCATGTTAGACGGTGAAGTGTGTTGAGCCAGGGTGTGTAAATACACTCCTGTATAACCTCCAGCACAACCTTTAGTCAAGCATTCGCATCTCGTAATGAAGTCACCACGGTGTCTGGGAAATCCTACCAGCGTAACAGTTAGTCTGGTATTCACAGCTTGTAGTGATGTCGCCAGAGGTCTGTTGGAAGAGGTCAGCGATAGAGCTTTTTAAAAATCTAACAAAGCTTCTTCCTGCCGTGGACGGGAGCTTCAAATATCTTTGTCAGTCTCTACGACACAATGAATTAAGGAGCAACCAGTTACAACCTATTTGCTCTGGATTTCTAAGTCTGTACAGCTTGTTTTGCACCATGGAGGCATGTCAGACATAGACATTTGTCCCAAAGACACAGGGGTTTTAAGGATGAATCTCACCATTATTCATTGCTCAACGTCCTTTACTGTGGTCAACACTTAGGGAGTTGTTCCATCTTTCACTGTTCCTCAAACCAGCAATAATTGGGCAATCGGAAGGGACATCATATTAACTGTAAATTTATTGAAACTGTTTTGGTATTCTTTGAAATCTGACACTTTTGAGAAATGATCGGTGGGATTCTCCAACCCCCCGCTGTGCCGGAGAATCACCAGGAGGTGGTGTGAATCCCTCCCCGCGGGCATGGGAATCGCATCACGCCGGTCGGAACGCCCCCCCTCCCCCGGTGATTCTCCGCTCCACGATGGGCCGAGTGGCAGTCTGTTTTCGGCCAGTCCCGCCGGCGTTAATCAAACAAGGTCCTTACCAGTGGGACCTGGCTCTGCGGGCGGCCTGCAGAGTCCTCGGGGGGGAGGGGGGAGCGGGTGCGGTGCAGGGGGATCTGGCCCACGACCGGGGCCCACCGATCCGCGGGCAGGCCTGTGCTATGGGGGCACTCTTGAAATGGAATGCATGAAATGAAAATCGCTTATTGTCACGAGTAGGCTTCAATGAAGTCACTGTGAAAAGCCCCTAGTTGCCACATTCCGGCGCCTGTCCGGGGAGGTTGGTACGGGAATCGAACGTGCTGCTGGCCTGCTTGGTCTGCTTTAAAAGCCAGCGATTTAGCTGAGTGAGCTAAACCAGCCCCTCTTTCCCTCCGCGCCGACCGGTGTAACGGTTCGCCATGGCCAGCGTGGAGAAGAATCCCCCTGCGCATGCGCTGGGATGATGCCAACACACGCTGGCGCTCCCGCGCATGTGCCAACTCGCGACGGCCAGTGGAGGCCGTTCGGCGCCGGTTGGCGCGGCGCCGGTTGGCGCGGCGCCAACCTCGCCGGCCAAGCCCCTGAAGGTGTGGAGGATTCTGCACCTTCCGGGCGGCCTGACGCTGGAGTGATTTCCGCCACTCCTCGGTGCCGGTATGGCCCGCCCGCCGGATAGCGGAGAATCCCAACCGATATCTTGAATCAAAACTATACTGGTTGAACTATTGAGAAAAACAGCACTTTGCACGTAAGTAGACACACTCCACAAACTATGAATCAAATAATCAGTCCCAACTGTAGGCAGAACCAGGTCTGACTAAAATGTAAAATATATATATTGCTCCTCTAATGTTACACACAAGCCAATGTCTACAGATGCAGTGGGGTGTAAATTGTATCATGCCAGGTGCCAGTGCAAGCTGAGTAAGGAACTATCCTGCACTGAAGCAGGTAGGCTAAGGTCAAATGAGTCTTGGGTCATTTAAATAAGATGAGTGAACAACAAATGCGTGCTGTGCATCCCCAAGCAAATCTCTCGTTGTCAAAGCATTATATCAATGCTAGGATGGAGCGACAAATGTTCTCAGATAAGTTCCAATATTGATGACTGTGGACTTCTGCTCCTCCGAGATCTAAAAGGAATTTTCTTTTTCTAAATGCTTTTGTTGTTTACCGCTTGACAGTTGTGAGGTTGCTGCAGAGTACAAACCTATCAACACCTGCTGCAATTATCACTGAAATCTTTTGAAAAGGAATCTGTTACAAGAAACTATAACTCATTTTAAATATTCAAATAGCCTCGTGCATGTTTTCGGCATCTACCCAGGCCCAACAAATTGGAACCAATGCCTGTGAAGATTGGGGAAAGGCTGTTAAATAGGCATGTTTTGCAACTTGTTTGGGAAATGGGCACCACACATCAAACTCTGCTCCATTAGCACAGTGGCACTTGGTTTCCCATTTCATTTACTGCCCCCTTGTATCTTCTCCTGTGGAGGATAAACTGGACCGGAATATAACATTGACATTATGTTTGGAAGAAATATTTTAAAGAAAAATGCATGTTGGAAATGGCGAAATTTGACTAAAATACTGACCCAGTTTGAATTGATTTCAAGTTCTGTTTGCAGCTGAACAGACCCTTCATCCAGCAGTCCAGGCAAATATCAAACTCAAAGGGAGAGGAAGTTAAAACTGCAAACTCCAGCCTCCTGGTCGAGAGTATTTAAGTAATATTCTGAATAATGTTATGTGTGTGTGGTTAGTATTCAGCAGGTTAACTATGCTACCTTCTCATCCTAAACAAAGTCTTTTACAAGACAAACATAATGACACTGCTGATTAATTAGCAGACCTCAACCCCCAGCACTCAAGCGTGATTTATTAAGACACGTCTCTAACATGAGGCATTGTGCTGCCTGGATTAATGTAGTTGGGTTGAGGATCTCACTGGAACGTTGCATTTATAGTACATAAAGTATTAACCCTCTGAGATCCCTTATCTACTTCAGCTGACAGAATATCTATTGTATGAAAAGCACATAAATATACATGTTTCACCAAGTTACTTTCTAATAAATCAGCAGAACAGTTCTCTTTTTGGATTGTGCTAACCGTGGATATGTTGAAAACAAAAAATGTACAGATTTAAAATGAAGTGATTAATTTTATGTGCACATATAAGTCAGGATGCTCCACAGTGTCCTATTCAAATTGAAACTTGGTTGAAGAAATTTCATTTGAATGAAAAGATATACCCAGAGTTCCCTGACATGAGTCTCTGTTAATGTTTAAATGGTGCCGCATATTTTGTTACGTAGTGACATAAGAATATTGGGTTGTGCGTTTTCAGTATTTTAGTTGCTCTTTGTGGATTCAGCATAGAATAACATTCTCAATAATCAGCTCAGTGCATGCTGTTATTTCAGCAGTGATTTTAAACAGCTCTTTTTAAGCGACTGTCTTCAAATTTAAAAGTTGGAATTAGAACAATTTGTGTAACACCACAGCTGGAAGCAAAGATTGGCTTCAGCATCAAACGTAATGTAAAATGTTAATACTTCCAAACAACAATGGAAGCAATAGATGCACATGGTGATGAGTTTCAAACTCTGCCACAATGTCATGGAATATGATAGCCAAAAGATAACGTAATAATACATGATAATGGTTGATTTCAAGTCAATTCACAATCATAAAATAATTCTGAAGTCTTTAAGGAGATGCCCGCTCATATCGGATGAGTAATAACTTGTCCTTTGACCTTGATCATCCAGGATATTCAGACCATAAATACCTAGAAATTAATTAATGTTACCCATTATAAGAGACTTGTGGAAGAAAGGGCATCATAATGTGGTCAAGAAATCTATGATATTATTCATATCATATTCCTAACTTAGAACACATTGAAACACATGAGCTTTGTTCAAATAACTACATAGAATAGAACTACATTTCTTTCATCTGGCTGAAAATATTACATTTTAAAAATGAATGGTTACATTACACATGGACAAATTCATACAGATTTCAAAGGTCTTTTCTGAGTTGTGTACATTACTTTCTTCCTGTATATTCAGATAAAGTTGCGCAAAAATACTTTATTTCCTCACCATTTCAGGGTAGATTATAGGCTGTGAGGTTAAAAAACAAAGCAAATCAATTGCTGCCTGGTACTACCAGTGTGTTCTTTTCTCTACTTGATCTTTACAAAAAGCAGAAAATTATAGTTTCACAGCATTTGGAAGAGAAGAGCCAGGCTAACATTTTGGGTCGAGACGCTTTATCAGACCCAATGGCCTCTGACATTGAATAGGTTTATTTCTTGTATTTTCCTTTTCCATTCCAGATTGCAAATATTTGTATGTTGTTCTGTTTTCTTATTCCAATTGGTCTTTTGTGAATTGTTCCCACTGAACAGCTCCTGTGCTAAACAAAATTAAAATCTTCTTTAGGGTACTTTCCTTTTACTTTGGCTAAAAAGCAGAATTTCGTGAATAGCCAATTAATTCAAATCTATTGAAAAAATAGTAAAATTTCTCAATAGTTTTTAAATTTTCAATCCTTCATGTTTAAATCTGTGCAAGTACTGTATATGTTCCGACACTCTGTGTACACATTAAACACCTGAAGCAAAAACAGAATGCGTGTCCAGGTCATTCAGTCTCACAAGCTCCACTCCTGGACCACAGCATAAAGATTTGGCTGACACTTCAGTGCTGTCTTGAAGAGCGCTCCATTATTGGAGATGCAGTATTTCAGATTAGTTGTAAAATCGAGACTCAATTTACCTTTTGAGATAGATATATAAAATGAATATATTTGAAGACGAGTTGACATATTTTCCCTGTTACCACACCCAACATTTATCCCTTAGTCATCGAAGGTTTAACTGACTGTTTACATCCTTATTATTTGTAAAGACTTATTGAGTGGAAAGGTCTTGCATTGTCTGGATGAGTGCAGCTCCAACAACACTCAAGAAACAGAACACCGTTCAGGATAAAGCAGCTTGCTCGATCTGCACCAAAACCACCAGATAAAAAATTCTCCCCCTCTATCACCGGAACATTGAGGCTGCTGCATTTACCATCTGCAAGTTGCACTGCAGCAACTCATCAAGTCTCCTTCTCTAAACCCGCAATCTCAAACACCTTGGAGGACAAGGGCAGCAGACAGATGGGAGCACCACCATCTGCAAGTTCCTTTCCAAACCAGACACCATCCTGACTAGGAACTATATCGCCATTCCATTATTGTCGCTGGATCAAATTCCTGGCACTCCCTTAATTAAAGCACTGTGATGTACCTACAATGTGGCAGTTTAAAAAGGCAGCTCACTACTGATGTGTTAGGCGGGTTGGTTTGGCGTTGACTGCAACTGGATGCAAGGAAGCTAGAACCAAACGTCTAACACCGGAGATGATCCAACACGGTTTTATTTAAACTACGAACAGATGTACATGTTCAGCTGTGGGTTGACACTCTACTAATCCTACTGATGACCTCTTACTGGTTCGACCAGACTTACTAGCTACCACATGGCAATGATGTCCACTGACTTGTGCACTCTGACTGTCTCAGTGTCTGGGTCCCAAAAAGAGCGGGAGTCTTAATGCCCTGTGAGCTTTATAGTGGTGGTGTCTTGTCTGGTGATTGGTTGTTCTGTGTTGTGTGTTCATTGGTCATTCTATGTGTCAATCACTGCCTGTCTGTATCTCATTATATACATGAGTGGATATTATGACATCCCCCTTTTTTATAAGTTATGAAACGTGAAGGTATATACATGCCTGACTATGTACAAACGGTGAGTTAACGAACATATATACATGGTAAGGTGTCTATCATGCAGATACAGAGTAAACTGAATGTAATTTACAAGTGTAAAGTCTATAGATTCAGTCTTTGAGGCGGGCGCCGAATTCTGGTCGATTGCCGCAGAGGTGGAGCAGGAGACGCCGGCACTTGGACAGGCGGGATTGCTGGCATTGCGGCGGTGTCGTGGACAGGCGGGATCAATGGCAGATCGGTAGCCTCGTGGCAGGAAACGCACGCTAGCCGGCGGAGCAATGCGGTGAGGTGGTGGGCAGGGAACTCTCCGCGGTGCCCTCCTATTGCGCCGGAGAATGGAGCCATCAGACAATTGGACAATGAAAGACCTTGGGGCGGCCTTCCTGATAACAACAGCTGAGGCTGACCAACCTCCCTCAGGCAACTGGACGCGAACAACATCTGCGGGAGCCAGCGCAGGCAAATCCATGGCATGAGCATCATACGCGATCTTCAGCTGGTCTCTGGACCAATGCACTTTTTGCAGCACTGTGAGGTGGTCAAGGTCTGGAATGTGAATGGCTGGAACAGTCGTCCCCAAGTTGCGGTTCATGAGGATCTGCGCTGGAGACAAACCAGTCGACATGGGGCCGCCCTGCAGGCCAGCAGCGCCATGTGGAAATCAGATGCTGAATCTGCAGCCTTGCACAACAACCGCTTGACGATATGGACCCCTTTTTCGGCCTTCCCGTTTGATTGCGGGTAATGGAGACTGGAAATGATGTGTCTGAAGTTGTAGGATCGTGCAAAATCAGACCACTCCTGGCTGTAAAAACACGGACCGTTGTCACTCATTACTGTGAGTGATATCACGTGTCTGGCAAACGTCTCTTTGCAGGCTTTGATGGAGGACCTAGACGTGAGGTCCGACAATTTCACCACCTCCGGGTAGCTGGAGATGTAGTCGACCAGGAGCACGTAATCAGAAGCTTGTGCTGTTGCAGTGTTTCTTTGGGCTGAGCCGGTTGAAACCTCTGGCAAGTCGGGCAGTTGACCACCGTGTTCGCAATGTCCTGGTTGATACCCGGCCAATGAACCACCTCCCGAGCTCTGCGTCGACATTTTTCAACCCCAAGGTGATCCTCATGGATCTGCCCGAGCACCATAGCTCGCATACTTTGAGGAATGACGATCCTGTCCAGTTTAAGAAGGGCTCCCTCAATGACCGTTAACTCGTCCTTTACGTTAAAGAACTGGGGACACTGCCCCTTTTGCCAGCCATGGGCAAGGTGTTGCACCACGCACTGCAGTAAAAGATCCTTGGCAGTTTCTTCACGTATTTGGACCACACGTTCATCAGTGGCTGGTAAGTTGCTGGCACACAACTGCACCTGTGTCTCTATGTGACAGATGAAGTTGCCCTGTTCACATGGCGTGGTGATGGACCTGGATAGGGCATCTGCGATGATCAGCTCCTTACCCGGTGTGTAGACGAGTTTGAAATAATAACGACGGAGACGAAGAAGAATGTGCTACAGCTGAGGCGTCATGTCATTTAGATCCTTTTGGATTATGTAGACTAAAGGCCGATGGTCTGTTTGCACCGTGAACTTCGGCAGGCCATATACATAGTCATGAAACTTGACTATTCCTGTCAGGAGACCCAAGCACTCCTTCTCGATCTGGGCATACAGTTGCTCGGTCGGCGTCATGGCCCTGGAGGCATATGCCACTGGAGCCCAGGACGAGGAGTCGTCCTGCTGGAGGAGCACCGCACCAATGCTGTCCTGGCTAGCGTCAGTAGATATCTTGGTGTCCCTGGTTGGGTCAAAGAACGCCAGTACTGGGGCTATGGTGAGCTTCGCCTTTAGCTCGAGCCACTCCTTTTCATGTGCGGGCAGCCACTGGAACACTGTTGACTTCTTTACGTGATGCTGGAGGGCCGTGGTGTGGGCTGCCAGATTGGGAATGAATTTCCCCAGAAAATTCACCATCCCAAGGAAGCGGAGGACTGCCTTCTTGTCCTCCGGGGTCTTCATGGCGTTGATTGCCAACACCTTGTCGGCGTCAGGTTGCACCCCGTGTTGTGAAATGTGGTCACCCAGGAACTTGATAGCGGATTGACCAAACGAGCATTTGGCCCTGTTGAGCTGGAGGCCATTTTCGTGAATCCGCTGAAAGGTCTGTCGGAGGGGGACAACCTGATCCTCGGGCGTTGTGAACCTGACGATCATGTCGTCTCCATATACTCGTACCCCCTCAATGCCCTCCATCATTTGCTCCACGATGCGTTGAAATACTTCGGAAGCTGATATGATACCGAAGGGCGTGCGGTTGTAGCAATAGCGGCCAAACGGGGTGTTGAACGTGCACAGCTTACGACTGGACGCGTCCGGCTGTATTTGCCAGAAGCCCCGGGAGGTGTCCAGCTGGGTGAAGAATCTGGCATGAGCCATCTCACTGGTCAACTCTTCACGCTTCGGGATCGGGTAGTGCTCCCGCATGATATTGCGGTTCAGGTCTTTGGGATCAATGCAAATGTGGAGTTCACCAGAGGGTTTTTTGACGCATACCATGAAGCTAACCCAGTCTGTTGGTTCCATGACCCTTGAAATGATGCCCTCGTCTTGGAGGTCTTGCAGCTGCTTTTTTAGGCGATCCTTGAGAGGAACCGGCACCTGGCGAGGTGCATGGATCACTAGGGTGGTGTTCGGCTTTAGCAGAATATTGTAGCGATATGGGAGCGTGCCCATTCTATAAAACATGTTATGATATTGCGTGAGGATGTCGTCTATCTCGGCCTGGAGATTCACATCAGTCGAGGTAGTCGCCAGTGTCGAGGACATGGTGTGGACTCGCTGGACCAGCTTCAGGAACTTGCAGGCGTGAGCACCGAGCAGGGACACCCTGTCAGGCCGAACAATCTCGAACTGTAAGGTTGCCTTGAATTCCTTGTGAGATACCCCTAGCCGAGATGATCCACTGGCAGCTATGGCATTGCAATTGTAGTCGATGAGTTGGCATGCTGGTGGAAGAATGCTTGGTCGGTCATGGATGCTGTCGAGATCTGACTGCGATATGAGGTTCGCAGACGCGCCGGTGTCCAGTTTAAATCGGATGTGAGCCTGATGACTGTGAGGATAACACACCACTCATCATCGGGATCCACACTGAGGATCGAAAGGCGGGTTGCCGGTGCAGTGGGGACCAGCTCGCGTGTGGTTATGGTGCCCACCCAATATGGAGATTCAAAGCAATCAGCATCGGGATCCGTTGGGCTGTCGGGATCAGTATCCTGTATGTCTTGTTGGACCGAACGGATACTTCTGCGCCGTATCTGGGACCGCTGGCTGATAATCGGTGGAGCGGACCTGGAGCAGGCCGCGTAATGACCTGGCTTCTCACCCTGTAGGCATCGCCGTCCTTTGGCTGGACATTGCCACTTTAAATGAGCGGATCCACAATTCGGGCACGTCATAACGCTGATGTCAGCGTGTTCCATGCGCCAATGCGCATGCGCAGTGCCGTCGGCCGATGTACGCACCTGTGCATTAGGGTTGTCGGCCTCGTTGTCCATCCGGCTGTAGCACGCATGCGTCGGGACCCGGGAAACACGCGTGAAACGCCCACTCTCCTCGATGCTCAAGCCTTACATTTTTTCAATGGCCTGCACCCGTTCTGCCTCATGGGAGGCCAGTTTTGCATTTTCTGCCGCCCTGATGTGGGACTAACGATTCTTGGCATGCCCATGGACCACGCACGTCTCAATAGAGATGGAGAGAGTTAGCTGTTTATTTTAAGGAGCTGCTGCCGAAGGGAATCGGAGTGGACCCCGAAAACGATCTGATCCCGGATCATGTAATCAGCCGCTGAGCCGTAATTGCATGACTGCGCCAGGATGCGGAGCTGGGTCAGGAAGGACTGAAAAGGTTCATCTTTACCCTGGTCTCTGTGGAAGATGTACCGTTCAAAGCTCTGATTCACTTCAATGTCGCAGTGGCTGTCGAATCTCAGCAGGACCATTTTAAACTTCGTCTTGTGTTCGCCATCGGCAAACGTAAGCGAGTTGTAGATTTAGATTTCAGAGAATTTACAGTGCAGAAGGAGGCCATTCGGCCCATCGAGTCTGCACCGGCTCTTGCAAAGAACACCCCACCCAAGCCCATACCTCCACCCTATCCCCATAACCCAGTAACCCCACCTAACACTAAGGGCAATTTGGAACCTAAGGGCAATTTAGCATGGCCAATCCACCTAACCTGCATATCTTTGGACTGTGGGAGGAAACCGGAGCACCCGGAGGAAACCCACGCACACACGGGGAGAACGTGCAGACTCCACACACAGTGACCCACGCCGGGAATCGAACCTGGGACCCTGGAGCTGTGAAGCATTTGTGCTATCCACAATGCTACCGTGCTGCCCATGGATGGCATGATCCCCCGCAGTCGAGAGAAATAGCGTGATCTTCCTTGCATCTGATGCTGCCTCGAGGCCGGAGCCCTCGATATACAGGAGGAACTTTTGCTTGAAGATCTTCCAATTGGCGGTGAGGTTGCCGGAGATGCGAAGCTACGGAGGAGGCTGGATGTTTTCCATGTTGCTGGATGGCCGCTTACTGGTCGTTGCAGATTTACTCGAGGGAGGTTCGGCAGGATTAATAGCACTCTGGTACCATGATGTGTTAGGCGGGTTGGTTTTGCGTTGACTGCAACTGGATGCAGGGAAGCTAAAACAAACGTCTAACACCGGAGATGATCCAACACGGTTTTATTTAAACTACGAACAGATGTACATGTTCAGCTGTGGGTTGACACTCTACTAATCCTACTGATGACCTCTTACTGGTTCGACCAGACTTACTAGCTACCACATGGCAATAATGTCCACTGACTTGTGCACTCTGATTGTCTCAGTGCCTGGGTCCCGAAAAGAGCGGGAGTCTTAAGGCCCTGTGAGCTTTATAGTGGTGGTGTCTTGTCTGGTGATTGGTTTTTCTGTGTTGTGTGTTCATTGGTCATCCTATGTGTCAATCGCTGCCTGTCTGCATCTCATTATATACATGAGTGGATATTATGACAACTACCACCTTCTCAAGGACACCAGGATGGCAATAAATGCAGGCCTTGTCAATGCTACACACCTCCCTTGAATTAATAAAAAAAATAGCGGATCACAATTCATTAATAGCAGTGAATATACGTTAACAGCAATTAATTGGCTGTGAAGCACTATGGAACGTCCTGAAGACATGAAATGTGTTTTGTGATATGCGACCACCTTTCTTTGCTCTAGTTTTCACTCCTAACCATATTGTTATCAATATAGACCCTTGCAACAGATGGTCAAAGTTATTCTGCAACTGGACTACGCACTACAATCCCCTTCGAAGTGATAACAGTTCTGAGGTGAGAAGCTTCTGGTTCATGTACCAAAAGACACAACGTCTTAAAATGGTGAGCATATGATACATGCTGAAGTAAAGATGTACCGTCAAGGACTAACACATGTCACCACTTATTGGATAAGAATAATAGTGTTGAGTACAGAGCAAAATGTCTCCACGCATTGCTCAGATACAGCCATCTCATTCATTAATCACTGGGGACTGCTATCTATATGGTCATGGTTAGAAGGCACCATCATTAGCTGTTGTGTTCCTCAGTTTACAATTATCCACAGTATTCAGAATTGACACCTGATACCAGACAAATGGTCAATAAGCTTCTGTTAACTGTGTTCGTGCACTTCAGGTTCAGCAGATGGTTCTGTCTTTCTTTTTGCTGAGGGAAGGAAACAGATCCAAAGAGCTTTGTATAACTATTATCATGACAATTTCATGGCAAAATCACATGATTATCATGTTTCAATGTGCCACGTTTATAAGCACAAAAAGGTGTTTGCATAATACTGGCTTGAACCTTTAAGAAAGGTTTCACCAGCAGCAAATTGCGAATTATTTATTCTTTCATCAAATTTTCTGGTGATTTGAATTCAACTTATGATATTTCTTCATTCATTCGTTCACCGGATGTGGGCATCTCTGGCAAGGCCAGCATTTATTGCCCATCTCGCTTAATCTATGGGTGCAAATTTTACAGATTTGTTTTGTGTTGAAAAATAACTTCAGACAGACTTTTGCCTATTAGAAACATGCTCAATGCATCTTAAGGGGACACAGTGCTGACTGCGTTGAGTGAAAGCTTAGCTTTTTGAAAAAAAATTCAAAGGGGATAACTCTTGTCTTGAGCTCCGATCAGGCAGATGGTGAGCAAGATGATTATATTAGCTGGTCGTAGGAGTCAATGAGGAACGGAAGGGACACTCGGTCCATTTTGCTTCAGGGTCTTCATTACAATGAGTCTGTTGAACAGCCAGAGTCATACATACTCCCTGTATTCAGCTTGTCAACCAGGTGACAGGAAATCAGCGGGGCAGCCATATGTGAAAGACCTAAACCACCAGCTTAAATGTGAAGGGTGGGCAGCATGTGGCGCAGTGGTTAGCACTGGGACTCCGGCGCTGAGGACCCGGGTTCGAATCCGGGCCCTGGGTAACTGTTTGTGTGGAGTTTGCACATTTTCCCCATGTCTGCGTGGGTTTCACCTCCACAACCCAAAGAGGTGCTGGTTAGGTGGCTTGGCCATGTTAAACTGCCCCTTAATTGGAAAACAAATAATTGGGTACTGTAAATTTATAAACTGAAAAAGAAATGTGAAGGATAGAAAAATTAGGAGCAGGAGGGAACATTTTTACATAGCCTTCAGCAGTAAGTATATTTTGTGGGATTCTCCCACACCCGTGGGATGGCCACAACGGGAAACCCCATTGGCCAGCTGCCGGAACGGAGGATCCCGCTGCCAGCGGGCGGAGAATCCCGCCCATTAAATTTGGAAGTCTTTCAGGCTCAAGCTCACAAGGATTACCATCAAAATTTGTCCCAAAAATCCAATGAGGGGACACCCTTGATTCATACAAATATACGAGCAAGGAGCAGGAGGAGGTCACCCAGCCCCCACCCATTGAGCTTGCTCCGCCATTTAATAATATCATGGCTGATCTAATAGTTGTCTCAAATCTGCATTCCACTATCACCCCCTTGCTTATAAAGAATCTAACCCCTCTGGCTGAACAATATTCAAAGACCCTGCTCCCACCACCATTTCAGGAAGAGAGTGCCAAGGACTCAGGGCAGCACGGTAGCACAAGTGGATAGCACTGTGGCTTCACATCGCCGGGATCTCAGGTTCAATTTCCTGCTGGGTCACTGTCTGTGCGGAGTCTGCACGTTCTCCTCCTGCCTGCATGGGTTTCCTCCGGGTGCTCCGGTTTCCTCCCACAGTCCAAAGACTTGCAGGTAAGGTGGATTGGCCATACTAAATTGCCCTTAGTGTCCAGAAAGGTTAGGAAGGGTTACTGGGGTAGGGTGGAAGTGAGGGCTTAAGTGGGTCGGTGCAGACTCAGTGGGCCGAATGGCCTCCTTCTGCACTGTGTGTTCTATGTTCTATGTTCTATGACTCATGACCTCAGAGAAAAAATATCGCCTCATCTCCATTTTAAATGGGCGAACCCTTATTTTCAGACAGTGACCCCTAGTTCATGATTCTCCCACAAGAGGAAACATCGGGCAGGATTCTCTGATCCTGAGGCTAAGTGTAAACGCTGTCGCGTTTCTCAACGGCGTCAACATGGCCTCAAGATCAGTAATTCTGGCCCCGACAGGGGGCCAGCACAGCACTGGAGCAACCCACGCCGCTCCAGCTGCCGATCCCAGCGTCAGATGAGCGCCATGCATGCGCGGTGGGACCAGTGCAATTTCCGCACATGCGCGGTGTCTCCATTCTCCGCACAGGCTCCGACGCAATGTGGCATAGGGCTACAGGGGCAGCCATGGAATAAAGGAGGCCCCCAGCATGAGAGGCCTGCCCGCCGATCGGTGGGCCCCAATTGCGGGCCAGGCCACACCGGAGGCCCCCCCGGGGTTGGACCGCCCTCCCCCCCTCACAGGCCTCCCCCCTGGGCCCTAACATGCCGAGGTCCCATCGGCTAAGACCAGGTTAGAACGGCGCAAGCGGGACTCGGGTTTTCCGGCATCACCGCAGGGAGGGCCCGTAGAGCGACCCCTGGCTGGCGCCGTGCAGACTGCGCCGCTGCCAGTGGTGCTGATTCTCCGCTCTGCGGGGTATCGTGTGCCGGCGTCGGGGTGACGTGGTACAATTCACGCCGGTCACGGCCATTCTCCGGCCCTGCCCCGGGATCAGAGAATCCCACCCTTCCTCTCCACATCGACCCTGTCAAGACCCTTCAGGATCTTGTATGTGTTGATCTAGTCACCGCTTACTCTTTTAAACTCCAGCGATGCAAGCCTAGCCTGTCCACCTCTCCTCATCAGATGACCTGCCCATTCCAGGTATTAGACGAGTAAACCAGATTCCACCTGCAATAATTCCAGGAGGAGCAGGCTAAAAGGCAAAGCGAGTTTATTTTCCACCACAAGTAGCGCCGCAGCCCACGACGTAGAAAACAAACATCCCAGTCTGAGACAGTTGGAAACTCCCAGTCTGGGTATGGGGGTCAATATTTAAGGCCCTGTTGTTGAGCTGCACTGATTGAGGCAAGTGGAGAGTATTCCATTACACTCCTCGCTTGTGCTTTGTAGATGGTGGACAGGCTTGGGGGGGTGGTGGGGGGGGGGGGGGGGGGGGGGGGGGGAGCTGGCCGTCAGGAGGTGCCATAGGATTCTGGGCTTTGACCTGCCCTGGTAGCCACTGTATTAATATGGCTAGTCCAGTTCACTTTCTGATCAATGGTAACCCCCAGGATGTTGATTGTGGGGAATTCAGTGATGGTAATGCCATTGAAAGTCAAGGGGCGATGGTCATTGCCTGGACACTTGTATGAGATAGTCATTGCCTGCCGCTTGTGTGTCACGAATGTAACTTGCCACTTGTCAGCCCATGCCTGGATATTGTCCCTGATTTGCTACATTTGTACATGAACAGCTTCATTATCTGAGGAGTCAGGAATAGTGCTGAGCATTGTGCAGTCATCCACAAACATCCCCACTCCTGACCTTATGAGGCAAGGGAGGTCATTGATGAAGCAGCTGAAGATGTTTGGGTCTGGCACAATGTGGTAGTCGGTATTAGGAGTATTACGGTACCCTGGACAATGCTGTAAGACCATTGGTGTGGGAGGTACCTGACACTGCTATATTATTGGTGAAGCCTGCCTGCTGGTTCCGCCCAGTAAGGCGGAGTATAAGAGCCTGTGTCCCCCTAGCAGCTGCATTCTGTACCTGCGCGGCTGGGGGAAACATCTAGTACAATTCAATTGCCGTCCAATCTCGCTTCTGGAGTCATTGACCGTGCATCAATTTATTGTACTAGATTTTAAAGAGTGGAGCTCCGAATCAAGCCGGAGTGTCTGCAACTCGGCACCCACGCGGCAAACTCAGCGGCAACTTTCAAACACTGGCTGGCGACCTTCAACGGGTACCTCAGGACAGCCACAACTACATCCATGGAGGACCAGAAGATGCAAGTCCTTCACTCGAGGGTGAACACAGAGATCTACACCCTCATCGAGGATGCGAACAATTTTGAGGCCGCGATGGCCCTGTTGAAAGGACACTATATTCACCCAGTGAATCAGGTCTACGTCCGACATCTGCTAGCGGCAAGGCAGCAAATCCCCGGGAAATCACTGGAGGAATTCTACCGTGCACTCCTGGTGTTGGATAGGAACTGTGACTGCCCGCAAGTTTCAGCCAGCGACCACACAGAACTTTTAATCCGGGACGCATTCGTTGCAGGTATGCTGTCCTCCCAAATCCGCCAGTGGCTGCTAGAAAAAGAGACACTAGGTCTCAAGGAGGCACGGGCCCTTGCTAGCTCCATGAATGTGGCCTCCCGAAACACCCCTGACCATGCGGCAGCCCCTTGGGCAGCATGGCACCCCCCGCGGCCGACTCCGTGCATCCCCCATCCCCCCCCAAGCTTGTGCTGCATGACTACCAGGCAACCCCGGGGGGCTTCGCTGCTATTTTTGCGGGCAAGCCAAGCACCCCCAGCAGCTCTGCCTGGCCAGCTCCTCCACCTGCAAAGGGTGAGACAAAAAGGGCCATTTTGTGGCGGTATGCCAGGCCCGGGCGGTCGCCGCAGTCTCCGGGGCCGAACCGGGACCGCCACCCCAACCTTCTCCACGAGCCATGTGCAGCCAGCGGGCGCCGCCATCTTCCTTTCCAAGAGCCACGTGCGGGCCCCGGGCGCCGCCATCTTGCTCCCCAGGGACCATGTGCAATGGATGGGCGCCGCCATCTTGCACACCCCCAGCCATGTGCGACCAGTGGGCGCCGCCATCTTGGCTGGAGTCTCAGGACCCCGATTCGGATGACCACATATCTCCCGAAGAAAACTTCCAGCTTTTGCCATGACTTGCCTCGGTGACCCTGGACCCGTCTCGGCCCCAAATGCTCTCGACCGCGACGACACCGTGCTCATCAATGGGCATAAATCATCCTGCCTGATCGACTCCGTGAGCAGAGAGAGCTTCATACACCCCGACAAAGTAAGGCACTGTTCTCTTCCCATCCACCCAGTTAATCAAAGAATCTCCCTGGCCTCTGGGTCTCACTCTGTAGATATCAAATGGTTCTGCGTAGCGAACCTCACGGTCCAGGGAAGGGAATTAAAACATTTCCGTCTCTACGTCCTCCCTCACCTCTGCGCTGCCATGCACCTAGGGTTAGATTTCCAATGTAACCTCCGAAGTTTAACTTTTAAATTTGGCGCCCTTATACTTCCCCTCACTGTCTGCAGCCTCGTGACCCTCAAGGTCGAGCCGCCTTCCCTCTTTGCGAACCACAGCCCGGATTGGAAACCCTTCGCCACCAGGAGCAGACGGTACAGTGCCCAGGACCTGACCTTCATTAAGTCGGACATCCAGCGGTTACTGAAGGAAGGCTTTATCGAGGCTAGCAACAGCCCCTGGAGAGCTCAAGTAGTGGTTGTAAAGACCGGGGAGAAGCATATGATGGTCATCGATTATAGTCAGACCATCAACAGGTATACGCAGCTCAACGCGTACCCTCTCGCCCGCATATCTGATTTGGTCAATCAGATTGCACAATACAAGGTCTTTTCCACAGTGAATCTGAATTCCGTCTACCATCAGCTCCCCATCTGCCCTAGCGACCGCAAATACATTGCATTCGAAGCAGATGGGCGGCTCTACCACTTCCTATGGGTTCCCTTCGGTGTCACAAATGGAGTCTCGGTCTTCCAACGGGAGATGGACCGAATGGTTGACTGGTACGGCTTGCGGGCTACGTTTCCGTATCTCGATAACCTGCGGCCACGACCAGCAGGACCACGACACCAACCTCCGAAAATTCCTCCATACCGTAAAAATCCCTAATCTAACCTACAACAAGAACAAATGCGTGTTCAGCACCGACCGTCTAACCATCCTCGGCTACGTAGTGCACAATGGAGTTATAGGCCCAGATCCCGAATGCATGCGCCCCCTCATGGAGTTTCCCCTCCCCCACTGCTCCAAGGCCCTGAAAAGCTGCCTGGGATTTTTTTCATATTATGCCCAGTGTGCCCCCAACTATGCGGACAAGGCCCACCCACTAATCCAGTCCACGGTTTTTCCCCTGTCGGCAGTGGCCCGCCAGGCCTTCAGCCGCATCAAAGCGGACATTGCAAAGGCCACGATGCACGCAATTGACGAATCCCTTCCCTTCCAAGTCGAGAGCGACGTGTCCGACGTAGCTCTGGCGGCCACCCTCAACCAAGCGGGAAGACCCATGGTCTTCTTCTCACGCACCCTCCACACTTCAGAAATCCACCATTCCTCAGTTGAAAAGGAGGCCCAGGCCATAGTAGAAGCTGTGCGGCATTGGAGGCATTACCTGGCCGGCAGGAGATTCACTCTCCTCACTGACCAACGATCGGTTGCTTTCATGTTCGATAATGCATAGCGGGGCAAGATAAGAACAATAAGATCTTACGGGGGAGGATCGAGCTCTCCACCTACAACTATGAGATCTTGTATTGTCCCGGGAAGCTAAACGAGCTTCCTGATGCCCTATCCTGCGCCACATGTGCCAACGCACAAGTGGGCCCTCCACAAGGACCTCTGCCACCCGGGGGTTACTCGATTATTCCATTTCCTCAAGACCCGCAACTTGCCCTACTCCATCGAGGAGGTCAGGACCGCCACCAGGAACTGCCAAATCTGCGCGGAGTGCAAGCCGCACTTCTACAGGCCAGAGAAAGCGCACCTGATAAAGGCTTCCCATCCCTTTGAACGCCTCAGTTTGGACTTCAAAGGGCCCCTCCCCTCCACCAGCCGCAACACGTACTTCCTGAACATGATTGACGAGTATTCCCGGTTCCCATTCGCCATCCCCTGCCCCGACATGACCGCAGCCACCACCATAAAAGCCCTCCACAGTATCTTTACGCTGATCGGTTTCACCGCCTACATACACAGCGATAGGGGGTGTACTCACCCTCTTTCCTCCCCTTGGACTGCAAACCGCCAAGTCCCCATTTCTCAGGACTTGCTCCAATCCACGTCAACGGGGCTTGGTTAGGAGGGGGGGCTGGAGCATCCCAAATGGCAGGTGAATCGGCTGTCACATGCAAAATAATTCTAATGAGTTATTTACACCTTCCCATCGGGTCTGGGCGTGAAGCTCGTTGGGGATGTTGGGGAACCCGATCTGGCCTGCGGATCGGGGCAGGAGACTTGCCACGAGCTTGACACCCAGCGTGAATCCCGATTTTAGCCCGACACAGGATTCGGCCAATCCCACTGCTAGCGAGCAGTCCCGGACAATCCCGGCTGTTCATTGTGCCCGAAATAATATTTTAAAACTCTTATAATTGTGACATGTAATATAGAATTAAAACCAAATCCTGGAGGCAACTTTGGATAAGCCAAAGCAGTGCAGGATCAAATTTGATATGATTCAGATAAAACTGCTGTCAAATAAAAATATTACAAATAAAAAGATTGCTGATACCAGTGAAAATAAATAATGGAATTTGTCATAAAAAAGACCAAGTAAGAGATTCAGATGATTTAATAAGACAATAATACGCCAGAAGTTATTTATGAGCAAGGTCATTTCACTCCGAGGTGATTATGTCCTCGAACTCCATCATTCCACAATCAGTTATTTTGCAAAGAATTGTTATTTTAGCTGGTAATTTATCTGAACATTTCATTGTTCAGAGGAGCAGTGTGTCTGTACTTTGCACTGCAACATTCAAAGGGAGTATTAAGCTCCTTTATGGTATTATTAGTACCTAATTACCAGGAAGCCATTGCAGTGGATTATCAGTGACTTCAGTGCACTGCCTGCTATTGTATTATTATACCAGTGAGTGACAGTGTCTTTGCTGTACACTGTGCTTCACTTGAGAAGCAGATCTATACCTGAGCACTTCCAAAGGATCAGGCAAAGACCAAAGTAATGAATTGTTCCCACTTTTCAGTAAATGAACAATTTCATTAGCTCTACGTGTGAGTAATTTGCAACAATAAGAAGACAATCAACATACAGCAAATAACCTTAAATGTTACACAGTATAAGTAGTAACAAACTAATATGCAACATCAATCTGACTAAGGGAGAGTGAAAAGGACCTTTTAGTAAGGGCCTCTTTAAAGCAATGTCACCCTTTGTGAACCTGGCCTCTGTCTACCCTCTAGCAATAAATGAGGTCCTCAAAATCTGCAATCATTAGCATCTCATTTCACCGTAAACCAAGCCGAGTGGGAACCACATTTTTCAGTACGAAGTAGTCATTTAATTGTCCTAGACTGGGCTCCCTGAGATGGTTACTAACTTGCATCACCCTGGCCCAACGGCCCTGGCAGGGCTCCCCCCAGCCAATGTCAAGACATACCTCCTCTCTCTCCCTCATCAGTCAAGACGTCTGTTTACGGATTTTTGGGATATTGCTGATTTTTAAAAAAAATAAATGTTTTTTATTGGATTTTTGAATAAAGTATATTTACCATTGCGTACACAAAATAGAATACATATGTATATATAAAGAGAAGGGAATGTCATAATATGCACCCATGCACATCATGAGGTAAAAACAGGCAGTGACAGACACGCAGGTTAGCCAATCAACATGCAGGACAGAACACAACCAATCACCAGACAGAACACCGGAGGGGGGCTTCCAACTATAAAACACACGAGGCATCAGCACTCCGCCTCTTTCCACTGGTGACAATTGTAGTGACAGTCAGGGTATATATCAATCAGCACCTTCACCACGTGGATTAGAGCTAGTCTGGTCTAGTTAGTTTGAGTTAGTACACTTAGAGTAGCAGAGTGTCAAACCCACAGCCAGCTGTGTGCATTGTTGCAGAAGTTCAATAAATCGTATTGAACCAACGCCTACGTTTGGTGTATGCTTTACGGTTCATCTGCATCCTGTTGCAGTCCGTGTTACCCCAGGGTGAATAACACAACAGGGAAAACGCACAAAAAACAAAACAAACAACATTAAAAAAAAGTTAGAATAAAATAACTGGTAGTGTATTATGTGCTAGCTCAACAACAGCAGCTCTGTACAATTGGAAGTATTGTTATAGCACATAAGCAGGCCTCTGTGGGGGGGGGGGGGGGGGGGGGGGGGGGCGGGTAGGAACATATACATTTAGGGACCGGAGAAACAAATACAGAACAATTACAGAGGGCAATACAGAAATGGATCTGGTGTTTGTGTTGTCGCTTGCTTCTCCCGGACGGTTTTCGCTGCCGTTGTCGTCTCGCGATTACCTCCGCTTCAGGCGCTCGTCCCGTCTTTTGCCCGGATTTTCCTTGTTCTCTGCTCCTGTAGTTGCCAAGTTTATTATTGTTTCCCGTGCCCTCCTTCCAGCTGTCATTCTCTTGCCTCCCCTTCCAGCCACCTCACTGGTTCCCCTCTATTGTTCCCTGTCTCCTCCCTCTTCCACCCCCTCCCCACCTCCCCTTCTCCTGCGGTTCGCCTTTCTTTTTTCTTAGGTTTAGCTGCTATCTCCCCCTCCCCCAGTCTATCCCTCCCTCCCCCGCCTCGGTACTTTCCCCTGATTCTTGGCTACCTGGCTATTCTTCTGCTTGTTCGTTGGCCACAAACAGGTCCCGGAACAATTGGGTGAATGTCTCCCACGTTCTGTGGACGCCGTCGTCTGACCCTTCGATGGCGAATTTGATTTTCTCCATTTGGAGAGATTCTGAGAGGTCGGACAGCAGTCTGCAGCTTTGGGTGGTGCTGCTGACCGCCAGCCTAACAGGATTCTATGGCGGGTGATCAGGGATGCAAAGGCAAGGGCGTCCGCCCTCCTCCCCAGGAATAGATCTGGCTGGTCTGATAACCTGAAGACCGCCACTTTCGGGCATGGCTCCACCCTCACCCCCACCACTTTGGACATTGCCTTGAAGACGCTGTCCAGTACCCTGCAAGTCTGGGGCAAGACCAGAACATGTGGGCATGGTTGGCCGGGCCTCCTTGGAACCATTCACATCTATCTTCCACCTCCAGGAAGAACCTACTCATACAAGTTCTTGTTAAGTGGGCTCTATGTACCACTTTTAGTTGCATCAGGCTGAACCTTGCGCATGTGGAGGTTGAGTTGACCCTATGCAGTGCTTCGCTCCAGAGTCCCCACCCTGTTTCAATCCCCAGGTCCTCCTCCCATTTCTTTCTTGTTGCGTCCAGTACGGTGCCTGCCCTTTCTACCAGTCGGTCATACATGTCGCTACAATTCCCTTTATCTAGGATGCTTGCGTCCAGTTACTCTTCCAGTAATGTCTGTCGTGGCAGTTGTGGATATGTCCTTGTCTCGTTTCTCAGGAAGTTTTTGAGTTGCAGGTACCTTAGCTCGTTCCGCTTGGCGAGCTGGAATTTCTCTGTCAGTTGGTCCATTGTTGCGACCCTGCCGTCTGTGTATAGGCCCCTGACTGTCAGTGTTCCTCCGTCCTGTCCCTACTTTTTAAAGGTGGCGTCAGTCAGCGCTGGTGCAAACCTATGGTTGTTGCAGATGGGAGCTTTGTCCGACATTTTGGTCAGGCCAAGTTGCTGCCGCAGTTGGTTCCAGGATTGGAGGGTGGCTATCACCACTGGACTGCTGGACTGTTTTCTGGGTGGGGATGGAAGTGTTGCCATGGTGAGGGTCTGGATGGAGGTCCCCATACAGGAGGCCTCCTCCGCACGCACCCACTCGCCCTCTGGCTCCTGGATCCATCCCCTTATTCGCTCGGCCGTCGCTGCCCAGTGGTAGAATTTTAAGTTTGGGAGGGCTCGGCCCCCCCGGATTTTGTTTTTTTGTCGGACCTTCTTTGGTTTCCTAGCATTCTTCCCCCCCCCCCCCCCCCCCCCCCCCCCCCCCCCCCCCCCCCCCCCCCCAATACGAACTCCATGATTAGTTTGTCTAGTGCTTTGAAAAAGGCCTTGGGAATGTAGATCGGGATGGATCCAAGTAGTCAGAGGTTCCTGGGCATCACGTTAATTTTGATTGCCTGGACTCTCCCCGCGGGGGAGAGTGGGAGTTTGTTCCATCTTTGCAGGTCCTTTTTTGCTTCCTCTGTCAGACTGGTGAGGTTCCATTTGTGGATCTCTTTCCAGTCATGGGCTATTTGGATCCCCAGGTAGCAGAATTTGTGTGGGGCTTGTTTAAAGGCAGTCCCGTTAGTGCTGCCCCCCCCCCCCCACCCCCCCCCTCCCCCCCCCCACCCCCCCTTGTGGGCGTACCAGGAAGATTTCGCTTTTGCTCATGTTGAGTTTGTAGCCCGAGAAGGTGCCAAACTCTTTCAGGAGCGTGATGATTCTGTCCATGCTGCTTTGTGGGTCTGAAATGTAGAGGAGCAGGTCATCTGCATAGAATGATACTCTGTGCTCTCTTCTGCCGCCCCTTTGGATCCCCCTCCAGCTTTTTGCTGCTCTGCGAGCAATACCTAATGGTTCGATCGCTAGAGCGAAAAGCAGCGGGGACAGTGGGCATCCTTGTCTGGTGCCCTTGAGCAGCTGGAAGTATCGGGAGTTGGTGTTGTTGGTCCGTAAACTCACCATGGGAGCGTTGTATAGGAGCTTTACCCAGGAGGTGAACCCTGTTCCAAGCCCGAACCGCTCCAGTACCTCTATGAGGTATTTCCATTCAACTCTGTCGAAGACCTTTTCTGCGTCTAGGGAGATGATCACCTCTGGTGTTCTCTCCCTGGATGGGGTCATTATCACGTTGAGCCTGATGTTCGAGGTTAGCTGCCTACCTTTGACAAAACGCATCTGGTCCTCTGCGACCACCTTTGGTGTGCGGTCTTCTGGCCTTTTGGCCAGTATTTTGAAATCTACGTTCAGCAGTGAGATGGGTCTGTATGACCCACATTCCATTGGATCTTTATCTTTCTTAGGTATCAGTGAGATTGAGGCCTGTGCTAGAGTAGGTGGCAGTGTGCCCCTCGCTAGCGAGTCTGTGAACATCTCCCGCAGGTGCGGGGCCAGTGCTGTCGCAAATGTTTTGTAGAAGTCCGCCGGGAACCCGTCTGGTCCCGGCGCCTTCCCCGCCTGCATGGAACTAGTGCTGTCCATGATCTCTCCCAGTGCTAGTGGTGTTTCCAGGCCCTGTTTTCTGCCCTTCCCCACGACTGGTATGTCCAGTCCATCAATGAACCGTTTCATCCCAGCCTCTCAAAGGCTGCCTTCCAGTTCCAGTTCCCCGCTGGCCCAAGGGGAAAAAGCTCCTGTCTGCCCAGTTCTTTTTGTTGCGGCGAACTTCCGTTCCACCGCTTCATTTGCCGGTTAGCTCGTTGATGGGACCATCAATTCACACGTGACAGAGAGTTGAAGTGAACAGTGGCTTTAATCAACTAGAACAGTGCCTGCCTGCGACTGCTCTGCACTGAGAGCCACCTACAGGGCAGCTGCTCTATACCTCCCCTCAAGGGGGCGGAGGCCACAAGGGCACCAACATGATACAAGCGGTGTAATACAGTACAATGGTCCATAGGTGGAGCCCACATGGGCAACAGCATAGTACAATGTAATTCAGTGGTGAATGGTTACCATAATACGTTCACCACACTCGTCTGAGTGGGCTCGCCCATGGCCCCTTCTACTTCTGGTGCCGTTTGGCCCTCTGCTTTGGCTACCTTCTGGGACTTTGTTTTCCCCTTCTTTTCCTCCCTCGTTTCCCTTTTCTTTTCTCCCCCTTTTCTTTTCCCCTTCCCTTCTCTCCTTTTGTGGTGATATGCATCACTGTAAATACACAAGGGGCTAATGTAAATACACCTAGAGTAGATAGACTCTAGAGGGAGCACCAGAGACATGACCACAGACATTCAACCAATAGGCCAGGAAGATAGGACATGACCAATGGGCATTCACGACACATACAGAGGTGACACTACCACAGGAGGGCATTACACCAACCCATATAAAAGGACACAGCACACATGATCTTCCTCTTTCCAGTGGAGACACTCAGTGAGTACACAGGGTTGATTAAAACACATCACACTGACCACCTGGATTGTAGCAGACTGGTTCATCAGTCTGAGTAGCTACAGCAGGATTAACAGGAGAGTCGAATCCATGTAGGAGAATCGTTAACAGTTCAATAAATGTATTGAAGCTATCTCCAAGTCTGAGCCTTCCTTTGTCAGAGTGCACATCAAGGAAGGAGCTTGTGCTACGTCAAGAGCATAACAAAACACCTTTAACACTTCTTTTTTTCCCCCTATTAAACCCCATTTTCAAAAAATTAAAAAAAAACTTTTTCTTGTTAAAAAAAGGGGAAAGAAAATTTTGTTTCTTTCTCTTTACAAGTTTCCTCTGCAAAAAGTTTTTCGGGTAATTCTTTTTTCCCCCCCTCTCACTCACCCACACACAAGGGTCGAGAGAGAGAGTGGCTTCTGGCTGGGTCGGGTGCCCTCCTTTGTTCCGCCGCCTGCCTCGTGGTCGCCCTTCGGTGGGGGAGGGGGTAGGGGGGTGGTCCCCGCCGCTGGCTCGGCCCTCGCTCGGTCCCCACGCTCCCTCCTGCCTCTCCTGCCGTGCTGGGGCGGAGGGGTGGGTCGATCCCTGCCACTGACACGATCCCTGCCGCTGGCTCGATCCCCGTCGCTAGTTCGGTCTCCGTGTTTTTTCTCCTGCCGTGCGCAGTCCAGCCGGTTTGAGCGTTTTTTTTTCTCTCCCCGGGAACAGGAAGCGACTGTCGGAGCTCCGTTGCCCGCGACCGCTCTCCTACCCCGCCGGAAGTCCAAATCCAGCTACTGCTGATTTTTAAAAGCACATATGAACCTCGTCATCGGGAATTTCCCCAGTGGAGGCCGAGAATCGCAGAGGCCCCAAACAATACCGGGTTTACTGTATGTGCGGAGTACAACGCATTGCGCCGCTGTTGAGGCACCAGAGAATTGCAATTTGGCGTGACCTCGGCATCCAACACAATTTCGGCATCAAAACCGATTCTCCACTGAATCGCCTCTCCCAAAGGTTGTTGAATCTCGCGAAAAGCCTCTCGTGCAATTTCTGCCGCTCGAAACGCCTTGAGAGATTTAACGGAGTCTTGCAAGACATCGCAATCTGGATCCCGTCCTCACTGGGCAAGGTCCAGATCAGCATATTGAAAAGAGCCTTTAGGCTCATTTAAATATGCGTTCACAGGATACTCTTGGCGCTGTGGACCTAATGGTCGCACCTGGGAATCTTCAGCAGGCACTGATTAGTACTGCTTTCCACAAACGTGGACCAGTTGTAATAATACCTGAGGGGTCTTCCAGGCCATTAGAAATCTTCGGGAGATCAAGGACAGAGCAGTATGGCACCCTGGCATTCCCTTTGAAACCTGGGCACCTTGGCACTGCCGGGGCACTGCCAGGGTGGAAGGGCCCAGTGCTCAGGTGTCAAGGATTGGGTCCAGGGGGCCTTATGAGGTGATGGGGGGTGAGGAGGTGTTGCTGGCACTTGCTTCCATAATGCGGGCTGACCTCCAAACTCATGCCTCATCTCCCCAGACATGTGGGTTCTGAACACACACCCCACCGCCCCCCCACCCGCCACCCTCCTCCCCCTACTCCCAAACTTCCTGGCACACCGCATGCAGGTGATGGGTGTGAGTGAGAATTAAGCAGACCAGTATGGCGCTTCTGGCACTTTCTTCCATAATGCGGGCTGACCTCCAAACCCGTGTCTCATCTCCCCAGACATGGGGGTCCTGGACCCCCCCCCCTCCCCGTCCCCCCGCCCCCCGTCCCCCCTCCCAGCCTTCCTGGCACAACGCGTGCAGGTGATGGGTGTGAGTGAGAATTAAGCAGAAAGGCAGGTGTCAGACTATGGCATAGATTTAGGAGTACTAGTGCTCAGCTCTCTGCGAGTTATCATCACCCCCCTGCCCTCGACAGTGATCCTCCCTGGGATTGTGCTCCCGACTCTGTTGGTCCGGGGCCTCCTTGTCATCATCATCGCCCTCATCCTCATCCTTCTGCTCAGAGGTGGCCAATCTCTTCCATCGGGCAGGAGTTATAAAAGTCTGAGAACACGCAATAACAGATTCAAAAACTGCTTCTTCCCCGATGTTACCAGACTCCTGAATGACCCTCTTATGGATTGAACTGATCTCTCCATGCATCTTCTCTACTAAGTAGCACTACAGTTCGTATGCTTCACCTAATGTTTTTGTCTATGTATTTGCTTTGTGTATTTATTGTTTGTCCTATATTTTTCATATATGGAACAATCTGTCTGGACTATACACAGAAGAATTATTTTCACTGTATCTCGGTACATGTGACAATAAATCCAAATCCAATCCAACGTGTTCCTGCTCCTCCACCTCCAGCAGGTCGCTCAGCTGCTGTGCCAGGTTGTGGATTTCTGGCCATTTACTATGTAGATGGTGAACAACAAGCAAAAGATATTGATTCCTAAGGGCTATTGGCTCTCCTCCAAAAATATCTGCTTGGAATTGTTATCATGTTTTTGTTGACCATGGGGTCAGTTGTCGAGGTGCGGGACACAGTTTAACAGATTTTGCACTGAGTGTACAATCTACAGGTTAGGTGGATTGGCTATGATAAATTGCCCTTAGTGTCTAAAAGGGTTAGCAGGGGTTATTGGGTTAGGGAGATAGGGTGGAATTGAGGGCTTAAGTGGGTCGGTGCAGACTTGATGGGCCGAATGGCCTCCTTCTGCACTGTATGTTTTATGTTCTATGTACACAGTTTCTAATGAACCCTTCTATGCAGTGATCCATTGCTGGCCACCAGACTGCTTCACTAGATCGGTCTTTCATCTGAAGAATAACTTGATGTCTATTGTGGACAAGAAGCAATACACAATGTTGTGATGCTTTACGGATAACCAGTAAAGTTCCGCTGCAAAACAATTTTTCTTAAACAATGTAAGCTCAGTGTATACTCTGTCATAAAGAACGCATTTGTCCTCTATTTCATAAGGCAATCCAATCTTTAGGTACTGGCCTACTTTCTGCAGTATTTGTCTGCCACCAATTCTGCCTTCAGCTCCTGTCATGTAACAAGATTCACGGTTGCATGTGAAATCACTGCAATTCCATCATCTTCAATGTCACAAGTTGCTTTACTGTCACTATAATTGTCAGCATAACATTGTTAGAAAATAGTGTAGCAAAACACGACATCTACTTGGTGGCATGAAGCTCCTAGACACTTAACTTTGAAGTTTAGAATCACAGAAGTAGAATCCCAGTATATTTACAGTGCAAGTGGCTATTTGGCTCTGGCTCTCTGGAAGTATTCTACCTCTTCCCATTCCCCTGCCTTATCCCTGTACCTTTCCATATTCTTTCTTTTCAGATAGTGTGGTAGTATGACTAGGGGTATTATGGTACCTTAGAAGTGAGCTGCTATTGGTGCAGAGGACTCGCTGCCCATTGGCCCGGGTATGTCATGTGCCTATCAGCCGATTGGCTGAGAGGTAGGTAGCTCCGCCTAGAAGGCGGGATATAAGAACCCGTGCTTCCCGGCAGTCGGCCATTCTTTTGTACGTCTGCTGCCGGGCACACATCTTGTGCATTAAAGCCTATCGTTTGGATTTCATCTTCGTCTCGTGTCCAATTGATGGTGCATCAATTTAATGCACAAGTTTTTAAAGGAAGGAGCTTTGTATCAAGCCGGAGTGCCTTCGACTCAGCTCGCATGCAGCAAATGCAACAGCAGCATTTAAACACCGGCTGGCGTGTTTCAATAGTTACTTGAGCACAGCCGAAAACCGCCCGACGAGGGAACAAAAACTGCATATCCTCCACTCGTGCGCTGGCACCGCCGTGTATACGCTCATAGAGGACACAACAGACTATGACGCAGCCATGGACTTGCTTAAGGGACATTTCATCCGGCCGGTGAACCAGGTCTACGCATGGCACTTACTGGCCACGAGACAGCAATTCCTTGGTGAGTCCTTAAACATATTCTACCAGGCCCTCCTTGTTCTGGGGAAAAACTGCGCCTGCCCACAAGTTTCTGTGGCCGAACACACCGAGCTTTTAATTAGAGACGCTTTCGTTGCGGGTATTCAATCTTCCCAGATCCGGCAGAGACTCTTAGAGAAAGAAACTTTAAGCCTCGCTGAGGCACGGGTCCTCGCCTCCTCTCCAGATGTCGCTAATCGCAACACCCGCGCGGACGCTCCCGACCGCGCGGCGGCCCCCTGGGCAGCACGGAACGCGACCCCCCTCACCTCCGCAGACTCGGACCCCCCTCAGACCTGCGCCACAGGATGCCCTGATAAACCCACGCGGCCCCGCTGCTACTTTTGCGGCCAGGCCAAGCACACCCGCCAGCGCTGCCCAGCCCGCACCGCAACCTGTAAAGGCTGTGTCACAAAAGGCCATTTTGCGGCCCTTTGCCAGTCCAAGGCGGTCGCTGCAGTCCCGAGCAGCAACCGCGGAACCACCCCCGCGCTCCTCATGGGCCCCGAGCACCCGCGGACCTCGCTGCCCCCACCCCCCACCGCCACGAGTGATCCCCGGGCACCGCCATTTTGGGCCCCCGACGCCACGTGCGATCCCCGGGCACCGCTATTTTGGGCCCCCGACTCCACATGCGAGCCCCGGGCGCCGCCATTTTGTTCACCCCCACCACGTGCGGCCGACGGGCGCCGCCATCTTGGATCGGCACCGAGGACCCCGCAAGTGACCACTCGCTGCCAGATGACGACTCAGAGTTCCTTCCACGACTCGCCTCAGTAACATTGGACCAGTCACGGCCCCACACGCTGTCAACGGCGACCATGAAGATCCTTCTCAACAGCCACGAGACAAGCTGCCTGCTGGACTCCGGGATCACGGAATGTTTCGTCCACCCCGCCACAGTAAGACGCTGCGCACTTCCTGTTTACGTCTGCTGCCGGGAACACATCTTGTGCATTAAAGCCTATCGTTTGTATCTCATTTTCGTCTCGTGTCCAATTGATGGTGCATCAGATAGCAATCAAATTCTCTTCTGAATATTTTGATCGAACCTGCCTCCACCATGCTCTCAGGAAGTTTGTTCCGGACTTCAACCACCCTGTGGATGAGGTTGTACAGATGGAGGTGATCTGACCATCTGTAGCTATCTAGGGAGCAATGACCGGATTCTGACATGGTTAACAATGCAGTCGGTGGTTGGTGAGCAGTGAGCTGGCTGAAGTTCTACCATGGAGATCCATGTGCCAATGTTCACAAGCCTAAATGAAGACTGGTGCTCCATGCTCTACAAAAGAGTATTTGCGTTCAGTTTTAGACAATCTGCATGATGTGTAAGTGTAATTGGTCATTCGCTTCCTTCAATATACTGTGATAGTACAGGAGATGGAGATGGAGATGGAGATTCTCCGCAAATGCGGCGAGTTGTAAAGGCTGCCGTGAAACTGGCCGTGTTTCACGGCAGCCTCTGCTCCCGGGACCCGATTCTCCCCCCCGGGCGGGGCTAGCAGCGCGGCCCCGTGAAGCACGGCATCGCGGGCTTAGCGACCGTCGCTAAGCCCGCGCGCCAAGCGTCATGGCGGCTGACGCGCACGATGACGTCAGCTGCGCATGCGCGGGTTGGACGGCTCCAACCTGCGCATGCGCGGATGATGTCATCACGCATATGCGTCAAACCCGCGCATGCGCGGGCCGTCATGCCCCAAATAGTGCGCGGGTATCAGACCCGCTGCCCGCGATCGGTGCCCACCGATCGCAGGCCCATGCCACCCATGGCACGGCCGTGGTGCGGCCGTGCCAATCGGTGCCATGGTTATCCGGGACGGCACTTTGTGGCCGTTTTCACGAACGGTGAGAGCAGGTGTGATTACGTTCGTGAAAACGGCCGTAAAGGCCTGGGAACTCGGCCCATCGGCCTGGGGAGAATCGCTGTTCGCCGTAAAAAACGGCGAGCAGCGATTCGTGTCGTGGGGCGGCCGTGGGGGGAGGGGTGGGGGAGAATAGCGGGAGGTTGGGAATAATGTCGGGAAGGCCCTCCCGCTATTCTCCGACCCGTCGTGGGCAGCGGAGAATCGCGCCCCCAGTTATTTTTGCCTTTAACATTTAAAATGCCGTTTACTGTTTGATTTCCACTTCCATTGTGAATCTTCACACACTGGGCGCGATTCTCCACAACTACGATGGGTGGGAGAATAGCGGGAGGTCCGGTCCCGCACCTCCTGCTATTCTCCCTCCCCCCCCCAAAATAGCGTGTCCGGTTTTCCGACACGCCGCTCGGAGAAATGCGGGCCGCCGTTTTTCACAGCGGCCTGTGATTCTTCGACCCTGATGGGCCGAGCGGCCTGCCGTTCCCGACCTGTTCATGACGGCGGCAGCCACACCTGGTCGCTGCCATCGTGAACATGGCGCGCCAGTTAAGTGTGGGGCCTGGGTGGGTGGATTGGGGTTTGAGCACCACGACCGTGCTCGGGAGGGGACTGGCCCGCGATTGGTGCCCACTGACTGTCGGGCCGGCGTCTCAAGGGGACGCACTCTTTCCCCTCCGCCGCCCCGCAAGATCAAGCTGCCACGTCTTGCTGAGGGGAAAGACGGCAACCGCGCATGCGCGGGTTTGAGCTGTCCAACCCGCGCATGCGCGGCTGACGTCATTAGGCTCCGCCGCGGCGTCATTCTTGGCGCGCCGGGCCTTGAAGCCAGGGACAAGGCCCAACCGCCGAGTTTCCCAGTACGGCCCGCCTATCCCCCCCCTGGGTAGGGGAGAATAGGGGGCCGGGAGAGGCTTCCGACGCCGTCGTGAACCTATCAAAGAGACTCTGCGATCTGTGCACATTTAGGAAAAAATTTGTGATAAAAGGTAGCTGAATACCAAGGAACGACGCCAACTGTTTCCACAATAGACGAGGTCAAGTGCGCATGAGTGGCTTTGACATTGTTTTATGCAGGCTTTACCGAGCTGTTTTTACTCTCAACCTTAGGGAAGTCAATCTCAGGTGCTGCCAATGTGTATTTGTCCTTGTTGTGCATAAAAGTTTGCTATTCAAGTCGAGTGAGCACTGCTGATAACCGCTGATGGTGTTCTGCTTTGTCCCTTCCATGGACATTAACGTCATCAAGTCGGCTGAGCATGCCCTCAGCATCTGACATGACTGAAGAAATGACCTTCTGCAATGTATTTCGTGCCGAACTGGGTCCATAGGGCATTCGGCAGTTCTGAAACACACCTTTGTAAGGAACAAAAGCTGTATATCAGCTTTGAGCGACGGGTGGTATATGAAGTTGCATGTTGAGCTTGATGAAGACTGTGGAGTCATGAAATTTTGATGATAGTTCTTAGATTGTACAAATGATTTCTTTATTGGCCACCTTAAATCAGCACAAAGTCTAAGTTTGCCAATTTGCACTGTGCAATGAGCAGGTTCTATATCCATGACAATTAATCGATTTGTTCAGCAGTATCTGCTTCTAGTTGCTTCAGTTCCTGTGACACTTTAGTATGGATTGCAAATGGCAACTGTCTCAAACTTTATGCAACTGGTGAAATTGACGTATTGACGCGGAGAACAGGCCAATACCCCTAAATCTCCACAAATCCAATAAATAAGGAAGGACATCATTGTACATCAAAAGTGTAATTGATCAAGTTAATGTGGGCTCTGGTGGGATCTTCAAGTATGAAACTAGGTTTAGCAAACAGGTTTACCCTCTGTTAGGGACTTGAGGTCCTCATACTGTTATTTTTCTAAAGTATATAGAGATATTCGCATTGCTATTTCAAAAATAATTTCAAACGGGACAAAAGTCTTTAAAATGGCCGAATCTGTGTCTGTCTGTGACCCGCGAACAGAAGAAGCCATCTGGCATTATCCGGGAACCTTGCACAATGCTGTCTATGGAAAACCACTAACGATACATTGTGAGTTGTTCATGCCGTATTCAAAGAGTACTATACAGAGGCCAGGTGCAATTCATAACCGAGGCTGGTCAACAGGAGTCTGCTCGTCTGCACAGTTTGAGATATGTAACAATCTTGAGGATCCAGACAAGGGATACATATTCTTTGTCAGAGAAAGGGTGGAGAGGTACGAGTCATGTGCCATAGGCCTCTGGGTTATGGAACCAGTAATATTGACTTGCTGAACTGAAAAGCTCAGTATGCAGTTCACCATCTAACTGGCAGCCTCACAGAAAAGGAACTCTGGCCAAGGTTGGACACCTGTCCCTATCTACCCTGTTTCTTCTGGAATTTCTATATCATTGCCGAAAAAACTGATTTATCTCTACATGCCCATCTCATCATGTAAAGTCAACACACCGGAAAAGTGAATTATAAAATGAAATGAAAATCGCTTATTGTCACGAGTAGGCTTCAATGAAGTTACTGTGAAAAGCCCCTAGTCGCCACATTTCGGCGCCTGTCCGGGAAGGCTGGTACGGGAATCGAACCGTGCTGCTGGCCTGCTTGGTCTGCTTTAAAAGCCAGCGATTTAGCCAAGTGAGCTAAACCAGCCCCTTTCAACCCTGGCTTTCAACCCACCAACCTCCCTGAAGGAATATCTCATTGGACTTTGATTCTGGACTCTGGAACCCACCTGAACTAATATTTATTTTCTCTGTGGTCTCTGTACTTTACATCCTTCTTTTCTCTATCCCTTTCTTTACTGTCTGAGTGTGGAGGCATTGTTGCGACCTCCTCTGACGTTTTGAATGACTGAAAATAAACTAACCCTTTGAGTTCATTCTGCCTTGAGTTTGCTGTGGGTTATTACTAGAAGGTTGGATCACGGGGAAACCAAAGGGTTGGGAAAATGCACCACTGCTTATAAAGAGGGAAAGAAATCTAGACACCTTTATCTTTGTGGACAGGTGGTGAGAGGAAAAAAATGGTGCTGCTTAAATTAACCCCACTTTGGTCTGTAATACCTCATAAGGCTTCTCTGCCTTGGCGAACGCCCTGGAGAGGGTGAACTCCTCCTCTTCATGTGCGAGGCTTAGCCTCATCCAGTTCAAGGTCCTGCACAGGGCTCATATGTCCGGGACGAGAATTAGCAAGTTTTTTGGGGGTGAGGACAGGTGCATTAGGTGTTCGGGGAGCCCAGCGAACCAGGCCCATGTTTTGGGTATGCCCGGCACTGGGGGAATTCTGGCAGGGGGTGGCGTTCGTGATATGCATTGTTACGGGTCCGGGGGGTGTTTATTATTGTTATTATTATTGTTTTGTTGTTATTCATTTTTCAAAAATTTCAATAAAAATTATTTTTTTTAAAAAACTATCAAGAGTGACATTTTTGTAGCGAACTGGAACTGTTATCACTCCCCCAAACCAAAATTATCATTTTGTTGTAAAATTGAACAATGTCTCTCAAAGGAATGAGAAAATATTGTGAAAAATAATGATGGGAGAATTTGTCACAAAATTAATACTTTCTTGGCAACTTCGATGAGAAGTAATACTGAAATGTTTGCGATTTTAACGCTGCAATTCTTAAAATGACCTGGTGCTTTACCATTCTTGATGGTATATGGATATAAAATCTCATTATTGGAAAGAAACTGTCCCATGTGTTAAACTGATGCAATTCTCTTTTTCAACAACCTGCACACATTTGCAAACTGATTCCACTTTAAGCATGAGTTGCACTTTTTCCCTCGAGTTGGACATGGTAATATGAATCGATGGGTGCATCCACAGTTTGGGCACACTTTTGATTGTATCTGGCCACGATTGGCTCTCTAGCATCTCTGGCAAAACATATACCATATTATCATTTACATGTTTCTTTGGCCCGAATCACTTTTCAATTGCACGTACCACCGTAACAAATGAAGAAGGAGCCGTGCTCCGAAAGCTCGTGTTTGAAACAAACCTGTTGGACTTTAACCTGGTGTTGTAAGACTTCTTACTGTGCTCACCCCAGTCCAACGCCGGCATCTCCACATCGTAACAAATGAAGACATTGGGTTTCTGTGAGTTGCTTGAATGTTCACTGGCCTTCAGTTCTGAGACAACCTATGAATATCGCCTTCTGGCAGATTATTGCTACATCTGGATTTCTGATTCCCATAATGAGTAAGTAGGTCTTTAAGTCCAAAATCCTTCAATCCCATGGCATGGGCGGATCACCGAGAGGAAAGGAACAGACAGCAGCCAGTGAATTTAAACAATTCTCCATCTTGTTTCCAATGATTGTGTTTTATGCCTTGGAGGTACACAGAGATGATACACTAGTTTCAATGTCTGAACAGTGCTTCTAAAATGTTTGAAGCACAAGCTTACTGTTTTATCTTAGTTTCCTTCTCTCAGTAACCAGACCCAGGCTTGACTAATAGAAGTCAGGGAACAGAGAACAGTCAACAGATACATGTAATCAAGCCAAACAATTTATTCCAACACTCTCCATCCGGAGGAGAGAGCCAAACCAAATAGGCATGGCTAAAGGTGGCCACCGAGATCAGCAGCTTAAAGTGTTTGGCACTGTTGCTTCACAGTACCAGGGCCCAGGTTCGATTCCTGCTTGGGTCACTGTCTGCACATTCTCCCGTGTCTGCAGAGTCTGCACATTCACCCGTGTTTGCGTGGGTTTCCTCCGAGTCCTCTGGTTTCCCCCACAAGTCCCACAAGATGTGCTTGTTAGGTGAATTGGACATTCTGAATTCTCCCTCTGTGTACTCGAACAGGTGCCAATGTGAATTGCGCTTTCACAGAACCGTTCGTCAGTCCAGAAGTAAAACACTCGAACACGTTGGTAACGAATATTTGTTTATTCACAGCCGGGACAAATCTCTAAGTAGTCGGGCAACCACCTTCAAGAAGTGCCAAAGTCCCAGAGTACGGACTGTCCCTTTATACAATGACAGCTTAGAGGTGGTCCCCTTAAATTCCTAGATACACCAATGATTTGGCAAGGATCCAGAACATGTACTTATATGGAATTATTATCCTCGAGGTAGGGTGGTTACTATGACATAATCATTAGCACGGTTCACTAATACTGCTGCTGCTAACGGTTTTCTTATCCTATCCGTCCATCAGGTCCAACTTCCTTATCTCCTTCCCTCTCATGCTCCTGAGTCAGCTCATTCACATTCCAATGCCCATTGTCTCAGTTGACAAGGTTTTACACACTCATCTTTGCTGTCTCTGCACTAACAGATACAGAGTTCTGTTCTCATTCCATTCCCTCAACCCTTTAACATCCTTTTACTTGCTGATCACAGATATATTTCAGAACCTTAATATTACGTACAGACAGCAAGGTTAAAACAAGATAATAAATGTAATCCACTTCCACACCGGAATGTGGCGACTAATGGATTTTCACAGTGACTTCATTGCAGTGTTAATGTAATCCTACTTGTGACAATAGTAAAGATTCTTATTATTAAAAAGAGTTCAAACATCCTCTCCTCACAAAGTCAAACCTCTCAGCTCCAGATCACGAAGTCACTCGAAACCAGTGATGCATTCTGAGCGTGCAGTTTTCCAAGTTCCTCCAGCCCCATCTTCGAACCCAAAAGAGCCCCCAAATATGATTGAAAATTCAGTCCTTTGTATCAAATATAGTCGTTTTTATAATAATAACAATCTTTATTATTGGCGGGGTGAGTACCAGAGATTCGAGACCTGGCTCCTTCTGAGGAATGGGCCCTGGAAGTCTGGTGTTGTCCCAGGAGAGAGCGGTCACCAAAAGCGAGGTTGGCCTGCATCACAGAGGTAAGAATCCATTGCCCCTTCACCCAGATGATCTGTCTCAAGTGAGTAGTTCATGTCAGACAAAATGATTCTTCCCTCTCACTGACCACATGTCCATTGTCATGCGGGATCTCCATCTGATGGGGCCGAGCCAGCTGAAGTCATTCCCCTCCCTGCCACCCAATAGAGCACCTCGGAGGAGAGCTCTGAGGAGACCACCATCAACACTTCACAGCTATAACCCACACCTTCCAGCAGCACAGGAACACACACCTCGGTGGATGACATTAGTGGACAGGATCCTGGGGCAAAATCTGGTGAGCACCACACAGTTACTGAAGCACTTCAGGTAGAGGTAAGAACATCCATGGGACACAGCAGTCAGAGGTCTGCTGGATTCCAGGACATAGTTTGTCAGTCAGATGCTGAGCCTTTGCACAAGGTTATCCCAGAGCTGATGGAGATAATAGGACAGAGCCATGAGATTCAGGAGGGGGTGTTAGCGACATTCCAGTTAGTGCACAGACGATTGGAGGCGACCCAAAGCCTATAGGCGCTGGAGATGATGCCGACAATTCGTGGCACCAAGGCCAACACTGCTAGGGTGGCAACCACAGTAGAAAGCCTGGAGCATGATATCAGTGTCTTGAGTAGTGGTGCCCACCAAGGGATGGTTCAGTCTGTGATGACCACGGCTGAAGGTCTCGCCATCATGCCCTAGTCGCTGAGGGACATGTCCCCGGTTCAGGTGGTCATTGCCGAGACACAACAGTACATGGCCCAGTCACTGATGGGCATCGCTGAGAGTGTCAACACCGTGGTGCAGATGATGGAGAGCCGCTTAGCAGAGCCAGATGACTTAGAAGCCTTGGCAGCTCACTCCAGCTGCCCCTCCATCCCATGGAGATCCCCAGTGCCCAACGAGTACCATCAGGCTGGAGGAAGCACTGGCGGCCAACCTGGAGCCTACCACCCACCAAGGAGTTGACAGTGGTCTCCAATTCTTCTGAATCCCCCTCTCTTGACACCGGTGCATCTCAAGGTCAGAACAGGGTGGCACGGTGACGCCTGTGAGACTAGAATGTCAGCCGGAACCCTCCAGCTCCAAGCCCTCCAGAGGATGTCCACCAAGGGCATCAAAGGCCACAGTGTGCGGAAAGAAGCAGGCTGCCTTCACCTCTGATGTGCATCCTAGACGTAGCAGTAGACCACGTAAGAGGAAGAAGAGAGAGGAGCACTGAGTGGGCATGGGGTGGGGGCATGTAGCCTGGGGAAATAGAAATGTTAAATGTTCACGATTAAAGCACATTACACCTGATACATGTGATGCCTCTGTCTTATTAATTTTCACAGCAGGCCTGCCTGCACTATCATCTCCTGTTCCCCTCCATCTTCCCACCCCCTGCCTCCCATGCTGAGTGGTCCAAGAACAAGAATCCAGCAGAGGACAGCAGAGCTGAGCTACTGATTGGCTGTTCCGGGGAGATTTGCATACGTGCAGTGCGGTCAGCCTAATTTGAAGGTGTACCTGCGAAAGAGACCCGAAGAGTTCGAATGAAGGCAAGCATCCAGCAGAGGACAGCAGAGCAGAGCTACTGATTGGCTGTTCCGGGGAGATTTGCATACGTGCAGTGTGGTCAGCCTAATTTGAAGGTGGTTTGTGGAGGGGCTGTTGTCAAGTGACAGTTAAACCCGAAACACTTCCTCAGTGTTTCCCCCCCTACTTCCTCCTCTATCCAAAAAAAACAACCACGGTTGTTGGGAAGTGGGAGCAGGGACCTGTCGTGAAGGTGAGTGAGTACTTTTAAATTTGCTTACCTTTCAGCGGGAGCAGCCTCCGGATTTTCGGCGGGAGCAGAGGCCTGTCAGGAAGGTGAGTACAGTAAGAAGTCTTACAACACCAGGTTAAAGTCCAACAGGTTTGTTTCAAACACGAGCTTTCGGAGCGCAGCTCCTTCTTCAGGTGACTGGAGAGACTGGAGGTGACAGGTACCTCTCCAGTCACCTGAAGAAGGAGCTGCGCTCCGAAAGCTCGTGTTTGAAACAAACCTGTTGGACTTTAACCTGGAGTTGTAAGACTTCTTACTGTGCTCACCCCAGTCCAACGCCGGCATCTCCACAGGAAGGTGAGTGAGTGCCTTTAAATTTGCTTACCTTTCAGCGGGAGCAGCCTCCGGATTTTCGGCGGGAGCAGGGGCCTGTCGGGAAGGTGAGTGCCTGTAACAAGTCGGGCGGTTGCTAAACCCAAGACACTACACTTGCAGTGTCCCCCACCCTTCCACCTCCTCTAACCGAAGGATTTGAGGGAATATCAGGTAAGAAGTTTGCGCAGATCAAAGAGACACAGCCGAAGTGAGGCACGTCCAGAGTGGGAATTGCAAATTGGTAATTTGGTGCAGTGAGGTAATTCGGTGCAGTGTGAGAGAAGGTGCTTTTTCGGAGGTGCTTTTTAACCCTGGTAAGTGACTGGTAAGTAGTCTAATTTATTTATTTTTATTTTGAAATTGTTGTTGTATAAGTTTACCTAAGGTTTAAGACATGGCAGGAGATCTCAGACCCGTGTCATGCTCCTCGTGTGCGATGTGGGAGCTCAGGGACACGTCCACTGTCCCTGGCTCTTTCACGTGCAAGAAGTATGTTCAGTTGCAGCTCCTGTTAGACCGCTTGACGGCTCTGCAGCTGCGGACTCACTTTGGAGCATCCGCGATGCTGAGGAGGTCGTGGATAGCACGTTTAGCAAGTTGGTCACACCGCAGGTGAAAATTAATGAGGGAGATAGAAAATGGGTGACCAAAAGAAAGAGCAAGAGTAGGAAGGCAGTGCAGGTGTCCCCTGCGGTCATCTCCCTGCAAAACAGATATACCGCTTTGGATACTGTTGAGGGAGATGTGATACTAGTGTTTTGTGTTTAAACAAAGGAGATTACAATGGGATGAGAGAAGAACTAGCTAAGGTAGGCTGGGAGCAAAGACTTTATGGTGGAACAGTTTAGGAACAGTGGAGAACCTTCCAAGCAATTTTTCACAGTGTTCAGCAAAGGTTTATACCCACAAAAAGGAAGGACGGTAGAAAGAGGGAAAATCGACCGTGGATATCTAAGGAAATAAGGGAGAGTATCAAATTGAAGGAAAGAGCATACAAAGTGGCAAAGATTGGTGGGAGACTAGAGGACTGGGAAATATTTAAGTGGCAACAGAAAGCTACTAAAAAAGCTACAAAGAAGAGTAAGATAGAGTATGAGAGTAAACTTGCTCAGAATATAAAAGCAGACAGCAAAAGTTTTTACAAATATATAAAGCAAAAAAGAGTGGCTAAGGTAAATATTGGTCCTTTAGAGGATGAGAAGGGAGTTTTAATAATGGGAGATGAGGAAATGGCTGAGGAACTGAACAGGTTTTTTGGGTCGGTCTTCACAGTGGAAGACACAAATAACATGCCAGTGACTGATAGAAATGAGGTTATGACAGGTGATGACCTTGAGAGGATTGTTATCACTAAGGAGGTAGTGATGGGCAAGCTAATGGGGCTAAAGGTAGACAAATCTCCTGGCCCTGATGGAATGCATCCCAGAGTGCTAAAAGAGATGGCTAGGGAAATTGCAGATTCACTAGTGATGATTTACCAAAATTCACTAGACTCTGGGGTGGTCCCAGTGGATTGGAAATTAGCAAACGTGACACCACTGTTAAAAAAGGAGGTAGGCAGAAAGCAGGAAATTATAGGCCAGTGAGCTTAACGTCGGTAGTAGGGAAGATGCTGGAATCTATCATCAAGGAAGAAATAGCTGGTTAGAAATTGTCCAATTGGGCAGACGCAGCATGGGTTCATAAAGGGCAGGTCGTGCCTAACTAATTTAGTGGAATTTTTTGAGGCCATTACCAGTGCAGTGGATAACGGGGAGCCAATGGATGTGGTATATCTGGATTTCCAGAAAGCTTTTGACAAGGTGCCACACAAAAGGCTGCTGCATATGATAAAGATACATGGCATTAAGGGTAAAGTAGTAGCATGGATAGAGGATTGGTTAATTAATAGAAAGCAATGAGTTGTAATTAATGGGTGGTTCTCTGGTTGGCAATCAGTAGCTAGTGGTGTCCCTCAGGGATCCGTGTTGGGCCCACAATTGTTCACAATCTATATGGATGATTTGGAGTTGGGGACCAAGGGCAATGTGTCCAAGTTTGCAGATGACACTAAGATGAGTGGTAAAGCAACAAGTGCAGAGGATACTGGAAGTCTGCAGAGGGATTTGGATAGGTTAAGTGAATGGGCCAGGGTCTGGCAAATGGAATACAATGTTGACAAATGTGAGGTTATCCTTTTTGGTAGGAATAACAGCAAACGGGATTATTATTTAAACAATAAAATATTAAAGCATGCTGCTGTGCAGAGAGACCTCGGTGTGCTAGTGCATGAATCACAGAAAGTTGGTTTACAGATACAAAAGGTGATTAAGAAGGCAAATGGAATGTTATCCTTCATTGCTAGAGGGATGGAGTTTAAGACTAGGGAGGTAATTCTTCAATTGTATAAGGTGTTAGTGAGGCCACACCTGGAGTATTGTGTTCAGTTTTGGTCTCCTTACTTGAGAAAGGACGTACTGGCACTGCAGGGTGTGCAGAGGAGATTCACTAGGTTAATCCCAGAGCTGAAGGGGTTGGATTACGAGGAGAGGTTGAGTAGACTGGGACTGTACTCGTTGGAATTTAGAAGGATGAGGGGGGATCTTATTGAAACATTAAAAATTATGAAGGGAATAGATAGGATCGATGCGGGCAGGTTGTTTCCACTGGCGGGTGAAAGCAGAACTAGGGGGCATAGCCTCAAAATAAGGGGAAGTAGATTTCGGACTGAATTTAGGAGGAACTTCTTCACCCAAAGGGTTGTGAATCTATGGAATTCCTTGCCCAGTGAAGCAGTTGAGGCTCCTTCATTAAATGTTTTTAAGGTAAAGATAGATAGTTTTTTGAAGAAAAAAGTGATTAAGGGTTATGGTGTTCGGGCCGGAAAGTGGAGCTGAGTCCACAAAATATCAGCCATGATCTCATTGAATGGCGGAGCAGGCTCGAGGGGCCAGATGGCCTACTCCTGCTCCTAGTTCTTATGTTCTAAAAGCCCCCAATGCAGACCCCATTTAGAGAATGAGTGTGAGTGCGCTGTGAGCAGATAGGCTGAAGTCAGACTTTGACAAAAACTGAGGAGCACCAGAGCTTTCCTCACAGTGAGTGATCATCACTCTCCTGCCTCATATATTGATCCGCTGACAGTGCCAACCTAGGCCCTTCAAGGGGGTAACAGGGGCGGGAGGGCAGAGTGTGGGGGGAGGCGGAAATGAGGGAAATTGAGGGAGGGGAAGTTGGGGGCGGGGGAATGAGGCAAATATGTAGAGGTGGGAAGGAGGGGAATGTGGAGAGGTGTGATTGGTGGGAAGGAAGGAAAGGGGGCTGGGGTGATTGGGCGGAAGGAGGGATGTGGGGAGGAGGGAGAGAACATACAAAACATTGCCCTATGAGAATCGGGTGAGGATGAGGGCTTGCCTGGTGCTCTGGGTATGCCAGAATCTAGCTGCCGCCTGTCCTCCATCCTCCAGCTCCTCCTGGGGTCCTCCCTGGGATCGTCCTCCAGCCCATCCTGGTCCGCCTCCTCCTCCCTCTCAGACACGGCCTAATCCTAATCCCTCAGCATGTTGCCCCACTGCTGTGCCAGCTTGTGGAAGGCAGAGCATACCACCACAAAGCAGGTGACCCTCTGCGTGGTGTACTGCAGTGCAACCCGTCATCCCAGGGTAGTCCTTGAAGATACCGGGAATCTTGCAGTGTCCCAGGATACAGATGTCATGCACACTTCCAGGGTAGTGGGCATGCTTGTGCATAATCTGGAGGCGGTGTTCACACACAAATTGAACATTCAGGGAGTGGAACCCTTTCCTGTTAATGAAGGGCGCTCTCTGATGTCCAGAGAATGCAAGGCAACATGCGTGCCATCAATTACCCCCTGGACTTGGGGCATCTCGGCATTGACGGAGAATCCTGCAGCCTGGGCATCTTGGTGGACCTTGTCCAGCTCAGGGTTGATAAAGTCTGATGCTCAGGCTTACAGGGTATCTGTGAACTCAAGGATACTCTTGTGGGTTGCAGCTTGTGAGATGCCGCACAATTTCCTGCTCAAGCCCTGGAATGATCTGTTTGCATAAAGGTCCAAGGCTGCCGTAATCTTTACGGCCACTGGGATCAGGTGCCAGGTCCGTGAGGACATGGCACAAGTGCTGCACTGTGTCTTTGTTGAGACGGAGTCTCCTGCGGCACATGCTTCCATCATCTCCTCGAAAGGCCAACGACGCCTGTATGCCTTGGACTGTCGCTGACATCCCCCATTGGGTTTCTCCTCGGCCTAATGGATGGCCGGGTCTTCAGGGTGCATGGCGGCCTCATGCACAAGGTGTGCTATCTCCACTTTGTGTTGACACTGCTGCCTTCTCCTGGGTCTGGCTGTGTGGGTTGAAACCTTCACTGCAAGGGCAGCCTCTGTCGGACCGACAACACCATCCATATTGTTATATCTGTCAGGAATTGGAGAAGGAGAGGGGCCATAATCAGTTAGGGCTTTCACACCGGGACCTTCAAATCCCCCATGCCTTTCCACAATTAACTGCCCCACCTTCTCTCAGAATGCCATCCTCCAAATCAGTTGTGCTGGAGAACGTCGCTCTGCACACTCACCGCTGGCCACATCAGGAGCCTCTAGACCTCAGACCCCAGGCACCTGCCAGGAACATGATGGAGACCGTGCTCAGGTACCTTCCACTGATCCACATACTTACCCTTTGGTCATAAGAATATCTCCGTTGCTGAAACTCAGCTCTTGAGTGTTTGTTGTTGAATTGAATTCTGCCTCTATCGTACTGAGGCTCCTGGAATTCAGGGACAGTGTTCAGGTGTCAAAGTTTAATTGAAATGCAATTTGTTAGTCATCCTCTGAGCCATGGCACATGTGAATCTAGAGGCTGCTCATAGTCAAAGGGAGTTAAAGTGACCTTCAGCATAGAACCAAGAACAAAAACTGCAGCAGAGCTCTGTCCTGGAAGTGTTTGGTAGGACAGACATGTAGGAACTCTAGTTCCCGTGTTATGGGTCTCCACAGTATTTAAAGATGGCTTAAAGGCCTCACAAGCACAAAGCCCCTCACTCCCCCCAGCGCAGGAATGACCCCCGATCTAAAACATTTCAACCCCCGAACGAGACCAGCTACCCTGAGCGGACCTCATCCCCGAGCAGTTCCAGTGCCATTGAGCTGCATGCTGGAAAATGGAAATGGCTACTCACTTCCTCAGTTCCCGTCAGCAGCCATTATGCCAACTTCACAATTTTAAAAAGGAGTACGAAACGACACCTGCGTGATTTCCCATTGGAGAGCCGGTTAATTCCCAGGAGGTTATTGCATTCGATTTCAATCTCGCTAATGAGATGGAAATGATGCAAATGAGGGTTAATGATATGCTTGCCATATTTGGGAGAGATCCGGAACTTGCCATCGAGGATAGATTGCAAAACTCGCACCTGGCGCGAATCAGGATGCATTCCGTTAGTTAAATCGAGATCTTAGAAAATCTTTGTTAGAATTTCACCCTAAAAGGCAAAGGCTGAAAATTTCCTCTGCAATCTATCTGTAATGAACAGTCTAGTTGTAATCTTTCTCCTTCTCTCTGTAACTCACTGTTGTGTCAAATTTTCACACAATTGTCAATATTAAAAACAGGTGCTTGGGCTACAACACTTGCATCTACCTTGCAAAGTAGAAAACTGCCTAGGTATACCCTGTCCACAAAAAGCACCACAAATCTCACCCAACCAATTACTGCCCCATCATCCTGCACTTGATCATCAGCAAAGTGATGAAGTGTAATGGACAATATCATCAAGTGACACTTGCTCAGCAATAACTTGCTCATTGACGTTCAGTTTGGGTTCTGCCAGGCAACCAAGATCCTGCTCATTATTACCTGAGACCAAACATGGGCAAGAGAGCTGAACTCAAGAGGTAAGTTGTGACTAATTGCCCTTGACATCAAGGCAGCACTTGACCGAGTGTGGCATCCAGGAGACCGAGCAAAACTGTAGTCAATGGAAATTAGGTGGAAAATTCTCAACTAGTTGGAGTCATATATATAGGTCAAAGGAAGATGGTTATGGTGGCTGGAGGTCAATTATCTCAGTCCCAGAACATCACTGTAGGAGTTGCTCAAGTTTATTTCCAAGGCCCAACCATCTTCAATGACCTTCCTTCCATCATAAGATCAGAAGTGGTGATGTTCGCTGATGAGTGTACAATGTTCAGCGTCATAAATTACTCCTCAGATACTGAAGTCCTTGTCCAGGATGCAGCAAAACCTGGGCAATATTCAGGCTTGGGTTGATAAGTGGCAAGTAACATAGTAATATTCACACCACACAAGTGTCAGGCCATGACTGCGTCCACAGAGAATACAACCACCTTCCTTTGACATGCAATGTTATTACAATCGCTGAATCCCCCACTATTAACACCCTAGGGATTACCATTGACTAGGAACTGAAATGGACCAGTCATATAAATACTGAGGCTACAAGAGCAGGTCAGAGGCTGAGAATTCTGCAAGGGTCTCTTTCCTCTTGATTCCACCATCTACAAGGCACAAGTCAGGAATGTGTTGGAATATTATTCTCCACTTGCCTGGATGAGTGAAGCTCCAACAACACTTAGGAAGCTTGACACCATCCAAGATAAAGCAATCCTCTTGATCGGCACCACCTTCAACATCCACTTCACCACCACCCTGATGTATATGGCAGTAATGTCTACCATCTGCAAGATGCACTGCATCAACTCACCAAGGCTCTTTAGACAGCATCTTCCAAACCTGTGACACCTACCACCTAGAAAGACAAGGGCAGCAGGTGCATGGGAACATAACCACCTCCAAGTTCCCCTCCAAGCCACTCACCACCTTGACTTGGAACTATATCGCCATTCCTTCACTGTCACTGGGTCAAAACCTGGGACTCCCTCCTTAAAAGGACTGTGGGTATACCCACACCAGACGGACTTCAGTGGCGCAAGAAGGTGGTTCTGCATAACCCTCTCAAGGACAGTTATGGATGGACTACAAATGCTAGCCTAGTCAGCAACACCCACATCCCATAAATAAATAAAAAATAGATGCCATTTCCTAAACTTGTGCCCTGACTTTAAAACCACTAAATGAGATACACTACAGAATGCTACTTAATAACCGGTTTCCTTATATTTTTGAACACATCACCCCTACTCCAACCCAGGTGGATATCAGAACATTATGTTTGACCCTGGTTATATTTCTGACACTTGGATTTATTAAACAAATTAAACATCAGAAACCGAAAACAAACAGCAAGAGGGTAATTTTGACTTTGTATGATTGTTGAAAATGGGCAATTGCGATTCAACTGCCCTTTATATATGTTCTGGAATGTATTGAGCACTTCCCGTACCTTGGCAGCCACCTCTCTCAAAAGGTCACCATCGACAAGGAGGTTCAACACGAGATCAGCTGTACCAGCTCAGTTTTCTACAAACTATAGCAGTGAGTAGTTGACAGCTTGACAGTTTGACAAAAACATTCACAAGTCAACAGCAGTCCTGATGTACAGAGCAGTTGTAGTCACCACACTCCTGTACTGCACTGGACTGGACTAGCAGCACAGAGAAATTCCATTCAGCAATGCCTCTGCTGTGACTTCAATGGGAGGACCCTTGAACAAATGTTAATTTCTTTCTTGAAACCAACTCCACGGCATTCAGGCAAAACTGCAAAACCAATGATGATGGGCTAGACACTGGCTGGATGGCCAAAAAGGGTTTCCCCACCAGGTTCTGTTTCCTCAATTCTCAAATGGGCAGTATTCCAAGGCAGGACAAAGAAAACACTTCAACTCTGAAGCACTTCTTGAAACACGGCAGCATTGAAATTAATGTCTCGGAGGAGCTTGGGTCAATTACTCAAAACTTTTCCATCAAGCTGCGGTATACTTTGAGATGCAATGTCTTAATGATGAAGTAGAGTAGTGGCACAGATAGAAAGAAAAGGAAAGAAATCTGTCCTCCAGATTCCCCTACCTCATGGGACATTCTGCCAGATCTGTGGGTCGAGAATCGGCCTGTTCAGTCACATGTAGAGCCATGGCAGAAACCCATGTAGATGTCATCCTTGAACTGAGATATAGCTGGTGATATGTATCTTCTGAAAAATCAGGAAAGTATGTAATGGATCCTGGTTCAATACTACCTGCATTACATTTGTCATCGAAAGTCAAATTTATCGCCTGACGTATTTGGCATGCAACTTTTACTGTAAATTCTCAGCCCAGGACTTTTTGAAATGGCATAAAGTAAATTATTTATTATGTGACACGCATGAAAAATTCACAGACATGCACTTTTATAAAATCAGTTTCCTATTTTCTAGTCTTGTGCAAAACACTGCAAGTTCAACAGGAGAGATGCATTTTTTGCAATTGGTAATAAAACCCATTGAAGCACATCAGTGGCTCAGCAACAGATTCATTTACCAAAGCACATGCCCCATATTTGTTTTCAGTCTGAGGAAACCTTTACTCTAAGGTTGTAATTATTCTGTGTTGAAGCAATGGTTTTGCTGCTTTGTGTATGTCCACAGACACAGCATGGGATATAATTCAGGTTACAAAAAAAGTTGTTGGTGAATCGTTTTCTTGTCAATGCTACCCATATGCACAGATCTGGGAAGATGTTTTAGAGCTAAACAGCTGCTATAAATAATAGACAAAATTCAAGAATGGTTAGTTGCAATTTATCAAACAGAAAATAATATTACATTCAGCATGACTGAAGTTCCATTATTCATATATAAATCGAGGAAATATTGATCAGCAGTCTCCAATTCCCAAATATGTACCTACCTCCCTACAACCAACCACCAATTTGTTTTGTTTTTAATTAATGATGCATTAACTTGCCAAACAGTGAGATGGCAGCAAAACGCAGAACAGCGCTCACAGATTGACCTCCGTCTGAAAGATCATGCTTCCAAATGTGAGTATGTGTACCCAGCTAATTTGTGTGTGTAACAATGGGAAGCAGATGTTTGCTAATTTGAAGTATATAAATGGTTACAGAAAGTGCAACAGGCCAGCACATATTCAAGTAGTCAGATGATCAGTACATATCCAGTTAAAACGTCATATAGATGTTACACCTGACTCTAGGTTTCTGGTCCAGCAGAAAGAGTTAAACAAAATGACTGCTACATCCCATTAACAGCACTTAGGTCACACAGCCAGAACCGACAAATCTTTTCACTTCAAAATTCTAACAATGCGTCCTGTTAACCGTAACCACCGCCCCACTGCAATTGCAAGCATACAGCCACACAGATGCAGTCGCACAGACTGGTGCCACGACTGACCCCGAATATATGCTTTGTAATGTTACTGTAGCATGAAGGAATTGAGAAAAGAACTGCGTGTATACATCATAAGAAGGTAATAAGGCATTACAAGACCAACTTCACACTCAGCTTGTCCACCAAGGGCTTTTTTTCATTCACAACAATAACCCAATGTTTTGGTAGGCAGGCTCCAGTCCACTTAGCAAGTGAGGCGGCATGGGTGGAATGCCAGGTATGTCTACAGAGCAGCACAACGCAGGCAGGCTGACGCCAGGAGAGAATAGGCAGGTACCTATTGAATTACAGGATTTCTACAAATCTAATCCACATGTAATGTGAGACTCATTATATATCCAGCCTCAGCCAGAGCAGAGGACGACAGGAGATGTGTGTGACCTATGGGCAGTGATCCCAGCTAAGAAGCTGCCTGAAGACAGCTTGGCCCTGGGAGAGAGTTTTTTCTTTTCTCAGGAAAGGTTACACAAAGCATGACAACTGCTTGTTTTGTGCTCACCAGGCAAGCAAATACCTCCCAGCTCTCCACCTCCTTTTTTTGAAGCAATTGTTGTCACACTTCCTTTCCTCTACTAAATGCCTAGAGATACCGAAGCTATCCTGTGGCGCTTGACACGGGTTGACTGGTTGTCAGGGTGCTGCTCCAGGCTGTCAGATACCTGAATCCCATCACTTCTCACACTTTGGCAGCCTTTTCTTCTCTCCAACCCCTTTGGTGTGGCCTCCCTCACCCAACCTCTGTGGTAGGTAAGGACAAAAAAAAAGGACTGTTAATTCAACTCTAGACACTGTGTACAACTCTCAAAGTCGGCATGCCGAATATGCATTAACAAGAATGTGAAGGACGATTTGCATTAATCTCTTCCAAACAAGCAACACATTGGATTTGAACTTTTCTTTTCCCCCATATGTTTAGAGCTAACGATTATCTGACTTAGTTTGGAAGCTACACTCAGTTGACAAAACCAGGGGCAAACCTTGATGATGTTGTTAAGGTATCCGAAGATAAAAGAGGCTCTGATATAACTTGAGATTCTTTTAACAAATGTATCACATAGGAATATTTGAATGTCACATCGTGACATTTTAAAAACTAACTGGTGATAAGTTAGAAATTTGTTAATTTTCCTCCTGCATTTCCAAACAGCAAATATCTAATCATTATTATCTAATCATTACTGCACTACTATGATTTTGTATGTTAAATAAAACAAAGGTTTGTTGCAGAACAATAACACTGTTCCATTTATATTATATTCTGCATAAAAAATATATCTTGTGAAGAGGTGTGCTTTCACTGTGTGCCTTTGGGCTTCTGTTTCAGCATGCTAAGATTTCATTACACATTTATCTGAAATAGTCTTTGGAGATTTCACCAAACAGGAAAGTACACTATTATACAGCACTACAATAAAAGAAGTATTGCAACCAGAATCACACAACAGGAAAGAAGGACTTTACTCAGAAATAATACAGCATGCTGTAAGGATCTTCTGTAAAAAAACACGTTCGACCAATTATAGAATTTCAATAGGCTTTGAGATCATTACCAGGAATAACTTTAGTAAGCATTGTCTGTGTAAGATATTACACCAGTATATAAATTCTCAGTGCCACTTTTTTTTTGACTGGAATTTTTTTTACAACTTCCAGTGTTCATCTTCATTACATAAGTCACTGGTCCTGACTGGGCCTTAACCTGCCCTTCTCACAAGGCGAACCTGCTGCAAAATTATGGACCAAAACCGGGTCTCCCACAGGAATGAACTGTCACCTCTTTGCTCTAACTGCTGGCTCTTCTTCAAGGCTTGAATTGCCTCCACCTTCCCTGCTAAATTTAGAAATACAAGATCCAATCAGGATCTCAACCGAGGCCCATGAGCAGTTCAGCTGGTGTGACCCCTGGTTGAATGAGTAGTTGAGTTGTACAATAACAAAAAATTAGCCAACCTCTAGCAAAGTGGTTTATCTGACTATTTTTTCATGGCATTCTTGAAAGTTTGAACAGCCCACTTGGCCAGATCTTTCAACGCTAGGTAATCGGATGAAAGCCTCGTGTGTCGTAGGCCGTTTGCTCTCACAAAAGACTGGAAATCATTGCCGGTGAAGGGGATGCCATTGTCTGAACCAATTGACTCAGGAAACCCATGTCTGGCTAACACCCATTAATAGGCACCTTATGTGGCCGTTGAGTTAGTAGTTCCCATCTCTTGAACCAATAACCCCTTCGAGTGGGCATCTATCAGCACCAAAAACATCTTGCCCACAAATCGACCCGCATAATCAAAGTGGACCTTGGTCGATGAGTGACGTGGCTATTCCCAGGGGTGAGGGATGTAGGAAGGTGTAAATGATTGCTTCATTTGGCAAGGATTGCACTGTTATACTAGTTCTTCATTGGCTTTGTCTCTGCCTGGCTACAAGATGTAACTACGCACCAACGGCAGCATCTTCATCTCTGTCTGCCCTGGATGGCCGTTGTGTAATTCTTGAAAGAGGCCCCCCCTGGCCTGAGGTTAGACAACCACCTGTGATCTCCAGATAATCACGCCATCCTCACATGTCAACTTGTCTTGAGGAGTGAAGTCGGGCCTCAGCTGTTCAGACTTCTCGTAATGCCAGCCAGTCTGTATTATTTGTTTCACCTTTGAAAGAATAGGATTTCTGCGGATGTGCCCCATAGACACTGGCAGGGTGTCCAGGAAGTTTAGGACTGGAATAATCTCCTGCGGTACTGCTGGTGGTGGAATGCTATTGGGTAGGGGCAGGCAACTTAAAGCATCTGCATTAGCAATTTGTGTCCCAGGTCAGTGTAGTTGTTGGCCACCAACAGCAGGGCCCAAAGCTGTACACTCACTGGGGCTGTACCAAAGAAGGACTTGAACTCGTTGACATTTTTGAGTGCAGGGACATCTCGTATGGCCTTAGCCTTTTCTGCCAATGTTGCATCAACGTGAAATCCGAGGTGTGTCACTTCAGAGGCCTGAAAAGTACATTTTTCGCATTTTAGGCAGACTCCGGCATCACAAAATCTCTTCAATACCTCCTCTAGGCTGGCCACATGTCCTTCTGGTGTAGTAACGGTGATTAGCATGTCTCTAAGGTAAACCATCAACTTGGGAATCCCTAAAGGAGATTTTCCATTGTGCACTGGAAGGTAGCGCAGCCTGAAGCAATGCCGAATGGCAGTCTGATATACTGGAAGACACCTTCATAATTCCTTAAGACATCTTGGAGGATGCCATCAGATAATTTGAAGAGTTCCAGACAGTTGTGCCTAATCTTCTGCAACCAGTCTCTTCCCAACAGATTGGGTCTATGTCATTGCACCATGACCAAAGGCAGATTAGCCTCCTGCCCGCTGTCGGGCACTGATGTATTTGCTGTTGCAACAATCCTCTAAATCTCCCCAATGTGTGTTAAAGCTTGGCTGTTACTCTTTAAGCTTAAAGACTGTTCCTGCATGTAGACATTGGAAGGCCTGCTCATCCCCTATGGTCACCAAAGCTTCAGTATTGACTTCTATTTTAAGGGGTCCACCATTTACTCTTAAGAAAATTTCAGTTGAAGCCATTTTACTCAACTGGACTGCATTCAACTGATACATCATGTTCTCTTCACCATTATGTTCAGTGGCCCTGTGGACTGCTGCTGCTGTTTTGTGTTTTTTGCAGAAGAGCACTTTGCCTCACACGGCAACATGCTTGAATGTGCCCATTTGGTAGCAACAGAAGCATACAAACCCCCGAACGTGGCAGGTCCCCTGGGGAAGGACCCCCACACAACAATAGAAGTCCACCTCGGATTTGGTTTTACTCATTGGTTCCTTCCCACTCCTTTGGATCCAGTCCTGTTCCAAGGATCATGTTTGGCTCTGTTGATCCCGTCACAAACCCCGTGGCTATACCACCCATATTTGGTTAACCTCTACTTTGAAGCTCAGTGCTACCTACATTTTTTGGCGCACTCCGTCACCTGATCTATCTTGATCGTTTTTTTCCAACATAATTGTGGTCTCTGCCAGAAGCTTCTTCCGGATATAATGGTTATGGATCCCACAAACCAGCCAGTCGTTCAACATATCACTAAGCATGGTCCCATACTCACAGTGCTCAGCAAGCTGGGGCAGCCTGGCTATGAAGGCAGAGACAGATTTTTTATGGTCCTTCACTGAAGAATTAAACTTATATCATTGGATGGTAATCAAGGATTTTGGGCTATAATATTCTTCAAATAATTTCACAATCAGGTCAATGGTCTTCTAGTTGGGTGCCTCAAGGGATCTGAGGTTTCTCATAAAATTATAGTTTCAGGGCCCACAAACTGTCAGAAGTATCACCTTTTGCTTGTCCTCGCTTGTGATCTTGTTTGCGGTAAAGGAGAATTGGAGCCGTTTGATGTACTGATTCCTTGACTCAACCCTTTGGTCAAATGGGCCCAGTTTCCTAATGATAAGCATTTCCACTCACGGTTTGAATGATTCCGACTCTTGCTGGAGCTTCTCTGCTTTCTTAACTGTTCCTTGCTTCTCCCCTCGATTCATGATGACTGTCTGCTGTGGTCGAAACTTTTTACCTCGTCGCCAATGTGGTGGTTTGAGGCATACACTGTCGGCCTCCAATAGCTAACAAAGGGGTTTATTGAGGCAAAGGCACAGAACACAACAGGTCTTCACACTTCTGCTCCATGGTCCACACTACCCGGGGTCCTGCTCCCAGGGCCCCACACAAACTCCCCATTGGCCAAGCTTCACATGCTCCCCTGCAATTGGCCCGAGCCAGTCACGTGGTCTTTGGAACTAACCCTCTTAAAGGGGTCACAATCCCACACAAACCTTTTGCAATGTGGTCTTCACCATTGGGAGGAGAACATAAGTGAGCATTTTTGACATCAATTTGCCTCATAATTATTAGGGTGTCTCTTTAGTCAGTCATTTGTGCTGACCTTGAACACCACCTATCAAAAAGACGGTCCTCCCAGCTCAAGGGATCTCATTGTCTGACCAACTGCATGGTCAAGGACAAATTAGAAAAAGAGTGTATGTCATATTTTAAACTCACTCACCTTCTATCCTCCCCATTCACGCACCAACATCCCATCATTCCTGACCCATTCCTTTCCCCTCAGTCACTCTTGAACCTCCTCCCATTTACCTTAGACCAGAGCATGACCAATTTCCACATGCCTTCCTTCCCCTCAGAGTCAATACCCGTTACAGAGCTAATATCCATCCTGACCGGAACGATCCTAGCCACATGAGTTGTCCCCCTCTTTGACCTCCCCAAATGAAATATTAACCTACAAGATGCTCATCCAGCACGTGTCACCCTATCCCATCCCACACTCCCCTCTGATTGTTACTGTTCCCTCCTATCACAGTACCTTGAATTCACCCACGAGGGCCCCACCATCTACACCACTGACCCCTGCAGGTAGACATTTCCCCCTTACCCTAGACACTATTCTTCCCTTCCCCGTTAGTTCTGCCTCTCCTATCCAGCTTTCCCTCCACCCTGACACCCTTCCAGTCTTCAACTGCCTCCCATTGCCACCCTTGCCACAGCAACAAAGTGAGAATTTGTGTGAAGTTCCCAAAAGGACAAAACATCATTAATTCACCTCAAAGCTGTGGCAGAGGTGAATCTCTCCAGGTGCACACCGCTTACATATCATCGTAAAACTGAATATTCTAAATTCTCACTGGCGGCATACTTAATTTGAAGGATGAACTTAATTCTGGCGAGTCGGCCTTTTAATTAGCACATAAGAGACGCAAATGGTTTCCCGACATTGTTTGTTAGGAGACTCAACCCACCTTTATAATAATCTTTATTATTGTCACAAGTAGGCTTACATTAACACTGCAATGAAGTTACTGTGGAAATCCCCTAGTTGCCACATTCTGGCGCATGTTCGGGTACACAGAGGGAGAATTCAGAATATCCAGTTCACCTAACAGCACATCTTTCGGACTTGTGGGAGGAAAGCGGAGCACCCGGAGGAAACCCAAGCAGACACAGGGAGAACGTGCAGACTCCGCACAGACAGTGACCCAAGCCGGGAATCGAACCTGGGACCCTGCTGCTGTGAAGCAACAGTGCTAGCCACCGTGCTACCGTGCTGCCCATGCTTTAAATCATCTTGAAAATCAGGAAAACAAAATTTGTGCCGGTTATCCTGCCGCTGGCTCACATGAAATTCCACGTCTGACAAATAATATCCATGAACATGAACAGCTTAAAAGCCAAACAAAACAGTTCCTTCCTGGACTAATCATAATGGAAGAATTGTCGTACTTTCAAAAAGAGCAAGAAGTGAAAACTAAGTAGGGGGAGAGTGAGAAGCATTGTTTGTCTACTGGCGCCAAATGGTATTCTTAAGCTTAAAGGACCCAAACATTTCATTCAGAGCATTTACAAACTGACTATCATAATCCCTTTGTTAAAACTACACTACAAAAGAAAAAGTGCTGAAAACAAGTTTTGTCCACAATTAGCAGGCATGCTGAGGGCAGTATACTTCTGGGTGATGCATAGAAAATCTTTTCAAATTGTGAGTTAAGGATTTTATTTTTGGAGAGAAGAATTTGGCATCGAATATTTTCTGGTTTTACATTTACATTGCCTCAAAGGTTTTTTTGAATTGTCATCCAGTTCAAGTATCCTTGTGATAACCCACGGTGCAGCATCAGCCACAGTGTCACAGGTTAGAGCAATAAAGAGTGAGCTGTCCATGTCACTGTGCTACTGCAGGATTACTGACAGGAATAAAATTGAGATTTTACAAATTGTAAGTGTTCTTTCCTATACCTCTAAGTGTGGGTGAAGATCTTGGCTGATACATTCTATACGAGCATTAATGTGCAGAGGAAGTGGCTGCTTTAGGCAGGTTTTGCATTAATTATTTATTCTGTCTTACTTGACAATCCTTTGATAATTGAAGAAAATTGTTTCTCGGCATAAAGAGTTCCCGGGGGGTTGGGGGAGGGGTTCCACAACAAATTTTGGGGCAAAACTCACCCCCCCCCCCCCCCCCACTCCTGATGTCTCAGTAGCTGACTATTAAGGAATAATGAGGCTTCAACATGAATTGTGCTGGTGTGTAGTCAGTCAGAACCTGATCTAATTATGTTTCTTAGGCGACTACTTAGGTGAAGTGGGTTTGGATTAATCTTTGTCTCAGTTTACAAGCATGTTGATACCCAAAGGTGATGACAAGTCCACATGCTGCGTCTCTTGTTCCGATTCAGCTGTGATTCTTTCTGCTGTTCTTCGTGATCAATTTCCTCCTCATGTTCCATCTCCAGAAGAGCCACAAGAATCTCTGTAAGAATGTTCAGGACGTGAGTGATGTTGTTTTGGTTGGATAAAGTGGCTGGATCATTGGGATAAGGAGCTACAATTCCCAAATAATAGTTTGAAGAATGAGGGGCTATCAAATTGAGGTATACAAGATGATAAAAGATATGGGTGAAGTCGATGTGGAGCAGATGCCTCCTCTTGTGGGGCATTCTAGAACAAGAGGTCGTCATCTTAGGATAACAGGTAGCAAATTTAAAACGGAGTTGAGGAGAAACTACTTTTTCCAAAGGCTTGTGAATCTGTGGAATTTGCAACATCAGAGAGCGCTGGATGCTGGGACAGTGAGTAGATTTATGGGGGAGTTGACAGATTTTCAATTGGTAATGGATTGAAGAGTTATGGAGAACTGGCAGGATAGTGGAGTAAAGGTCAGGATGAGATCAGCCATGATCAAATGGCGAAGCAGACTCGATGGGCCAAATAGCCTAATTCAACTCCTTCTTATTATCTTATGAACTGATGGTTCTTATGAACCTGTTCCAAGTTAACCAAGTAAAAAGATACAATCCACAATGCTCAACATTCATAGAATATAAACCGTAAACAAGCAGTAAGCTCATAAAAAGTTGACAAAAAGGCAATGATTAAGCTGGAGTTTGCTTTACCATCAGGCCTGGCCTCTGTTTCAATTGCCTCTGGTGCATCAGAGTGGCATTGTGCCACTAGAGCAACACAAGCTCCTTGTTACAAATCCAGTAAAATCCTGCATGGAATCAGACCTTTTGCTTTTGTGCCAGTGCCTATGCCTGTGTCTGTGGGCGTGCAGGAGCCTGTGCCTGCACCTGCACATGTGCAAGTGCATTTGTGTCTGTGCAAGTCCCTGTGCATGTTCATGTGCCTGTGCAGATGCCTGTGTATGTGTCTGTGGATGTGCAGGTGCCTGTGCATGCACCTGTGCATGTGCATATGTGCATTTGAGTCTGTGCAAGTCCCTGTGCAAGTTCATGTGCCTGTGCAGATGGCTGTGCATATGTCTGTGCATGCACATGTGCCTATTCATGTTCATGTGCCTAAGCATGCGTCTGTGCAAGTGGCTGTGCATGTGTCTGGGGCTGGTTTAGCCCACTGGGCTAAATCGCTGGCTTTTAAAGCAGACCTTGGCAGGCCAGCAGCACGGTTCGATTCCCGTACCAGCCTCCCCGGACAGGCGCCGGAATCTGGCGACTAGGGGCTTTTCACAGTAACTTCATTTGAAGCCTACTCGTGACAATAAGCGATTTTCATTTCATTTCATTTCATGTGCTTGTGCATGTGCCTGTGCCTATGAATGTGCATGTGCCTGTGCAGGTGCCTGTGCATGTGCCTGTTCTTGTGTAAATGCCTGTGCCTGTGCCTATGAATGTGCATGTGCCTGTGCAGATGCCTGTCGCTGTTCAGATGCCTGTGCAAATGCCTGTGCCTGTGCATGTGCCTGTGCCTGTGCCTATTGACGTGTTGGGTACTCTGGATCTGTGGAGACTGCGTTTACCTTAGCAGTAACATAGACAGGCTACCAACACTTGTAATAGTACAACACAATTCTATTAACTGTTGAACATACTTGCGCTGTGGGTCGACACTATGTTAGATTAACTGAAGACCTATGCCTATCCTGACCAGTCTAAACTGTTAGCACATGGTGAAGGTTTGTGCTACTAGTTGCGAGCTCAGTCCGTCTCAGAGGCTGCACCCCGAATGACCGGGAAACCTAGTGCCCTCTGGCTTTATAGTGAGTGTGCCCTAACTGGTGATTGGCTGCTGTATTATGTGTGTTGATTGGTCTTGCAGTGTGTGTGGTGGTATGAATGTGAGCACTGCCATTGGTGCAGAGCATTGGTTCCCCATTGGCTCTGACTGGTCATGTGCCTCTCATCCGATTGGCTGGGACTAGTCATGTGACTGCTCACCAATTGGTCGAGAGGCAAGTAGACCCCGCCTCCGAGGCGGGGTACAAGTACCCAGGTTTCCCGGCGGTCGGCCTTCACACCAGCCCGCATGCTTCAAATGCGTCTGCAATCTTTAAACACTGGCAGGCGTGTTTTAACAGTTACCTGACAACTGCAGCCGGCAAGCCCACCAAGGAGCAGAAACTCCACATCCTCCACTCATGCGTTGGCACGGCGATATATTCGATGATTGAGGACGAAAGCGATTTTGATGCGGCATGGAGATTCTCAAAGGACACTTTCTCCGGCCGGTCAACGAAGTATACGCACGGCATCTCCTGACGACTAGACAACAGTTCCCTGGTGAGTCACTCGACGAGTTTTACCAGGCCCTCTCAGCTCTAGGGAGAATGTGCGCATGCATCCAAGTTTCGGCGACTGAGCACATGGAACTTTTAATTAGAGACGCTTACGTTGCTGGCATGCAGTCCCCTTCTATCCGCCAACGATTGCTGGAGAAGAACACCCTCAGCCTAGCTGAGGCATGAACCCTTGCAACCTCCCTGGAGGTTGCTGACCTGAACGCCCGTGTATACGCCCCCGGCCGCGCAGCAACCCCCTGGACTTCATGGCACGCGCCACCCCCGTCCTCCGTGGACCCTGAACCCCCCAGGCCTGCACTGCGGGACGCTCCAATAAGCTATCGGGGCCCCGCTGCTATTTTTGTGGCCTCTCCAGGCACCCCCGCCCGCGCTGCCCGGCCCGCTCCATCTGTGTAAGAGCTGCTGGAAGAAGGGCCACTACACGGTGGTCTGCCAGACCAAGTCGGTCGCTGCTGTTCCGTGCAGCGACCGTGGATCGCCCCCCCCCCGGGCCCCCCTAGGGCCCCGCGCCGCGTACCAACCTCTCCGGCCCGCCTCCCGGTCCCCGCAACGGCCCCACGGTCCTCCCGACCCACGCTCCCAGCTGCCCCGACCGGCCCTCAGACGCCACTGACACTGCCCCCAGCCACCACGAGTTTCCCACGGGCGCCGCCATCTTGGGCCCCGGACGCCATGTGCGGGCCATGGGCGCTGCCATCTTGGGGCCCCGGCTCCACGTACGGGTCCTTGGCGCCGCCATCTTGGGACCCCGATTCCACGTTCGGGTCCTGGGCGCCGCCATCTTGGGCCAACACGGAAGGCCCTGCAAGCGATTATTCTGCCACTGAGGAGGATCTGGAACTCTCGCCATGACTTGCTTCCATCACACTCGACCAGTCGTGACCACGCACGTTCGCCAAGACTACAACAACGATCCAGCTCAACGGACACAAAACGAGATGCCTGCTGGACTCCGGGAGCACGGAAAGTTTCGTCCATGCCGACACGGTAAGACGCTGCACGCTCCCCATCCATCCAGTTAAGCATAAGATTGAATTGGCCTCGGGTTCGCATTCCATCCAAATCACCAGGTGCTGCATAGCGGACCTCACGGTCCAGGGGAGGGTTTTCAAAAACTTCAAATTCCTCATCCTTCCTCGTCTATGCGCTCCGGCACTCTTGGGCCTGGATTTCCAGTGCAACCTGCAGAGCTTGACCTTCCAATTCGACGGCCCTATTCCCCCCCTTACTGTTTGCAGCTTCGCGACCCTCAAAGTGGATCCCCCTTCCTTGTTTGCTAATCTCACCCCAGATTGTAAACCTGTCACCACTAGGAGCAGACGATACAGCGCCCATGACCGGACCTTCATCGGGTCCGAGGTCCAGAGGCTTATTAAGGAAGGAGTTATCGAGGCCAGCAACAGTCCCTGGTGAGCTGGTAGTTCGGACTGGGGAGAAAAATCGGATTGTCATTGATTACTGCCAGACCATCTACAGGTTTACGCAGCTGGACGCGTACCCTCTCCCCCGTATTTCCGACCTGGTTAACAGGATCACGAAATACAAAGTCTTTTCCACGGTGGACCTTAAGTCCGCCTACCACCAACTTCCCATCCGCGCGAGTGACCGAAAGTACACTGCGTTTGAGGCAGATGGGCGCCTCTACCACTTCCTCAGGGTTCCATTCGGTGTCACAAATGGTGTCTCGGTCTTCCAACGGGAGATGGACCGAATGGTCGACAAGCACGGTTTACGGGCCACCTTCCCGTATCTCGATAATGTCACCATCTGCGTCCACGACCAGCAGGACCACGACATCAACCTCCAAAAATTCCTCCGAACCGCAAAACCGCAAAACTCCTTAATTTAACTTACAATAAGGATAAGTGCGTGTTTGGCACCGACCATCTAGCCATCCTTGGCTACGTAGTACGTAACGGAGTGAGAGGCCCCGATCCTGAACGCATGCACCCCCTGATGGAGCTCCCCCTCCCCCAACTCCCTCAAATCCCTCAAACGCTGCCTGGGCTTCTTCTCCTATAACGCCCAGTGGGTCCCCAACTGCGCCGACGAAGCCCGCCCCCTCATCCATTCCACCTCCTTTCCCCTGTCGATGGAGGCCCGCCAGGCCTTTAGCTGCATCAAAGTTGATATCGCAAAGGCCACGATACAGGCTATCGACGAGTCCCTCCCATTCCAGGTCGAGAGCGACGCGTCTGACGTAGCTCTGGCGGCCACCCTGAACCAAGCGGGCAGACCCGTGGCCTTCTTCTCATGAACACTCCACACTTCCGAAATCCGCCATTCCTCGGTGGAAAAGGATGCACAGGCCATAGTCGAAGCTGTGCGATATTGGAGGCACTATCTGGTCGGCAGGAGGTTTACCCTCCTCACAGACCAACGGTCAGTAGCTTTCATGTTCGATAATGCATAGAGGGGCAAAATCAAGAACGACAAGATCTTGCGGTGGCGGATTGAGTTGTCCACGTACAACTACGATATCTTGTATCGTCCGGGGAAGCTCAACGAACCTCCCGATGCCCTATCCCGCGGTACCTGCGCCAGCGCGCAGATCGCCCGCATCCACTCCCTCCACACGGACCTCTGCCATCCAGGGGTCACCCGCTTTTACCATTTAATTAAGACCCGCAACCTGCCCTACTCCATTGAGGAGGTCAGGACCATCACCAGGGACTGCCACGTCTGCGCCGAGTGCAAACCGCACTTCTACCGCCCCGAATGAGCGTATCTGATCAAGGCATCCCACCCGTTTGAACGTCTCAGTATAGACTTCAAGGGTCCCCTCCCCTCCAACAACTGTAACACATATTTCTTGAGTGTTATCGACGAATACTCCCGCTTCCCTTTCGCCATTCCCTGTCCGGACATGACCGCAACAACCGTCATAAAGGCCCTCCTGTCCATTTTCTCCCTGTTCAGTTACCCCGCGTACATCCACAGCGACCGGGGGTCCTCCTTTATGAGTGACGAACTGCATCAATTCCTGCTCAGCAGGGGCATAGCCTCTAGCAGGATGACCAGTTATAACCCCCGGGGTAACGGTCAGGTCGAGCGGGAGAATGGCACCATTTGGAAGACCATTCTGCTGGCCCTACGGTCCAGAGATCTCCCTATCCCCCGTTGGCAAGAGGTCATCCCCGACGCCCTGCATTCAATCCGGTCTCTCCTCTGTACTACCACTAATCAAACACCTCATGAACGTCTTCACGTTTTCTCCAGGAAGTCGTCCTCAGGATCCCAGCTCCCAACCTGGCTGGCCACTCCCGGGCCCATCTTGCTCCGGAAGCATGTGTGGGTGCACAAGACCGACCCGTTGGTTGAGCAAGTCCAGTTACTCCACGCCAACCCGCAATATGCGTACGTGGAGTATCCCGACGGTCGGCAGGATACGGTCTCGCTTCGGGACCTGGCACCCGCCGGCGTGTGGCCTCCCCCCCCCACACGAACACCTCCCCCCCCAACACCAATTCCCCCCAGCGCCCCCTGCACCCCACAACCCAGCGCACATGCCCCCTCTCCCCCGATTACAGCGTCTCCACCACTGGCCCAGGGTACGGAGACACATCTACGACCGACGCTCCCGGAGGCAAGGACGATCATCGGCCCGACGTCACCGGCTCCACTGCGACGGTCCTCCAGAACACCACGGGCACCTGACAGACTGATCGTGTCCATCTGATGAGACCATGGGACATTTTTTTGGACTTTGTTATTATTCTGTTGCACCTTAAGTTCGTAGTAGTAGTATTATTTTTTTATTGTTTTCATTGTTTTTGCTTAATGAGCCAGTGGGCAACCCACCTTTCTTGATTTTTGCTGCTCATACCACCATTCCTCGGATCCCCCCCCCTCTCTTCCACTTACACCCCCCCCCCCGCCTTCTTTCTCCACAAGGAGTGAATGTGGTGGTATGAATGTGTGCACTGCCATTGGTGCAGAGCATTGGTTCCCCATTGGCTCTGGCTGGTCATGTGCCTCTCGTCCAATTGGCTGGGTCGGCCTTTCTCTGTAGTCGACCACCGGGCTAACAACTAGCTGATTAAAGCCACAGTTCGGATCTTCATCGTGTCTCGAGTCCAATTGATGGTACATCAGTGTGTCAGTCAGTGTGTGTCTCGGCACCATTATATACCGATATGTATATTATGAAATCTATGAATGTGCATGTGCCTGTGCATGTGCCTGTGCCTGTGCAAATGCCTGTGCATGTGCATGTGCCTGTGCCTGTGCAGGTACCTGTGCCTGTGCAGGTGCCTGTGCAAATGCCTGTGCCTGTGCATGTGCCTGTACCTGTGTTTGTGCATGTGCCTGTGCATGTGTCTATACATGTCCCTGAGCTTGTGCATGTGCCTGTGCCTTTACATTTGCCTGCACATGTAGCTTCTTCTGTGCTTGTGCACTTGCATGTGCATGTGCCTGTGCATGTGTATGTACCTGTTCATGGCTGGGGAGCTTCTGCCAGGGCTGGGGGAGTAGTGGGGGGTGGCCAGGAGGCGGGCTGTGGGTTTGGGGTGGACTGCACGAAGCACCATTACCGCGGCTTGCAAGGCAGCCAAGTAGCTGCGCACACCACTGACTGCTCACTGTGAACTTAGTACCACAGCTCGTATGGGTGTCCCCCCAGGTCAACCGCCTCAGTGTCCTCTGGCCCTAGCCAACCCATCAGTGGGAAGGGTGCACTCCAGCGCAATCAGTGTGGTCTTGTTGGCTGGGATGAATGCGGGTGGGGAGTGTAATGTGTATATGCAGCTGTAGCTGCAGCTTGTCAGCCTCCCAAGTGTCAATCATGGACCCAGCGAATACCACACCGATTCTCATTGGAATCAATTGTGTTCCACATGGCGCTGGTGCTACCCCCTCTACAGTAATTGAATTGGTCCGGGTGCGCCACCAGTTTCGCTGTTGTGGAAGTCCATGAATTCTGCCCCTGCATCAACACTTAGGGCTGGATTCTCTAATTTTGAGGCTATGTCCGGAGCATGTGTCTAGTATTATGACCAAAAAGTCGGCGGCCCGCCTGCACTGATGCTCCGCTTGGTGGGGGGCTAGCAGCCACAACACGTAAAGCCCCCGGCTTTACTTGCAGATACGGACGGAGAATTAAAGGGTCCGTGGCTGCGCATATGTACGGCGGTGACCTGCTGCAGTTGCGCCGTGCAACATGGCACGGCCGGGCACGGACCTGGCCTTCCAGATAGTGCTCCCTTGTAACTGCCCTCGCCACCCCCGGACTACCCCTCACCAGTCCCCCCTGCCCCCACCGAAGCTCCTCCCCAGCCAGCGGAACGTCCCCCCGCCGACTGTGGCGGCGCTAGACACAGTCCGCAGCCGCCACGCGAGATCCCCGAACGGTGTGGGCACACGCACCCCACGCCATCGGGAAGTCAGCCCATCGGAGTCGGAGCAATAGGGAGCTTCAGATGACGTTCTGAGGCCGTCCCAATGGCGTGCGGCGTACTCACCGATGCCGCCGTTTTGGAGGGGGCAGTGCATCCAAACAACGGTGGCGCCTGCAATTTCAGCATCAAAACGGATTCTCCGGCCAATTGACGAATGCAATTTTGGCGTCGGCAATCGGTGAATCCAGCCCATAGTCTCAGGAATGGGGAATCCTGCTCCATATAGGGGCTGGTTTAGCACACTGGGCAAAATCGCGACACGCCATTTTGTGCGGGGTGGGAGAATCGCGGGGGGTGCCAGGGCGGCGTGGCGTGATTCGCCCGGCCCTCCCACGATTCTCCCCCCCCAGCGTGTGGTGCGGAGAATCGTAAAGGCTGCCATGGGATAGGCCGTGACCCACGGCAGCCGTCACGCCCACTTCCGGGGCCGATTCTCCCCCCTGAGTGGGGCTAGGAGCGCGGCCCCGTGTGTCAAGCGTCACGGCAGCTGACGCGGCCGATTACGTCAGCTGGACAGGCTGGACCGATTACGTCAGGTTGGACAACTGCATGCGCAGTTGGCGTCTTTCTCCTCAGCCGCCCGGCAAGACGTGGCAGCTTGATCTTGCCGGGTGGCGGAGGGGAAAGAGTGCGTCTGTTTTGGCCGCTGGCCCGACAATCGGTGGGCACCGATCGCGGGCCTGTCCCCTCCCGAGCACAGTCGTGGTGCTCCTGTGCCAATCGGGCCTCTAGATGCCCCAAACGGGCATCTGGCACCCATTTCACGACGGCAGCATGCAGGTGTGTTTGCTGCCGTGGTGAAACGGGCGTGAAGGGCCGGCTGCTCGGCCCATCGGCCTCGGAGAATCGGCGCTCGCCGTAAAAAATGGCGAGCGGCGAGTCGTGGCGTGGGTCGGGCGTGGGGGGGTGGGGAATAGCGGGTGGGCGTGAAAAATGTCGGGAGGCCCTCCCGCTATTGTCCCACCCGGCATGGGGGGCGGAGAATCGCGCCCTATATCTTTTCCAGTATCCAGTGCCTTCAGCATTTTTTTGATATTAATTGGAATGAATCGTATTGGCTGAAGACTGACATATGTGATGAGGTGAACGAGGCGGCACGGTGGCATAGTGGTTAGCATTGCTGCCTCACAGCTCCAGGGACCCGAGTTCAATTCCGGGCCTCAGGTAATAGTCTGTATGGAGTTTGCACTTTCTCCTGGGTCTGCGTGGGTTTCCTCTGGGCTCCGCTTTCCTCCCACAGTCCAAAGATGTGCGGATTACGTGGATTGGCCATGCTAAATTCCCCTTAGTGTCTAAAAAATTAGGTGGGGTTATTGGATTACAGGGATAGGGTGGAGGCATGGGCTTTAGTAGGGTGCTCTTTCAGTGGATCGGTGCAGACTCGATGGGCCAAATGGCCTCCTTCTGAACTGTAAATTCTATGATATGATCCTGAGTAGAGTGGGCTGGATCATCCACTTGGCAAATCTGGCTGAAAATTGTTGCGAATGCTTCAGCCTTGTCTTTTGCACAGATGTGCTGAGCTCTTCCATCATTGAGGATAGGGCTATTTGTGGACCCTCCTCCTCCAGTGAGTTTTTTAATTCTCCCCCACCATTCATGGCTAGATGTGGCAGGGTGCAGAGATTAGATCTGATGCATTAGTTGGGGAATTGCTTGGCTCTGTCTATCACTTGCTGCTTATGCTGTTTGGCACACAAATGGGGCTGGTTTAGCACACTGGACTAAGTCACTGGCTTTTAAAGCAGACTAAGGCAGGCCAGCAGCACGGTTCAATTCCTGTACCAGGCCCCGGAATGTGGTGACTAGGGGCTTTTCACAGTAACTTCATTTGAAGCCTACTTGTGACAATAAGCAATTTTCATTTTTTTCATTTCACAAGTAGCCCTGTGTTGTAGCTTCACCAGGTTGACACCTCATTTTTCGGAATGCCTGGTGTTGCTCCTGGCTTACTCTTCTGCAGCCTTCATTGAACCAGGGTTTATCCTCTAGCTGGGTGGTCGTGGTCGAGTGCAGCATATCCAGACCATGAGTTTGCAGGTTATGGTTGAGTACAATTCTGCTGCTGCCGATGGCCCACAGCGCTTCATGATTGCCCAGTCATGAGCTGCTGGATCTGTTTGAAGTCAATTCTATTTAGCTTGATGGTAGTGCCACACAACACGATGGAGGGTATCCTCAATGTGAAGATGGAACTGTGTCTCCACAAGGACTGAGCGGTGGTCACTTCTACTGATTGGTGTGTATGAGGTCAAGTATGTTTTTCCCTTTTGTTGGTTCCCTCACCACCTGCTGCATCCCAGTTTAGAGGCTCTGTCCTTTCGGAACCTGCCAGCTCGGTCTGTGGTTCTTCTGTCGAGTCACTCTTGATGATGGACATTGAATGCCCCCACCCAGAGTATATTCTGCATTTGCCATGTTCAGTGCTTACTCCAAGTGGTGTTCAACATGGAGGAGTACTGATTCATCAAGTGATGGTGTATGGTACATGGTAATTAGCAGAAGGTTTCCTTGCCTATGATTAACCTGAAGCCATGAGACTTCATGGGATCCAGAGTCGATGTTGAGGACTCCCAGGGTAACTCCCGACTGGATACCACTGTGCCACCATCTCTGCTGGTTCTGACCTGCCGGTGAGACAGGACATATTCAGGAATGGTGATAGTATAATAATAATCTTTATTGTCAGAAGTAGGGTTACATTAACGCTGCAATGAAGTTACTGTGAAAAGCCCCTGGTCGCCACATTCCGCCGCCTGTTCGCGTACACGGAGGGAGAATTCAGAATGTCCAAATTACCTTACAACACTTCTTTGGGGACTTGTGGGAGGAAACCGGAGCACCCGTAGGAAACTCACGCAGACACGGGGAGAACGTGCAGACTCCACAGAGACAGTGACCCAAGCTGGGAATCCAACACTGGCGCTGTGAAGCAAAAGTGCTAACCACTGTGCTACCGTAGTGTCTGGGACATTGTCTGTAAGGTTTGATTCTGTGAATAAGACTATGTCAGGCTGCTTCTTGACTAGTCTGTGAGACAGCCCACCCAACTTTGGCACAAGCCCCCAGATGTTAGTAGGACTTTGCATGGTCGACAGTACTGGGTTTGCTGTTGTTTCCGGTGCCTAGGTCGATGCCAATGATCCGTCCGCTTTCATTCCTTTTTCATGTTTTTATAGCAGTTGAGTATAATTGAGTGGCTTACTAGGCCATTTCAGAGGGTATTTAAGAGTCACTCACATTGTTGCGAGTCTGGAGTCACATGTAGGCCGGACCAGATTAGGATGGCAGATTTCCTTCAACAAAAGACATACAACGAAGGTGCAGGTCGGGTCCTTGTGGGAGTCCTGATGTGCTGACTTACCATGGAATTGTCTGGGAAGTTTCAAATTCCGATAGGGTCCTGCCTGAAAATCTCTGCGGATGTCTCCGATTCTGATCTGGAGTCAGGAATTTTGGGCAATTCCGCAGTACTGAAGGAATGTTAGACAGATTAAAACCTGAGTAACTCCAGAGCTGAACCCCAATTACTCACACTAACTCCTTCTGACTGCCTCCCCCCATACCCTCCACTACCCTCTGAACTGAACTAGTTACCCCCCTGCCCACATGTGTAACTACCCCCCCAATAACTAACCCCCCCCCCAACGAAACCCCCTGACACCCTGACTACCTCCTTGAAATCCCGACTGCACCCCTGACACCCTAACTACGCTCCTGACCACTCGACTACCCCTCCGACCCAAACCGGCTTCCTGCCTCTGAGCTTTTCTGAGTTTAGGGTTAAAGATTATTGAAGAAATGGTGTACAGTAGCATTATTTTCATTCTTGCCTATATTGTAAATGAACTGGACATACTGCATGTTAATGGTTGGAGGGAATAAGCTTCCAATCGCTGATACTAATATTCATCAATTTAATGAAGTTCAATCATTAATGCAAAGTTGACCATAAAATGATTAAATGGCGTTTATTTTAATAACCCCATTTTACCATCACCAATTGGTCAATAAAAATCCAGACAAATTCTTTCAGTACACAAAATACTTAGGCTTGGATTTTTACAAGGATGGATTGCCTCTCCATCAATATAAAAATGGGGGAGAAAGCCGAAATCCAGATGTTTCAGACCCGAACACTGCATCTACTGTTTCCTCTGGGATATGCATGGGCACATTTAAATCAGCAGCTGCCTCCATTCATGTCTGAGTTGTTCAGGAGTGGGAAACACCATGGGCTGGATTCTCTGATTTGGAGATTATGTCCCCACGCCGGCATGGGAACGGTGGCGTTTTAGAACAGGAAAACTGGCACAAAATGGTCACCGATTCCCCGTTTCGCTGGGGGCTGGCAGGGAGGCAGTGTAAAGCACCCGGCTCTATCTGCTGATACAGTCTGGAGAATTGCCGAGTCCCTGGCCGCGCGTGCACATGACGGCAGCCTGCAGTGGCCGTGCACTGCTTCATGGCAGATGCCGCTCGCGGACCTGGCCCGCAAAATAGTCCCTCCCTTCAGTTGGCTCACGCACCCTAGATTGCTCCACCACAGCCCCGAATATGTCCACCACTGCCCGCGGATTGGCACTCTCCCAACTGTGGTGGCGCTGGACTGAGTCCGCCACGTTGAGTCCCCGACGGGTGAGACCATGCGTGTCCTCTCAGCCGGTTGGGGATGGAGCATTGTGGTGCAGACATCAGCCAACATACGGAGCGCGTGGTTATGGCATGCGGCGTACTCTGCGGGTATGCCGCTTTTCAGCGGGCGGAGCATCGTGAAAGCGCCGCCGCCCCCGATTTCGGGGTCATCAGGGATTCTCTGCCCTGTTGCCGAATGTGATTTAGTGTTGGGGTTCGGAGAATCCAGCCCCACGTGATCCAATAGGAACAGATCAAAACTTTGTGGAGTTCTTTGGCAAGGTGGGGTACCCTTTTGGAGAGGTGCCAGGACCTCTTTGGGTATGGTCAATGTTCACCTTTGGGAGAGATAGGTGCCCTTTGGAAGAGGTATGGTGGCCTTTGGTATTGTAAAAAGTGGACATGAATGTGCAGAAAAAGTGCTATAACACATTAGAACTATCAAGAGAGCTGTCAAAATCAAATATCAAAAGTTTCAAAAGCATCAAGTTGTCAAGGCACTTTAAACTCCTACCCTTTGAATATTTGAAAAAATGTGCAGAGCATTTAATACATCCATGATTTGCTATTTCATTGCCTGTTGACATATACCTCAGAGATTAGTGCTGCATACTGATTTCAGAACTTCCATTATCACAGAGGGGTGTCTGCCATTTCATAGTTTTATTGACAGGTCGTTATCAGCTCTTTGAAGTGGCATTATGAATTCCAGTTTGTTTTTATAATAGATTAAGCACTTGAATGAAATGTTTGCTTTTTATAAGGTGACTTTGTAAGTGAACTAATGCAAATGTAATTTATAGATTTTTATGAATGAGTATATATTTTTTTAAAGGTCTGCAATAGACACGGGTAGAATTTTCTAATCCTGCCAGTGGCAGGAATCATGATGGGTCGGGACACGTCATTTGGGAGGGAAGGCATTCTCCGCTGCATTTGGCATAAAATGGGATCGGTACTTATATTGCAATGCTCTAGTCCCCCACTGGAGGCAGCATCGATGTTCGCATCCTGCAACGGCAGGAGGATGCAAATGGGTTATTTGAACCCATTTGCGTTCTATTAATGAGCTTGGCACCAGATTCTCAATGCCTCTACAATGATCTGGCTCTCTTGGCCAGGAATCACGCAGACATGGATAGGCACAAGTATTTGCCAGCATGGCCGTGATGCGATGGACCTTGCGATGGGCCAAGACGATAAGTATTTAATGTAGGTTCCTCCAAAGTCTACTGGAGGCCAAATCATCCCCAGCTCCCCCCATCAGAGACCCCCATTAGGCCACCACATCAGACCACCCATCAGACCCCCCCTCAGAGCCCCCATCAGAGACCCTTCTCAAAAACACCCTCAGATTTCTGTTCAGAGACCCCTTCAGACCCTCTCATCAGACACCCCCAACAGAGACCTCTGTTGCTTAAGATAGATGTGTAGAAAGCAGCAGCTATTACTTCAGAAAGCCAAAAAATATCACATGGCTTGAAACCCCTCACATCCTTTGAGCTCCATGGCTACCATTCACTTTCAAAAATAAATAGCTTTTAGTAAGCTGTAATTGACAGGTGAACATATTTTAGGCAGCTAGGTGTCTGGATGGTTTATTTTCATTTCCCTTCACGCTTGAATGTATTTCAAGTAGCCTGCTTAAAATGGAAGCCTGTTACCGGGATTCCAAATGGAATTCCAGGAGCTCCCCCTAAATTTGCACAGCAAGGGGAAGTGAATCACTTCTGGACGGCGCTCCTAGTGCCAACGCAAATCAGGAGTGATTGATATCCAGCGGGAGAACATAATCTCAAAAATGGAAATCCTGTCCCAAGTGTCAAGTACCCTCATGGTCTCCTGCATGCTGAACAGTATTGCCAACATAAGGGGACAGACCATGACACCAACTAAATGACAAGCTTCTCAGGAACAGGAGAGTGATGAAGAGGAGGAAAATAATGAATTGAAGGAAGCAAGGAGGCAACACAGGCAGCCCCTTTCTGGTCAGGCTATCTATGGTCAATCATCTTTTTGTGGTATCAGCAAACATAACCCCAATTCTCCATTCAGCAATAGATCCACACCTTACTTTCTTTCTGTCACTAACCATCACAAAATCTGCTTGACCACAATTCAAAGAGAAAAGCTAACACCAAATAAATAATCCAAACAAAATTCATGAATCAAGTCATGTCATAATTGATACTAACATAAACAGTTCATCTGTGTGAGTTCCCTTAGTGCTGTTTTCCATGTGTCTTTGCCTTCCTAGTACTCCTGTACAGTGCTACCCCAGTGACTACCTTGAGTAGTTCTGAGCATGGAGGACCTGGATTTGGACTGCACTATCTTGCCAAGGGCAGCAACCATCTGGGCTGGCTGGTTGTTAGGCAGTGCAAGGGCACTGGCAGAGTGGCAGATATAGAAGGCCTCAATTACAATCACTCCAACAATGGCCAACATGGGGTATTGACATGCTGATGTACCACTGGTTCACTCTCACTGTCCAACAAAGAGTGAAATGTTCGAGTGATGTGGCTGTCACAGTTGAATAGCTGACAGTGTGTGCAATCGGTGATATAAGAGTGGTTTGCAGCAATGCTAAGAGTGTGAGGGTGATGTGCAGTTATGCATGTTAGCTAAGAGCCCTGATATCGATTGTTTGTAGATGTGTGATGGGCGCATGGAGACTTGAACAGTATCTAAGGTTAGTGGTGTAGTTTGTGGGATATGGCATTTGCAAATGTTTTTATGACCTTGACCACTCATGTGAAGTGATTGAACTTTTTGTGGCGCTGCACCCAGCGCTTTGGGCTTGTTTCCTGGCATTGACTGCCAGAGTTGTCCGGTCCCATTGCTTTTTGAGTGATTGGCTGGGGAACCTCTGGTCCGTGGGGATCCAGCACATTTCTCCTTCTTCGTGTAATCACAACAAGTGAAGCGTCCAAGAACCTTGAAGCACAATTTCAATCATGTTGTGGTATTTTTCAGTATTTTTCCACATCTGAGTGATTTGTACAAGGACTTCCACTGCCTGTTACAGCCAGCGTTGCACCATCCCTTTATTTTTTTTTAATGCATTTTATTCTTTATAAACCCTTTATAACTGGAATGGTACTAACAACTGAATCGTGAAGCAATCTCAGTTACTAATGTGTATATTTATACTGGTGGGATAGCTAGAGCTAAATAAGATTAGTTCTAGCTTATTATGAATTTAAATTTTATTTGCCAAATGGATCCAAATTCTATTCATTTACAAAAATTACTAATATTTGTATGGGGGGGGGGGGGGGGGGGGGGGGGGGCCTCCACGGTGGCTTTACCTTTGCACGGGGCATGGCATGCATTTTTAGGAACTACTGCATCTTGCCGGGAGATAAATGAGCTACTTTATCATATTACTGATTGAAGTAGCAACATCACATTTTAGAAAAAGCATGGTGTAAAGTATTAATTTTCTGTGTCATTGTTATGTCAGTCTAAAGTGCTTCAAATAACAGCAAGGGTGTAAGTGGCTCCCATTTTCAGGTTTATTTTTATCAGTTGGTGGTAACCATCACAGTGCTTCGTAGAAAATGAGGCGCCTCAAGACTTGCAGACATTCCATTAGGTTTATTGATCAGTCTGATATGCATTGTTTTCAAAGAGTTGAATTTAATAACAACGCATTATGACATGAGCAAAAAAGTAAGAGAGGAAATGAAGTCAGCATTATATAAATTACACTCTGTAAATAGTGCCACATTCAGTACTACTGACAACTTTCAGACCCTTCCCAAGGCCAACCATAGTCATTCGTCAGCCAGCAGCATTCCCCACCCTCGTCATTAGTATATCTGTTAATTGTAGCCTTTCTGCAGTGTAATGGTTATCACATTCACCTCACATGCGAAACCAGGCAGAAACGTTTCCAAACTATTTGAGTCTCAGTTGCTTTAATCAGGAATATAAATCAGAAACATGTGGGCTGGATTCTCCGACCCGCGGCAGGTCTGAGAATCGGCGGGGATTGGGGGGGGTGGTGCGTGAATCCTGCGACTCCGCTCTGATGCTGGGCCGCCGATTCTCCGGCAACCGGAGAATCAGCGACAATGGCGCCGGCGCTGTCGCCACGGCGCCGGTTGGGGTCCGCCCAACGCAGCCCCCCCCCCCCACCGATTCTCCGCGCTCGACGGGCCGAGTGATACGGTCATTCGCATATGGTCCTGCCCGGCGGGACCTGGTGGAGGGGGTATCTGACTCTGGGGGGGGGGGCCTCCACGGTGGCCATGCCCCTGATCCGGGGGGGGGGCTATGTTCCTCCTCACCGGGCCCCTGTAGGGCTCCACCATGTTGCCCGGGGGCTGGTGCGGAGAAGGCAACCCACGCATACGCAGACTCGTGCCGGCCGTGGCACGCATGTGTGGTCCTGCGCCGACCATTGTGCGCATGCACGGACCAGCGCCGCCCGAACTGGCACCCGTATTGGCAGCTGAAGTTGCGTGAAGCGCTCCAGTGCCATGTTGGCCCCCTGTGTGGCGCAGTATCGCTGCTCCTAGGGGCCAGATGACGCCGTCGTAAAACGCTCCGGCGTTTACGACGGCATCAACACTTAGTCCCATTATCGGAGAATCCTGCCCATGGACTTTTCAATCGCTCAGGCAGCAACATAGAAGGAAAGAGAAGAGTTTTGACTTTACTGTTCTGGTGCTATAGATTGTATTTACATGCATATTTTTGCACTTGTTAAGAATCTATTGGCCCAAAATTATCCATGGAATATTTCTGCAAATATCTGGACAGTACAAATAGGATGCCGACAATATTCAATAGATCTCTGCCCTATTTTCCTTTACTGTGCACCTGTGGTATATCAATTGCCAAGGAGTAGGGTAGGGATATTCTATCCACTTCACTGACTGTAAATCACTGCTCTATCATAGTCATTGACTAATTACCATTTAAAAAAGATTTTAAGGTGCATATTGCACAAACTACAATTCGTGATCCAAACTAAAGAATGTCTGTGCACTCTTTGTGATAGGTTTGTACAGCGCAGTATATTAATGAGGCATGTTATTCCCACAGGTCTGTCTAAGTGCAACAACAAACCATTTCGGGGAGAAAAAAACTTTGGGATCACAAGGGAGGTGTGAAATGTTGCCTTTCATAATTACCCTTTGTGTAGATGGTGAGGCACATCTGTCACATCCACATTCTCACACTTGGTGCTTAAGCATTAGGATAATCAGCTGTGTGATAGAGCACATGTTATAAAGAGAATACATTTACAATGTGAGTTTTTATGGCATGTTTGAGTTAAATTGTTACTGTTAAAATAATGGCTGTGTTGATTTCTGCTAATTGCAATATCAATCAGTTTGGAGAGCTCTCAATAAACGGGTTTATAATATCCTTTGGAAATCTTTAGTTAAGAATCGACTATCCAGAGCAATGGATCTTTCCATTCTCTTCATGTGCCTGCAGTAAACCATAACTACTTTATAGTTTGTTTGCTCCTTACCTAAATATTATAAACAGTTGGAGATGGGAATATCAACAAAAAAGAATCCAAAGTGTTTTGGTGTGTACAGTAAGTGTCGCACAATGAATAAACATGCAAAGTCTAAAGATAATTAGCATGACTTGACGCTTTAAGACAATTAAATAGAATTATTTGTGATACACTGCGGGAACCACCTGCTTTGTCTGCAGCCAATTGTTTTCCCTCTAATTCGATGACAACTTTATGGGAAACCACACACCTCAGAAAGGCATGCAAAAATCTGTCAATCTGATCTTCTGTCTTGCAATTTTCCGATTTCCGATGGATAGGAAAATGGGCCAAAATGTGGCAAATGGGGTTTAATGTTGATACGAGTGAGGTTACCCATTTTGGCCAAAAAAAATAGCAAGGCAAATTGTTATCTAAATGGAAAGCAGATTCAAAATGTATCTAGGCAGAGGGATCTGGGTGTCTTTGTTCATGAATTGCAGAAAGTTGATATGCAGGTACAGCATGTAATAAAAAAAAGACCAAGTGGAATTTTAGCGGTTTATTGCAAAAGCACTGGAGGATAAAAGTTAAGAAGTGTTGTATCGGGTGTTGGTGAGACAACATCTGGAGTATTGTGTCCAGTTTTGCTCTCCTTATTTGAGGAAGGATGTGGTGGCATTGGAGGCAGTTCAGAGGAGGTTCACCAGATTGATTTTGGGGGTGAAAGGTTTGACGTATGAGGAGAGATTGAACAGCTTATACTCGCTGAAGTTGGAAGAATGAGGGGAACTGATAGAGGTATAGAAAATACTAAGACGGATTGATAAAGTAAATGTAGACCAAATGTTGTCCCTTTGTGGGGCAATCTGGGATGAGAGGTCCCAGACATAGGTTGAGAAGCGGTATATTTAAAACTGAGATAAGGAGGAACTACTACATCTCGCAGAGGGTGGTGAATTTGTGGAACCCGCTGCTCCATAATGCATTGGAGTCTGAATCATTAATTGATTTCAAGAAGGAGATGGATATATTTCTGAATTTTAAAAAGCGAGCTAAAGGGATATGGGGAACAGGCAGGGAGGTGGATTTGAGACCAGGAAGAAATCAGCCATGATCGGCCTCCGCGCATGAAGCATGGCGCCACCACCGCCGTATGCATGCATGGCCACGTACCCGCCAATTCTCTAGGGCATATTAGCATCTAGAGCCACTTGCTCAATGCTGCCATCCTGTTTTCCTGGCTTATAACGCCACCATCCCACGCCGGGGTGGGGACATAACCCCAGAATTGGAGAATACAGCCCCATGAACCTGAAAATGAGATATTTGGAAGAATAACCCAATATTTGGTTGAAGAAGGAGGTTTTAAGGATGGTGTCGATGGAGGACAGGGAGGTGAAGTAGCAGAATGGGGTTAGGACCAGGATCGATTGCAATTGACCATTCACTTCCTTGTGCATATTCTGCCATTTGTAGTGTGGGGCTTTGTAACCAAAGGCAGAACCACCAAAGTTGGGATGAAATGAAAAAGAATGCTCAAGATGCCAAAAGCAGAGGATGAGGGCAATTGATGGGCTGAAGGAGTTACTGAGCAAGAAAGAGGTTGGCAATGGGAGACTGGGAGCCAAGATAGGTGAGCAGTGAAAAGGATGCTGGGTGAGTGGAAATAGTTGCAAGATAGGATATGGGCAACCGATTTGGAGGAGCTGATGTTTATGCAGAATGAAAATTTAGCCATGACTGAATAGGAATGCTGGAGTCTGGTGGTGACTAAAGCATGGATTCAGGTTTAGTAGCTTATGGATTGGTGTAAGGTGTTGCCAGACAATGTCTGGGATGTGCAAACAGTGGCCTTTGCAATGGAGAGGCCATGGGTATTGGAGGTGACTAGTATGCTCACATTGCTGCCTGAGACAGTGGGCACGATCTAACGGCCACTGGTTAAATCGTGGGAGAGTCCAAAATTGTGAACCGCGCTGGGCACCAATCGGTTTCCAATCTAACCAGTCCACTCCTGTTGGCAATTTCCGGATCTTGCTGCGGCGTGGCGAGCAACCAGTAATCACCAATCAAGGCAATATCCACCCATTACTCGCTATCGAACAGCCTCCCATGATATAACTGGCTCCCCAGCGAGCGGACACGCAGGCGGCCTTTAGCACACCTATTTCAAAACATGAAGTTAGCAAAATGGCTGTGATGGGGATTGGAGGAGGTGAGCAACCATCTTGGAAAACAAGCAGTCAGCCCGGGAGCATCAGGTTCCAGCATGCCATCCCTCAGATCGTGTATACACATCCCAGGGGCAACTTCAGCTTCTGCCTGTCCATCCCACTGAACACATCCAGGACAGAGCCCTGTCCATGGTAATATTTAATCCCGACCGACTGTGGCTAATAGGGAATTGGCAATGTTAGTCATGCACTTCACAGCTCCCAACTGGCTGTATATGGTGTATCTGCTGACTGCTCCTGCTTTGGCTGCACAGTGCCTGCAGGACTAGCTTTTGTTTGCTGCTGCCTCTTCTGCTTCTGTGGCCTGCAATAAGGCAATGGGAGACTGCAAGCAGGCTTACTACCAGTCTGAATGAGGGGAAGGGGTGGTCTTTCACTCTTCTGCTCTATGCCAGTGTGGCTTTCAGGTAATGATTGTTCCTGCCTTGACAGTCCGCTGCTCGGAGCTGCCAGAGAAAGAGAGAGAGAGAGGAGGAGTGACCCAATTCTGTTGCTGCCACTTGGAAACTGTGAACTTGCTTTCTTCCACCTCTTTTGCTTCTGTTGCCTGGAGTGAGGATGGAGAGGGACTTAAGATGCAACAACAGAGGCTGTTTAGCACACTGGGCTAACTCACTGGCTTTGAAAGCAGGCCAGCAGCACGGTTCGATTCCTGTAACAGCCTCCCCGAACAGGTGCCGGAATGTGGCGACTAGGGGCTTTTCACAGTAACTTCATTGAAGTCTACTCGTGACAATAAGCGATTTTCATTTCATTTCAGATGCTGACAAAATGGACGAGTGGCAGTTGATTCAACTGCACGACTTGCTGGAGGTGTGAAGAACTGCTTTTACAGCTTGGCTGGTGCTTTTGTTATACTGTTGAATGTGCAATGCTTCATGTCTGGGGGCTGTGTGATTTCTTGCTACCGCTTCTTTTACTTCTGCGGCCTGGACCAAGGACTGAGTGGAGTTGGTGACCAGAAGCCAGTACTGCAGCAGTGGAAGGGTAACGCTTGTTTCGACTGATCAATGTGCTGAAGGTATGGAGACTTGCTCTTGCAACTTGCTGGTGCTTTTATTGTACCATTGACTGTTCAATGTTTCATGTTTGGAAGTGTGTGTTTCATGTTTGGAAATGCTTGCTGCCGCTTCCTTTGCTTCTGTGGCCTGGACTAAGGACTCGGTGAAATGGTTGACCAGAAGCCAGTGCGACAGGAGGGGAAATGTCGTGGTTCACTTCAGCTGAGCAACGTGCTGAAGGTGTGAAGGCCTGCTCTTGCATCTTGCCGGTGATTTTGTTACACTTGTGTATGTTTGCTTGCTGCCACCAGTTGTCGCTACTACAGGAGGGGAAGGGTGGCCACTCGCTTCAACTGAGCAACTTGAAGGTCGTGAAGTTATGCCTTTGAAGATTGTTGGTGGCTGTATTGTGCTGGTGACTGTTTACTGTTTCAGGTTTGGAGGCTGTACAAATTGCTGGTGTCTTTTTGTACTGTTGCTTATTTATGTTTAATGTTCAGAAGCTGTACTCTTGCTATGGTACTGTTGCTGTCTACTGTTTAATGCCTAGAGGCTGACTGTTTGTTGCTGCAGCCCCTTTTGCTTTTGTGGCCTGGATTCTGGAACCACCGCTAGTGCTGGAAAAGGGAAGGGGTTCTTTCTCGCTCTCCTGCCACATTCTATGTCGGCGTGCCTTTTCCGGTGTACTGTTCTGCTCACCCCTGAGCGAGTTTCCACTGATCTGGGTCTACTGCTGGAGCTGCGGTTGGAGTGGGGGGAGGGATCTTACACTGTTGACCTTTTAATGGTTGATTTCTGGAGACTGTGTAGTTGTCTGCTGGAGCCCTTTTTGGCTGCTGCAGGAATTCTGAAAGGGGCGGTCTCTCGCTCTTCCGCCATGCTCTGTGTCAGTGTGATATTCCAGTGTATTGTTGTGTTATCCCCAGGTGACTTTCCAGGTTTCAAGGGTACTGGGATAGAAGCCCTAACTAATTGTCACTCTCTCACCCTCTCCAGTTGCTTACAGATATCATGGTATGGATGGTATTGTGGACTCTGCAGCAGCTACTCTCGTGGTGGCGGTCGCAGCCCAGACGGCCAGACACCAGAGAAGGCAACGGCAGCAGCATTGACAGAGGTTTGAGGCAGCAGCCCATGTGCAGGAGCCTGCCCCACACCCTGAGGACTCAGCTGCCCATCAGACCAGGGAGGGACCCAGAGGGGAGGCCGGCAACGGCCCAAAATGTACACATCTTGCAGGTTTTTTGAGGAGATGTCGGACATTGTGTGCTGCAGGTGGCTCTGCCTCTACAAGAGGATGGTGCACCACTTATGCAATCTTCGTGTGGACTTGGCACCACATGGAGGAGGAGGATACCCACTCCCAGTGGCCATCAAGGTCACCACAGGCCTGAACTTTTACGCCTCTGGTTCATTCCAGGTCTCAAGAGGGGACTTGTGCGGCATACTTTGTGCAGGTCTGCTGTGCCCTCCACAACCTGGCACAGCAGCGGGCGATGTTCTGGAGGTGGAAGAGGAGGAACATGAGGCCTCATCAGAGGAGAAAGACGAGGAGGAGCCAGATCAGGAGTAGCTGGAGGACAAGGCCAGTGAGGACCCATGGGAACTGCGAAGGATGAAAGGCAGGCAGCAGCGAGCGTCCGGCATGCGCGGCGGGCCAGGGTGGCTGCAGGGCCGTTAGTGGGGGAATTTTGTGTTATGGGCTGGAGGCAGTCACCCTGATGTTTAATTGGAGAAAATTACAGCTCATCCACAATTGTACATTGGAAAAGTAGTCTGATGCCACATTTTCTTTATTCATTCATGGGATATTAATGTCACTGGCTGAGCCAGTATTTATTGCCGATTCCTGTGAGCAAGATAAAAACAGGCCAACTCAGGGCTGTTCAGAACAAATTCTCCCAGCTAGGAGTGCACTGGGGGTGAGATGCTGCATTAAGTGCATTACAGTAAGAAGTCTTACAACGCCAGGTTAAAGTCCAACATGTTTGTTTCAAACACTAGCTTTTGGAGCACTGCTCCTTCCTCAGGTGAATGAAGAGGTATGTTCCAGCAACATATATATGGACAAATTCAAAGATGCCAGACAATGCTTAGAATGCAAGCATTTGCAGGTAATTAAATCTTTACAGATCTAAAGGTAGGGGTAACCCCAGGTTAAAGAGGTGTGAATTGTCTCAAGCCAGGACAGTTGGTAGGATTTCGCAAGCCCAGGCCAGATGGTGGGGGATGAATGTAATGCGACATGAATCCCAGGTCCCGGTTGAGGCCGCACTCACGTGTGCGGAACTTGGCTAAAAGCTTCATCCTTTCATAATGCCTTCAAGAGACAAGGAAAAGGAGAGAAAATTACATATTAAACAAGAAGACTGCCCTTTCTCCATTAAAAAATTAGATTTCCTTAAAACATGAATTCAGAATACTTTCAGCTTATTCTGCAGTTATATTGATAACAGCGTGGCAAGCCTCATTGAGTTAATTGTAAGAAAGCCCTTATAATGTCCGTTTTTCACTGTGGTACTTTGGTGTATGTGTACAATAATTGCATCCTCAAACACTTGGCAGATCTGCTGCAGAATCAAATTTCGTCTCGACTTGATTCTGTTCATCTTATTCAGAGAATCTAATAGACATCTGAGTACATAATATGAGAGTTTTAGTGACATCAGAAATAATGCAGGAAACCAAAGACCGAAATACCAATAATGTCACTAATGGAAAACTGAATCTACCGCAATTATAAAATGAAAGTGCAGTTACACCGTTCCACGCCTCTGGGAAAGAGTGATTGCACAGGGTCGATGCGGTGTCTACATCACACTTTCAGAACGCTGCCAAGTTCAGGAAGATGGAAAATGAAAATGGTGAAGTCTTTGAAGTGATGGAAGTGTAAGTGGTCTCTTCTGACTATCTGTGGGTAACCTTCAAGATCATCTCTTCAAGGAACGCATTAGCTGAGCCCCATCTTGTGCAATCTAAGATGCAGTAATCAACTGCGGAACGAGCTCATTTGATGGACTGTGTGGGAATACAAAATGAAATTTTAATCATTCTATCTTAAAATGCCAAGCAAAAACTAAAATGCCTCATACAGTTATTAGCACCAACACTGCTCAAAATACTTTTGATTGAATTGACAAAAGGAACATGAGTATTCAATGATGAGATGTTATGTTATAATTTTTAAAAACGCAAAGCCTTTTGCTTATTCACAATCAGAATCCAGATACATATTATTGTAGGTGACTATGGATAGGTTTCCGCTGTTAGCTAGCTGCAACATAATTGTATATCAATTCTTTAAAGCTATTTTATGATTTCATTGTGCAGCGCACCCAGAGAAATCCCCACCCTGTCTGTCTACCTACTTCCCTGCATATTTATCCATATACAAAATTGTGGCAGAGTTTTATCTTGCTGTTAAAGTTCCAACAACAAATAAAGAAAATCCATTAAGAAATTAATACTCCTGAGTTTGTGAAGTAAAGCTTGCATTAAAAAAATCATAAAGTCCACGAAAATATTAAATAATAACCAGTTCAGTATAATGTTTTGCCCTTAACTTTGTATAAAAACCTTTTCCTTCCAGATCCTGTGATGTGTGTCTTGAGTATGTGTAGCTTTTTAGACCCGTAACTGTTGTTGTCCCAGCATGCAAACAGCTTCTACAAATGATTATGAGTGACCAGATGACTATAGCCTTCTCACAAAACTCTTGGTAAGTCTGCCCCCTTCGAATCAAAAATCACATAGAATTAAAACCACCAGGGAAACCAATTCATACCAGTGAAAATAATGGGCATCTGCTCATTGTTTTTTTGTTGTGTACTAATCACCAAAGACAGTCAGCATAAATTGATTAACTTCTCTGAGATCGTGGCCCGGGTTTTTACCCACCCTGCCTGGCAGTAGCTGGGTCCCAACTGTTAATCTGTTTTTATCAGAAGGAAGCACGGCACAGTGAGTTCCTGTTTAAATGGGCATGTCTGATTATGTCATTGCTCTGTTGATCTGTTCTTTTAGTTGGATGTAAGAGCAGGGGAATAGTTTTTATTTTAAATAATTTTTATTGGAATTTTTTACAGAAAATATAAAAATATAATAAGTAATAAAAGTAATAAAATGCAACTAACTGCCCCATAACACCCACAAATCCCCCCAAACCATAACATCACATGTATCACACTCCCCCCACCCCCCCAACAAGAAAACTTAACCATAAATTAAAATTAAACAAATCAAATTTAAATAAAATAAACAAACATAGTCATCGGGTTGCCCCGGGTTGCTGCTGCTACTGTCCCAGTACCCTATCGTTGAGCCAGAAAGTCGAGGAAAGGTTGCCACCGCTTAAAGAACCCTTGAACCGATCCTCTCAGGGTGAATTTGACCTTCTTCAGCTTAATGAAGCCCGCCATGTCATTGATCCAGGTCTCCACGCTTGGGGGCCTCGCGTCCTTCCATTGTAGCAAAATCCTTCGCCGGGTTACTAGGGACGCAAAGGCCAGCACACCGGCCTCTTTCGCCTCCTGCACTCCCGGCTCTACCCCAACCCCAAAGATCGCGGGTGCAATTCTCCGCACTCACAACGGTGCGGAGAATAGCGAGGGTCGTAAAATTTTACGGCCACGCTAGTCCGACGCCCTCCCGCTATTCTTCCCCCCCCCACGCCCGACTCTCGATACGAATCGCTGCCGCCGTTTTTTTACGGCCAGCAGCGATTCTCAGCTGGCCGATGGGCCGAGTTCCAAGCCCTTTATGGCTGTTTTTACGAACGGCAAACACACCTGGTCTGGCCGTTCGTAAAAACGGCCGTAAAGTGCCAATTTTTAAAACCATGGCACCGATTGGCACGGCAGTACCACGGCCGTGCCAAGGGTGCCATGGGCCCGCGATCGGGTCCGGGTCCGATACCCGCCGCCCCGCTGTATCACTTCGCGGTGCGGCTGAGGGGCATCCCGGCCCGCGCATGCACGGGTTTCGCGCAAATTTTGTATATGGATAAATATGCAGGGAAGTAGGTAGACAGACAGGGTAGGGATTTCTCTGGGTGCGCTGCACAATTAAATCATAAAATAGCTTTAAAGAATTGATATACAATTATGTTGCAGCTAGCTAACAGCGGAAACCTATCCATAGTCACCTACAATAATATGTATCTGGATTCAGTAGAGGAGCTGAAAACAAAGTGGGAGGGGGAACTGGGGGAACAGATCGAAGACGGGACATGGGCTGATGCCCTGGAGAGGGTAAATTCTTCCTCCTCGTGTGCGCGGCTTAGCCTCATTCAATTCAAGGTGCTGCATAGGGCCCACATGACTGGGACGAGGATGAGTAGGTTCTTTGGGGGTGAAGATAGGTGTGTCAGGTGCTCGGGGAGTCCAGCGAACCATGCCCATATGTTCTGGGCATGTCCGGCACTGGAGGAGTTCTGGAAGGGGGTGGTGAGGACGGTGTCAAGGGTGGTGGGATCCCTCGGGGTGCCATGCGCCCAAACAAATCCCATGATGCTGCTGGTCACCCTTTTAAAAAAGGCCCTAGGGATAAAGATGGGCAAGCACTGGAAGAGGAACAGGAACCTCGGGAGAACCGTCATTTTGACGGATTGCACTCTGCCCGCCAGCGATAGCGGCACCATGTCCCACCTTTTAAATTCCTCCTCCATCTGTTCCACTAGTCTGGTGAAGTTAAGCTTATGGAGAGCCCCCCAACTCCTGGCCACCTGCACCCCCAGGTACCTGAAACTCTTCACTGCCCTCCTGAAAGGGAGCCTCCCAATTCCCTCCTCTTGATCTCCCGGGTGCACTACAAATACCTCGCTCTTTCCTAAATTTAGCTTATAGCCCGAGAAGCCCCCAAATTCCGCTAACAGCTCCTTCACCCCCGGCATTCCCCCCTCTGGGTCCGCCACATATAACAGCAGGTTGTCCGCATACAGCGATACCCATTGCTCCTCCCCTCCCCGCACCAGACCCCTCCATCTCCCTGACTCCTTCAACGCCATGGCCAGCGGCTCAATCGCCAGTGCAAAGTGCAGGGGGGACAGGGGACACCCCTGCCTGGTCCCATGATAGAGCCTAAAGTACTCCGATCTCCTTCCATTTGTGACTACACTCGCCATCGGAGCCGCGTAAAGCAGTCTCACCCATTTGATGAATCCCTCCCCAAATCCAAACCTCTCCAGCACCTCCCACAGGTACCCCCGCTCAACTCTATCAAACGCTTTCTCTGCGTCCAGCGCCACCACTATCTCCGCCTCCCCCTCCACTGCCGGCATCATGATAACATTGAGCAGTCTCCGCACATTCGTGTTGAGCTGCCGCCCCTTGACAAATCTTGTCTGATCTTCGTGAATTACCTCTGGCACACAATCCTCTATCCTGGTAGCCAGGATCTTCGCCAGCAATTTAGCGTCTACGTTAAGGAGTGAGATAGGCCTATATGATCCGCACTGCAAGGGGTCCTTATCCCGTTTTAGGATCAAAGAGATCAGTGCCCGCGACATCATCAGGGGCAAAGCTCCCCCCTCCCATGCCTCATTGAAGGTTCGCACCAACAGGGGACCCACCAGGTCCGCATATTTTTTGTAAAATTCCACCGGGAACCCGTCCGGCCCCGGGGCCTTACCTGACTGCATTTGTCCGATCCCCCTGACGAGCTCCTCCAACTCTATCGGCGCCCCCAGCCCCTCTACCAGCCTCTCTTGAATCTTTGGGAAATATAGCCTGTTCATGAAGCTCTCCATCCCCTCTCTCCCCCTCGGAGGTTCTGACCGGTACAATCCCTCGTAAAAGTCCCTAAAGACCCCGTTTACTTCTGTCCCCTTCTGCACTACATTTCCACCCCCATCCTTCACTCCCCCAATTTCCCTAGCCGCATCTCGCCTACGGAGCTGATGCGCCAACATCCTGCTCGCCTTCTTCCCATACTCATATACCGTGCCCTGCGACCTCCTCCACTGTGTCTCCGCCTTTCTGGTGGTCAACAAGTCAAATTTGGCCTGCAAACTGCGCCGTTCTCCCAGCAACCCTTCCTCCGGTGCCTCCGCATATCTCCTGTCCACTCCAGGAGCTCTCCCACCAGTCTCTCCCTCTCCTTCCTCTCCCTCCTTTCCCTGTGGGCCCGGATGGAGATCAGCTCCCCCCGGATCACTGCTTTCAGAGCCTCCCAGACCATCCCCACCTGGACCTCCCCCGTATCATTGGTATCCAGATACCCCTCAATGCTTCTCCGAACCCTCTTACACACCTCCTCCTCCGCCAGCATCCCCATATCCAGGCGCCAGAGCGGGCGCTGGTCCCACGCCTCTCCCATCTCCAGATCAACCCAGTGCGGGGCATGGTCCGAAATTGCTATGGCTGAGTACTCGGCATCCTGCACCCTCGGAATCAATCCCCTGCTCAGGACAAAAAAGTCTATCCGGGAATAAACCCTATGGACGTGAGAGAAAAAGGTATACTCCCGCGCTCTCGGTCTCCCAAACCTCCAGGGATCCACCCCTCCCATCTGGTCCATGTTTCCCCTCAGCACTTTGGCCGCCGCCGGTCTCCTACCCGTCCTTGAACTGGACCGGTCCAGTGTGGGATCCAGCACTGTGTTAAAATCTCCCCCCATGATCAGGCCCCCTGCCTCCAGGTCCGGGATGCGGCCCAACAATCGCCTCATGAAGCCAGCATCATCCCAATTCGGGGCATATACGTTCACCAGCACCACCTTCTCTCCCTGCAGCCTACCCTTCACCATATCTGCTCTCCTTGTCCGACACCACCTCAGCCGCCTCAAACGCCACCCTCTTCCCCACCAGAATCGCCACCCCCCGGTTCTTCGCGTCCAATCCTGAATGATAAACCTGCCCCACCCACCCCTTCCTCAGACGAACCTGATCCGCCACCTTCAGGTGGGTCTCCTGGAGCATAGCCACGTCCGCCTTCAACCCCCTTAGATGGGAAAACACCCTGGTTCTCTTAACCGGCCCGTTTAGCCCCCTCACGTTCCAGGTAATCAGCCGGATCAGAGGGCAAACCGCCCCCCTCCCTCGCCGACTAGCCATAGCTTGGCAGATGTTCGCCCCAGGCCAGCACACCCCGCTTGACCCGTTCCCCATGGCGATAACACCTCTCCTCTTCCCCCCGGCCCTCATCGGCTCCTTCCTAGTCATTCCAGCAGCAACCCGGTATCCCCCCCCCCCCCCCACCTCCCCACCCCCCCCCCCCCCCCCCCTCCCCCCAAGGCTAGGACCCCTCCTAGCCGCGACGCACCCTCCATGGTACTTCCGTGAGTCAGCTGACTTCTGCTGACCCCGGCAGCTCCCGCCAAAACCTATCCCCTCCCGGCATGGGGTCATCCCCCTCTTGCCACACCTCCTTGGCATTGCTGCAGCGCGGGAAAGAAGACCCGTAGAGGCTCCGCCCCTACCGCAAGCTCCACCCCCCCCGCCCCGCAGCGCGGGAAACCAGAGGAAAGCCCGCGCTTTCACACTGCCACACCCCACCCTTCTGACGCAGTTCCCCAAAATCCAGTTTCACCTCAATCCCCAGCCCCTTACAGAAGAGAACATATAAAACACAAACCCCCAACATTCCCCACCTAACCCACAACCATACCCAACAGACAGACCCACCCGTAAACAGAGCAAACAGAAAACCAGCATACATAACACACATGTCATTGTTAAAAAAAGTTGAAACAGTTGAAACAGTTGAAACAAAGCAGCCACAGCAGAAACAACGCCGGCCAAAGTATGTCCCCAGGCCCTAGTTCGAGTCCAGCTTCTCCGCCTGTACAAAGGCCCACACCTCCTCCGGGGACTCGAAGTAATGGTGCCGGTCCTTGTATGTCACCCACAGGCGCGCAGGCTGCAGCATTCCAAACCTGACCTGCTTGGCATGAAGCACCGCCTTCGTCCGGCTGAACCCGGCCCGCCGCTTAGCCACCTCCGCACTCCAGTCCTGGTAGATCTTCACTACTGAATTCTCCCATTTACTGCTCCTCTCTTTCTTGGCCCAGCTCAGCACACACTCCCGGTCACTGAATCGGTGGAACCGCACCAGCACCGCCCTCGGGGGCTCACCTGCCTTGGGCCTCCTGGCCATCACTCTGTGCGCTCCCTCAAGCTCCAGGGGCAAATGGAAGGACCCCGCTCCCATCAACGAGCTCAGCATCGTGGTCACATATGCCAGGAGATCCGACCCCTCCAGCCCCTCCGCCAGGCCCAGGATCCTCAGATTCTTTTGCCTCGTGCGAACGTCCAGCTCCTCCAAGCGGTCCTGCCACTTTTTATGAAGTGCCTCATGCAACTCCACTTTCCCCACGAGGACCACGGCCTCCTCCTCCCTTTCAACGGCCTGCTGTTGCAACTCCCGAATAGACTCCTCCTGGGCCGCCTGGGTCCCAAGCAGCTTGTTCGTAGTTGCATTCATGGAGTCCAGCAGCTCAGCCTTCAGCTCAGCAAAACAACGGAGGAGCGAGGCCTGTTGCTCCTGCGCCCACTTCCACCAGTCCTCGGGTGTTGCGCCAGCCGCCATTTTGTTTTCCTTCCCCCGTTTTTTTGGGGGAGTTGCTGCAGCCTTTTTCTTCGTCCCACTCCGGGTGAGCACCATATAGTGTGGGGCAAGTTCTTCCAGGCACCTTCCCCCACCGGGATGCGTAAAAACAGCGCCGTTTGGGGCCCTCGAAATGGCCCAAAAGTCCCTAAATAGCGGGAGCTGCCGAACGTGCGGCTTAGCTCCGCATAGCCGCAACCGGAAGTCCCCGCAGGGGAATAGTTGACAGCATCTGGTCAAACTTGTTGGAAAAGGAACTGTGGGTCAAAAGAGGCCCAAGCATCTAAGTTTTTAATTTTGATTTCCAGTTTCCATTTAAGTCATTGGAAATAAAAATTGGGATAACTGTAAAATAGGCTATCAATTCACCATAACCTATTTTACACTGTCACACAGGGCGCAATCTACCAGGATGGGAACAGAATCCGATGGCAGGAGCACCGAGAAACACCATGCTATTAAATGCCGCCCCAATCTCGTGACCCCCTGATGTGCCTCCCCGATACAATTCCCAAAACCCCCAAGCCCCAACTCATCTATAAAAGGGTCCTTGGCCCCTCTGAGCTGTCTCACAAGTTGTTTCACTCTCATATGCATATTTGTCAAAAAGTGTTCCGAACCACAATGGGCAGGATTCACATTGTGACATCGCGCGAGATCGCATTATGTCTCGTGAGGTGTGGCAAGCAGGTTAGATCCAGGAAGAAGGATCACTCAACATCGACTGGTCACATTGCGCCCTACTACCTTTTGGGCATAGCGCAGCTGGTGGACCTTGCCCAAAAGTCAAGATTGACCCCTCTGAGCACAGGCACAAGTCCATGGTATCCAATACCTAAACACAGAATAGCAGGATCCAAGGATGCAATAATGGTATTTCCTTCTGAACTAACCTGGATATTCATAGCCCACAACTTCCGGGTTCCCCAGCATTGCATTTACGGAGCGCCCCTATGATGCGTTGGGAATTCATCTGCAAAATTCTCCCGTAAGGATCTACCCAATAATTGGCCAGAAGAGCTAACTTCCTCCGGACAATTGCGCTGGGCTGGGAACCATCCGCCATGAAGGTGGATTTGAGACCAGGAAGAGATCAGCAATGATCTGATCGAATGGCGGTGCAGGCTTGAAGGGCTGAATTGCCTACTTCTCCTAATTCCTGTATTCCTATGACAGCAGTTAAATTGCTAACTTTGGATGGTTCTGCCAGTTTTACTCTCAGTTACTCTGAAAGAATTATACAGAAAACAAACATACAGCCCAAAGGTCCCAACTGGGTCTACCAACCATGCTTTTACAAGATGATTTCTACGAGCCCTCGCTGACGCATCTTCATCCATTCGAGGGGGAGCTCGTATTCCACGAGTTCGGCGGGGAGATCAATTGTGCCATTCTTGTGAGGGCTATTAAATCACTCCCCCTGCAGTCTGAAGGTCCGTCTATAGCTGGTTACAGAGGGGGTTGTGCTTCTGACAGCAGTGGGGCTGGGTCGGAGGCATCTATTGTGACAGGGAGCGTCATTTTCACGCCAAACGCCGAAGGGGTCCTCTTGGAGATCTGTCTCTGACCATACTGTCCTCCGAAAGTACTGAAGGTTCTGTATCCATATCTAATTTCTGAGTCATCCATCTCCTGAGCACAGGTCCTTGGCTAATAAATGGCAGGCACGGGGAGTGAGGAATCGATTCATCGGGCAGTGCTCCCTGCCCTTGAGGTGGTCCATATGCTGAGGTACAGTCCGTTCACTGGTCTTGACCAAATAGGAGATTGACCCCTTTTTCTCCACTATGGTCACCGGGTGCCATCCCCAAATTTCTGGAAGTGGACTGCGTCCCCTAGTTTGAATCCTGTCATGCTGTCCGTGGTCATGGTAGCTCTTTTGAAGGTCTTGTTTCTTTTCTACCTTCCAGCCAAGGTTTGGAAATGTCAGATGCTGGTCCGGAGACGGCAGCCCATCAGTAGCTCTGCCAGCACCAACCCAGCCGTAGAATATGGTACAGTCCGATAATTAAATAAGAAATGTGTCAGTTTTGTTTCAACTGACGTCTAGTCTGTATTTGCATGCCCAGTGTAAAAGTTAACACTGCCCACTCAGCCAGACCATTCAAAGAATGATCGTACAGGGCGGTTCGGATGTGTTTCACAACATTAGTATGCATAATTCTTCAATTGTGATGGGAGCACCATTATGAGGGACCAACACCTCTGGAATACCGTGGATGCTGAAAGATTGGCGCAACTTCTCTGTGATGGCTCATGAAGTAGTGGAAGGTATCCGTGTAAACCTGTCCACTTCGAGTGGCCATCGATCAGGAGCAGAAACACTGATCCCAGCAAGAGAACAGCGAAGTCAGTGTGTAGAGGTACCCAAGGGCATCCAGGACACTCTCAAGGGTGGAACGAGGCTGTTGGAGGGAGCTTCTGATGTTCCGGGCATGCCGCACATTGGGTGGAGTTCACCCTGTGCATTGCTTTGATCCAGAGTCCTCCCCCTAACACTATGCCCAGTTCCTCCTCCCATTTCTCCCGTGTCTTCTGAAGGGCTGTATGTACATCTTCTGGTATCCGTCTGTACATGCCACAACAGTTACCGTCCCCTATTTGCCTGCGATCAGAGGTCTGTCCAAAAGTGAGTGTCCTGGTAAGTGGGGGAATGTCGCCATCTCTTTTCGGAGGAAGTTTTTAATTTGCCTTTATCTTAGCTCATTCTTTTTTGGGTGTTGGAGCTTGTCCATGAGTTCCCCCAGGGTCGCTACTCTGCAGTCCACATATAGGTCCCCTACCTTTGTCCTGTCGCCATCTTTTGATGGACGCATCCAACTTTGTGAGGATTCATTCATGTTTTTTGCAAATGGGGGCCATGCTGGACATTGCAGTCAGACTGAAGTGGTGCCGCAGTTGGTTCCACGTTCTCAGTGTGGTCACTACCACTGGCTTGGATTTGTTTATTGTCACGTGTACCAAGGTACAGCGAAAAGTATTTTTCTGTGAGCAGTTCAAACAGATCATTAAGTACGTGAAAAGAAAACAAAATATAAAGAAAATAGATAATAGGTTGCACAAGGTACACAATGTGGGTGAAGCATACAGGAGTGTAGTATTAATGAGGTCAGTCCATAAGAGGATCGCTTTTGAGTCTGGTAACAGTGGGGAATGTAGCCATCGGGGATGGCCACTTCCAACTAGGTTCAGAGCAGCTCTCAAAGACCAATGGGTAAAATGGACAAGCCAAGAATCAGGCTGGCTCAGAGCCTGAAATGCATATTTGTCAGCAAAGTCCAGACGGCATCGAAACTCCGGCCCATTAGCATGTTAATCAGGCCAATTAGCAGGTGAGGCCCATCTCCCCCAGCAACCGGGACAGTCCCAGACATTTTGCCGCCACTCCCTGTCCAAGGGAAACGCAAACAATGGGGTCAATGACGGCTTGGGATGCCCAGCCATCCAGATCCCCACCCCCTTATTGTCTAAGGAATTGAACAGCGGGATCAGGGATCACCCAATTAGTAAGGCCCAAATCGAAGAACCGCCCAAAAGAGCGCGAAAACCCCCAAGTATAAGAAGAAAAGTTTGCCATATGCTCGCTCTCTTTTGGGCTTGGCATCCCGGTCACAGTCATCGCGAACTGTAGCAACACCAGAAGCAAGTTCGAGTTCAACGCCCGCTACCAGACGGATGAGCCCAGCTGAGCAGCAGTTACCACTTCGAACCCAAGAGATCCAAAATTGAACAGCAGCCACTGTTTCCTGACCTAAGCCGGGTGCCCGAAGTTAAGTACAGGTTGTCTTAGTCGATAGGTGTTGTTGACTAGTAGTATTTATGTTGCATGACTGATTGTCTGTAAATAAAGTAGCCTTGACCTTGAACTAACTAACTGGTGTTTGGCTCTTTGATCGATAGCCGGTTGAAACCTGTGGTGGTATCATTCGATACCTGGCGACTCGAAGCATTCGGACATAGACAATATAGAAAGAAGGATTTCCCTAATTGGAACAGAGCCACAGAAAAGACCAAGTAGCAGAGAAAACGCACAACAGGAAGAAGCTGTTTTTCAATCTGTTCGTGCGTATTCTCAGACTTCTGTAACTCCTGCCCGATGGAAGAAGTTGGAAGAGTGAGTAAGCCGGGTGGGAGAGGTCTTTGTTATGCTGCCCGCTTTCCCCAGGCAGCGGGAGGTGTAAATGGAGTCAATGGATGGGAGGCAGGTTTGTTTGATGGACTGGGCTGTGTTCGCAACTCTCTGAAGTTTCTTGTGGTCCTGGGTCGAGCGGTTGCCATAGCAAGCTGTGATGCAGCCAGATAGGATGCTTTCTGTGGTGCATCTGTAAAGTTGGTAAGGGTTAATGTGGACATGCCGAATTTCCTTAGTTTCCTGAGGAAGTATAGGCGCTGTTCTGCTTTCTTGGTGGTAGCGTTGACGTGGGTGGGACAGGACAGATTTTTGGTGAAGTGCACCCCAAGGAATTTTAAGCTGTTAACCATCTCCACCTCGGCCCGTTGATGCTGAAAGGGGTGTGTACAGAACTTTGCTTCCTGAAGCCAATGACCAGCTCTTTAGTTTTGCTGGCATTGAGGGATAGATTGTTGTCGTTGCACCACTCCGCTAGGTTTTCTATCTCCCTCCTGTATTCTGGCTCGTCGTTATTCGAGATCCGCCCCATTATGGTCATGTCATCAGCAAACTTGTAGATGGAGTTGGAACCAAGTTTTGCCATGCAGTCGTGTGTGTACAGGGAGTAGAGTAGGGGGCTAAGTACACAGCCTTGCAGGGTCCCGGTATTGAGGACTATTGTGGAGGACGTATTATTGTTTATTCTTACTGATTGTGATCTGTGGTTCAGAAAGTCGAGGATCCAGTCGTAGAGTGAGGAGCCATGATTTGAAACTTTTTTACGATCTTGGCTGGGATTATGGTGTTGATAGCGGAGCTGTAGTCAATAAATAGGAGTCTGATGTAGGAGTCCTTGTTGTCGCGATGCTCTAGGGCTGAGTGTAGGACCAGGGAGTTGGCATCTGCTGTAGGCCGGTTATGGCGGTATGTGAATTGCAGTGGATCAATGTGTTCTGGGAGTATGAAGTTGATGCACTTCATGACCAACCACTCAAAGCACTTCATTACGACTGATGCTAGGGCCACCGGACTGTGGTCATTGAGGCACATTGCCTGGTTCTCCTTTGGCACCGGTATGATAGTGGTCTTCTTGAAGCAGGTGGGGACCACGGAGCGGATTAGGGACAGGTTAAAGATGTCCACGAACACATCTGCTAGCTGTCCGCGCAGGCTCTGAGTGCATGACCAGGGACCCCGTCCAGACCCATCGCCTTCTGAGGGTTCACTTTCAGCTAGGCCAATCTGACTTTGGAAGCTGTGATGGTGGCTATGGGTTTGTTATGGGCTGCTGGGGCATTCAACAGCAGATCTATAGTTGCCTGCCCGAACCGAGCATAGATTACATTGAGTTCATCGGGGAGGGGCGCTGCTGCTGGAGATACTGCTCATCTCCACTTTGTAGCCCGTTATGTTGTTTGGTCCTTGCCACAACCGCCGAGAGTCTGTCTGTGACTCTAGCTTGGTCTGATATTGCCTCTTGGCATTCCGGATGGCTTTGCGGAGGTCGTACCTGGATTTCTTGTATAGGTCAGGATCATCTGACTTGAACGCCTCTGATCTGCCCTTCAGTAGGGAGTCAGTCTCGCGATTGAGCCATGTTTTCCGGTTGGGGGAACATATGTACTGCTTTCTTTGGCACGCAATCGTCCACACATTTGCTGATGAAGTCTGTGAGGGGAGTGGCATACTCATTTAAGTTGGTCACTGATTCTTAAATAGGGACCAGTCCACTGTCTCTGAGCAGTCACGTAAGAGCTCTTCTGTCTCCTCGGACCAGCACTGCACAACCTTCTTAGCTGGATTCTCCGGCTTGAGTTTCTGCTTGTATGCCGGGCGAAGGAGCACTGTCTTATGGTCTGATTTTCAAAAGTGCAGTCGGGGGATGGAACGGTAGGCGCCATTTATTTTCGAGTAGCAGTGGTCAAGAGTGTTGTCACCCTGGTGGGACAGATGACGTGCTGGTGGAATTTTGGCATTACACTCTTGAGGTTGGCCTTGTTGAAGTCCCCGGCCACAAGGAAAAAGGCCTCCGGGTGTTCTGTTTCGTTGTTGTTTATAACTCTTTATAGTTTGTCCAGTGCTTTCCTCGCTTCTGCCTGGGGTGAGATGTAGACCGGGCCTACTCTGTGATAATGGCTGAAGTGAACCCACGTGGAAGGTAGTATGGGCGGCACTTCTTGGTCAGGTATTCCAGGTATGGGGTGTAGTCGGTCGCCAGGGTCACCACATCTGAGCACCAGGAGGGGTTGATGAGGAGTCAAACGCCTCCACCCTTCACTTTGCCTGATGACGCGGTGTGGCCGCCGATGAATTGACAGGTTGTATGGCACAGTCTGGTGAGGTGAGGGTGAGCCCTGTCTCTGTAAAACAGAGCACACAACAGTCTCTTGCTTCCCTCTGAGAGGTAAGTCTAGCATTAAGTTGTTCCAGCTTGTTTTCGATCGCTTGAACGTTTGCCAGGAGTATGCTGGGGAGAGGAGTCTTGAAACCGTGTTGCTTCAGTTTCACTTGCAAACCGCCGCGTTTCCCCCGCTTCCTCGGTCGTCAGCTGTGGCTGGATGGCCCCGGGATCCGATGGGAGAGGTCTGACTTTGTGGAAGGTAGGTGGTTGCGTCTGGCGGGGGCCGGGGCGCTGGCGAGGCCAGGGCGCTGGTTACATTTGCCGGGTCACGTCTGCCAGGATCCTGGGCACTGGTTGCAGTATTGGGGTTATGGGGGGGGGGGGGTATGCTTGCGATCTGGTCAGCTCACGGTGCTCTGCGAGTACGGGTATACCTTGTGGTGCATTCGGATCCTTGTGCAGGTTCTCCACCATTTCGGGGGTCCTGGATTGTAGACAGGGAGGGGCTTCCTGAGGCAGGTTAGGCTTGGTCCCGTGTTCTGTACACTCCTTGGGTGCTCCTGGGGTCTGGCCTTACAGTAGAATTTTTCTTTCCTCCATCTTCAGGTAGGTTGAGTCGTTGGGTGGGCCTCTCCGGGTCGGTCGCTGGGCGGGAGTCTCCGATTTGAGTCGGGCCTGGTCTCGTGGTCGGAAGCCGGGTCAGGTGCTCTGGCGACTGGGTCAGGCGGTCCGGGGGTTTGCGTCGGTACTTAGGCCGGATCAGGCGCTCCGAGGTCCAGGTCGGGTCCAAATCGTGGTCGGGGCCGCACTTCCAGTTTGGGCCTCATCCGCTTCCAGGTCGGATCGGGTCATCTGGAGTGCAGCCAGGTCAGATCAAGACGGGTCAAAAGGTCTCCTCCACGGGCATCGGAGGATCTTCAAACCTGCAAGGGAAGATAAAGAGAAAGGTTAGTAATAATGTTAGTGTTAGAATTAAATTTTAAAGATTAGAACAATTATAAGAGATGTAAAAACAGGAATTGATTGCCTCAGCGCTTTGACAAAGTCATCTGGACTCGAAACGTTAGCTCTTTCTCTCCCTCCAGATGCCGCCAGACCTGCTGAGATTTTCTAGCATTCTCTTTTTGGTTTCAGATTCCAGCATCCGCAGTAATATGCTTTTATTTAAAAAGGAGATCTGTTCTGGAGAGATTGCAGAGAGTCGCCACGCTCCAGCGCCACCTTGCTGATTTGAGTGAGTATTTGGCTAGGGGGGATGGAAGTGCGGCCGTGACCAGTATTCGAAGGAATGTCCCTGTGCAGGAACACTCCTCCACCTTAACCCATTCAGACCCCGGCTCCTTGACTCATTCCCATACCATTTCTGTAGTACCAACACACAGGTTGAATTGGAGGTTCGGGAGGGCTAGGCCCCCCATGTTCCTCCTTCTTTGTAGCACCCTTTTCCTGATACTCAGGCTCTTTTCCCCCCACACAAACACCATGATAAATTTGTCGACTTTGGTGAAAAAGGCCTTGGGCATAAATATCAGGAGGGATCGGAACAGGAAAAGGAACCTGGGCAGCACATTCAGCTTGATCGTCTGCTCTCTCCCCTCCAGAGAGAGCGTGAATGCGTCCTACCTCCACAGGTCCCTCTTTACCTCCTCCACTAGACTCAACAGATTCCATGTGTGGATCCGTGTCCAGTCATGGGCTATATGGATCACCAGGTATCGGAATTTGGGCTTGGCCAGTTTGAATGGCAACTTCCGCAGCTGTTTTTCTCCCTCCCTGAGGGTTCACAGGAAAAATGTTGCTGTTGCTCAGGTTAAGTTTGTAAGAGGCACGTACACCCCTTGACGAGGCTCCAATCCCCCTTAGGAGTTCCATTATTCCTCCCATGCTGGCCAGGGGGTTTGAGAGGTAGAGGAGCAGATCATCCACATAGAGTGAGACTCTATGCTCTCTGTCTCCCTTTGAATGCCTCTCCACTCCTTCGCTGATCTGAGAGTATTGCCAGTGGCTCGATTGCCAGGGTGAACAGCAACAGGGACAATTGGCATCCTTACCTCATGATATGTTATCTGAGTTGGTCTAACATTGACTACAACTGGATGAAGTGAGATTCGAATCAGGCTTCTGACACAGGAGATGGTCCAACACTGTTTTATTGAACTTGCTTGTTGCTGTACATAATCTGCTGTGGGTTGACACTCTATTAATCTAAACTGATAACCTCAGACTGGCTTGACCAAACTAGCTCTCTGTCACATGAAGAAGGTGCTCATGGCCTTGTGCACACTAACTATCTCTGTAGCTGTATCCAGGGAGAAGAGGCAGAGTCTTAATGCCTCGTGTGTTTTATAGTGGTAGTGTCCTGTCTGGTGATTGGTTGTTCTGTGTTGTGTGTGTTCATTGGTTATCCTGTGTGTCAATCACTACCTGTCTGCATCTCATTATATTCATGAGTAGATATTATGACACCTCATGCCTCTGTGCTGTTGGAATATGCTGAGCTGGTGGTGTTTGGCCGTGCACTTGCCATGGGAGCACTGTACTGTAGTTTCACCCACAGGGTGAACCCTGGCCCGAACGCAAACCATTACAGTACCTCTGTGACGTACTTCCATTCGACTCTGTCGAAGGCCTTCTCTGCGTCTAGGGAGATGATCACTTCTGGTGTCTCCTCCCCGGTAGGGCTTTGATCATGTTCAGCAGGGGCCTGATGTTCGCTGTTAGTGTCTGCCTTTGATAAAGGCCGGCTGATCCTCAGTGACTACCTCTGATACCCAGGGAGAAGAGGCAGAGTCTTAATGGCTCGTGTGTTTTATAGTGGTAGTGTCCTGTCTGGTGATTGGTTGTTCTGTGTAGTGTGTATTCATTGGTTATCCTGTGTGTCAATCACTGCCTGCCTGCATCTCATTCTATCCATCAGTGGATATTATGACATCTCCCCTTTTTGAAAAAAATTTTGGAATGTGACTGTATATACATGTGTGACTATGTACAAGTGGTGAGTGAATGAACATATTTACATGGGAAGGTGTCTATCGTGCAGATACAGAGCAAACTGAACAAAATTTACAGGATTCAAGTCTATAGATTCAGTCTTTGCGATGGGCAACAAATTCTTGTTGATCGAGTCAGAGGTGGAGGGGGGACGCCGGCACCTGGACAGGCAGGATTGCTGCCAGATCGGTGGCCTCGTGGACAGGCGGGACTGCTGCCAGATCGTTGGCCACGTGGTGCGAGATGTCCTGAGGCGACATGATGACATGCGGAGAAGTGCGGTCAGGTGGTGGGAAGGCAACTGCGCAGCGCCCTCCTGTTGCGCCGAAGAATGGAGCCATCAGCCATTTGAACAACGAAAGACTTGGGGCCAGCCTGTCTGACGACAACAGCTGGGGCTGACCAGCCTCCCTCAGGCAACTGGACGCGAACAGCATCCTCTGGAGCCAACGCAGGCAGATCAGTGGCATGAGCATCATACGTGATCTTCTGCTGGGCCCTGGATCACTGCACCTTCTTCAGCACCGTGAGATAGTCAAGGTCTTGAACATGGATGGCTGGAACAGTCATCCTCAGGTTGCGGTTCATGAGCAGCTGCGCTGGAGACAAACTAGTCAACAAAGGGGTTGTCCTGTATGCCAACAGCGCCAGGTTAAAATCAGAGGCTGAGTCTGCAGCCTTGCAAAGCAGCCGCTTGACAATATGGACCCCTTTCTCGGCCTTCCCGTTTGATTGTGGGTAATGGGGACTGGAGGTGATATGACTAAAGTGGTAGGATCATGCAAAGTCGTACCACTCTTGGCTGTAGAAACATGGACCGTTGTCACTCATTACCGTGAGTGGTATCCCATACCTGGCAAACATCGCTTTGCAGGCTTTGATGACGGACTTGGACGTGAGGTCTGACAGTTTCACCACTTCCGGGTAGCTGGAGAAGTAGTCGATTAAAAGCACGTAATCATCCCCATTTGCATGAAAGAGGTCTATCCCCACCTTGGACCACGGAGAGGTCACGATCTCGTGCTGTTGCAGTGTTTCCTTGGGCTGGGATGGTTGGAATTTCTGGCATGTTGTGCAGTTGGGGACCATGTTGGCAACGTCCTGGCTGATGCAAGGCCAGTAAACTGCCTGCCGAGATCTGCGTCGACATTTCTCGACCCCCAAGGTGACCCTCATGGATCTGTCTGAGCACCGTGTTTTGCATGCTTTGGGGATTGACGATTCTATCCAGTTTCAGAAGGATCCCTTCAACAACCGTTAACTCGTCCTTAACGTTGAAGAACTGGGGGCATTGCCCCTTTTGCCAACCATGGGCGAGGTGTTGCATCTCACACTGCAGTAGAGGATCTTTGGCAGTTTCTTCGCGTATTTGGATAACTCGTTCATCAGTGGCTGGGAGGTTGCTGGCACACAACTGTACCTGAGCTTCAATGTGGTGAATGAAGTCGGCCTGTTCACAAGGCGTGGCGATGGATCGGGATAGGGCATCCGCAATGATCAGCTCCTTACCCGGTGTGTAGACGAGTTCAAAGTCATATCGGTGGAGACGAAGAAGAATTTGCTGCAGCCGAGGTGTCATGTCATTTAAATCTTTCTGGATTATGTGGACTTAGGGCCTGTGGTCTGTTTCCACCGTGACCTTTGGCAGACCATATACGTAGTCATGAAACTTGACTATTTCTGTCAGGAGACCCAAGCATTCTTTTTCGATCTGGGCATACCGTTATTCAGTCGGAGTCATGGCCCTGGAGGCGTGTCCACTGGAGCCCAGGACAAGGAGCCGTCTCGCTGGAGGAGCACCGCACCAATGCCGTCCTGGCTAGTGTCAGTAGATTTCTTGGTATCCTTGTTTGGGTCAAAGAATGCCAGTTCTGGGGCTGTGGTGAGCTTCGCCTTCAGCTCAAGCCACTCCACTTGATGTGCGGGAAGCCACTGGAACACTGTGGACTTTTGTACGAGATGCCGGAGGGCTGTGGTGTGGGATGCCATGTTGGCAATGAATTTTCCGAGAAAATTTACCATCCCAAGGAAACATAGGACCACCTTTTTGTCCTCTGGGGTCTTCATGGCATTGATTGCCAGTACCTTGTCAGCATCAGGTTGCACACCTTGCTGTGAAATGTGGTCACCCAGAAACTTCAGAGCGGACCAACCAAATGAGCATTTGGCCCTGTTGGGCTGGAGGCCGTTTTCGTGAATCTGCTGGAAAACCTGTTTGAGGTGAGCGATGTGATCCTCGGGCATCGTGGACCAGATGATCACGTCGTCCACATAGACTCGCACCCTCTCAATGCCCTCCATCATTTGCACCATTATTCGATGAAAGACTTCGGAAGCTGAAATGATGCCGAAAGGCATGCGGTTGTCACAATACCTGCCGAACAGAGTGTTAAACGTGCACAGCTTCCTACTGGATTCGTCCAGCTGTATCTGCCAGAAACCCTGTGAGGCGTCCAGCTTGGTGAAACATTTGGCATGAGCCATCTCACAGGTTAATTCTTCTCGCTTCGGGATCGGGTCGTGCTCTCGCATGATGTTGCGATTCAGGCCTTTGGGATCGATGCAAATTCGGAGTTCACCAGAGGGTTTCTTGACGCAGACCATTGAGCTGACCCAGTCTGTTGGTTCTGTGACCTTTGAAATGATGCCCTGGTCTTGGAGCTCTCGTAGCTGCATTTTCAGACGATCCTTGAGAGGAGCGGCACCCGGCGTGGTGCATGGATGACTGGGTGGCATTCGGCTTGAGTAGTATATTGTAACGATATGGGAGCGTGCCCATCCCATCAAACACATTGTGGTATTGCGCAAGAATGTCATCTATCTCAGCCTGTAGGTTCGCATTGAGCGAGGCAATCGCAGGTGTGGAGGACATGGCATGGACTCGCTGGACCAGATTTAGGAGTTTGTATGAGCGAGCACTGAGCAGGGATGCCTTGTCAGGCCGGATTACCTTGAATCTTCACATCGCCTTAATTGCCTTGTGAGATACAGCGGGTTGGCATGATCCACTACCAGCCATGGCATTGTCATTGTAGTCAAGGAGCTGGCAGGCTGGTGGAAGAATGCTAGGTTGGTCTCGGATGCTGTCGAGGTTTGACTGTGATATGAGATTCGCAGACCCGCCTGTGTCCAATTTGAATCGGATGCGCAACTGGTTGACCGTGATGACAGCACACCACTCGTCGTCAGGATCCATACTCAGGATTGAAAGGCGGTTTGCAGGTGCGGTGGAGACCAGCTCGCATGAGATGATGATGCCCACCCGATACGGAGACTCGAGGCAGTCAACATCGGGGTCTGTTGGTCTTTCGGGATCAGAATCCTGCATGCCTTGTTGTATACAGCGGACATGTCTGCGCTGCAGCTGGGATTGATGGCTGTTGCTCAGTGGAGCGGACCTGCAGAGGGCCGTATAATGCCCAGGCTTTCCACACTGTAGACATCACCTGCCTTTGGCTGGACATTGCCGCTTTAGCACACTGGGCTAAATCGCTGGCTTTTAAAGCAGACCAAGGCAGGCCAGCAGCACGGTTCAATTCCCGTACCAGCCTCCCCGAACAGGCGCCGGAATGTGGCGACTAGGGGCTTTTCACAGTAATTTCATTGAAGCCTACTTGTGACAATAAGCGATTTTCATTTCATTTCATTTTTCAAATGGGCGGAGCCACAATTTGGGCACGTCATGACGCTGCGTCAGTGCGCTCTGTGCGCCGTTGCGCATGCGCAGTGCGGTCGGCCAACGTTCGCGCATGCGCACTAGGGTCTTCGGCCTCATCGTCCTCCCGGTCGTGGCACGCATGCGTGGGGACCCGAGAAAAGCACGCAAAATGGCCATTCTCCTCGATGCTCACGCCTTTCATTTTTGCGATGGCGTGCACCCTTTCTGCCTCGTGGGAGGCCAGTTTTGCATTTTCTGCCTCCCTGATGCGGGAGTAACGATTCCTGGCATGCTCATGGACAACGCACATTTCGATGGCGACGGAGAGGGTCAACTGTTTGATTTTGAGGAGCTGCTCCCGCAGGGAGTCGGACTGGATCCCGAAAACGATCTGATCCCGGATCATGGAATCAGCCGCTGAGTCATAATTACATGACTGTGCTACGATGCGGAGGTGGGTCAATAAGGACTGAAAAGAGTCATCCTTACTCTAAAGCCTCTGTTGGAAGATGTACCGTTCAAAGCTCTCATTCACCTCGACTTCGCAGTGGCTGTCGAATTTCAGCAGAACCGTCTTGAACTTCGTCTTATCTTCGCCATCGGCAAACGTGAGCGAGTTAAAGATGTGGATGGCGTGGTCCCCCGCAGTCAACAGGAACAGCGCGATCTTCCTGGAATCCGATGCTGCCTTGAGGTGGGAGGCCTCGATATACAGGAGGAACATCTGTTTGAAGACTTTCCAGTTGGCGCCTAGGTTGCCGGAGATCCGGAGTTGCGCAGGGGGCTGGATCTTTTCCATGCCGCTGGATGTTTGCTTGCTGGTCGTTGCAGCGTCATTCGAGGTAGGTTCGTTAGAGTTAATAGCTCTCTGGTACCATGCTGTGTTATCTGAGTTGGTCTAACATCGACTGCAACTGGATACAGTGAGACTCGAATCAGGCTTCAGACATAGGAGATGGTCCAACACTGTTTTATTGAACTTGCTTGTTGCTGTACATAATCTGCTGTGGATTGACACTATAACCTCAGACTGGCTTGACCAAGCTAGCTCTCTGTCACATGGAGAAGGTGCTCATGGCCTTGTGCACACTAACTATCTCTGTAGCTGTATCCAGTGAGAAGAGGCAGAGTCTTAATGCCTCGTGTGTTTTATAGTGGTGGTGTCCTGTCTGGTAATTGGTTGTTCTGTGTTGTGTGTGTTCATTGGTTATCCTGTGTGTCAATCACTGCCTGTCTGCATCTCATTATATTCATGAGTAGATATTATGACACCTCATGCCTCTGTGCAGTTGGAATATGCTGAGCTGGTGGTGTTTGGCCGTGCACTTGCCATGGGAGCACTGTACTGTAGTTTCACCCACAGGGTGAACCCTGGCCCGAACGCAAACCATTACAGTACCTCTGTGACGTACTTCCATTCGACTCTGTCGAAGGCCTTCTCTGCGTCTAGGCAGATGATCACTTCTGGTGTCTCCTCCCCGGTAGGGCTTTGATCATGTTCAGCAGGGGCCTGATGTTCGCTGTTAGTGTCTGCCTTTGATAAAGGCCGGCTGATCCTCAGTGACTACCTCTGATACCCAACTCTCCAGGCTCCTCGCATGGCTTCCGCCAGGACTTTGGCGTCAGTGTTTAGGAGTGAGATGGATCTCTATGAGCACTCCACCAGGCTTTTCTCCTTTTTAGAGATCAGTGATATTGTGGTCTGTGGCAGCATGTGTGGTAAGGTTCCCCTTGATAGCAAGTGATTGAACATCTCCCGCAGATGTTGGGCCAGTGCCGGCGTGAGTTTTTATAGAAGTCCACTGGGAACCCGTCTGGACCCGGTGCCTTCCCCCCACTGCATGGAGTTAATACTCTCCATGACTTTCCCCAGTTCTAATGGCGCTTTCAGGCCCTGAGTCTTTTCCTCCCCCATGACTAGTGCAGCATGGTGGATCACAATTTTGGTATCAGTTGAGCATCGACTTCCCATGAGTTGTTGTTATTAGATCCGACCTTTATGGAGGCTTTGAAATTGTCTTTGAAACACTTCATCCTACCGGCCTCACCCCCCACCCATGTGAATGAGCTCCCTGGGTGTTTCTCTGAGTAGAACACCTGTTTGAGCCATCATGGGCCGGATTCTCCGCCCCCCCCCCCCGGCCGGGTCGGAGAATCGCCGCAGGGCGGCGTTAATCTCTCCCCCGCCGGCTGCCGAATTCTCCGGCACCAGGGATTTGGCGGGGACGGGAATCGCGCTGCGCCGCTCCGGTCGGCGGCCGCTAAGAGCGGCCTTCCCGGCAATTCTCCAGCCCACGATGGGCTGAGTGGCCGCCCGTTTTCATCCGTTCCCGCCGGCGTAAATTAGAGTAGGTACTTACCGGCAGGACCTGGCTGTGCGGGCGGCCTACAGGCTCCTCGAGGGGGGGGGGGGGGGGGGGGGAGGGGGGGCGCGGGGGAATCTGGCTCCGGGAGGTGCCCCCCAGAGTGGCCTGGCCAGCGATCGGGGCCCACCGATCTGCGGGTGGGCCTATGCCGTGGGGGCACTCTGTTTCTCCGCGTTGGCTGCTGTGGTCCTCTGCGATGGCCGACGCGGAGATGATCCCCCCGTGCATGCACTGGGGTGACGCCGGCACATGCTGTCGCTCCCGCGTATGCGCCAACTCGCGCCGGCCAGCAGAGGCCCTTCGCCGTCGGTTGGTGCGGCGCCAAGCCCCTTCCCCGCCGGCCGGCGCGGCGCAAACCATTCTGGTGCTGGCCTAGCCCCTGAAGCTGCGGAGGATTCCGTACCTTTGGGGCGGCTCGACGCTGGAGTGGTTCACGCCACTCCTTCACACCGGAGTTGCCTGCTGTGCCGATTCCCGCAGAATCCCGCCCCATGAGTCAGTCATTCTCATCCATCTCAGCTGATGTGAGATTATTACGGCCTCGATACTTGATATATCTGCTTCTAGGAGGATGCTTACTTTTGTCCTCCCACTTGATTTGCAAGAACCTTCTAAGACAGTACTAACGGCGTTGTTCTCAGGCCTTGATGTGGCATCTTTAATTTATCCAATGTTCAGCACCATAGAGAAGAGTGCGGAGAATCATTACCCAATAGTTTAATCTTATATCTGATTCATGATTCTCGAAAGCCCATGTTACTAAATTACCATTGGCTGAGCTAGCATGTTAGATTCAGTGGTGTACCTCTTCATCAATGTCAGCTTTTCCAAATAGGTAACTTCCGAATTGAGGGACATATTCCGACACTTCATCATGCATCTGACTTTTAGATGTTGGATTTGATACATATGGTGTAGGCTGGTCGAGGACTTTGGTCATTCTTGTGTTTGGGGCCAGTCCCATTCTCTCGGAGCCTTTGTTGCAGAATACATCAACCATTGTTGTAATTCTTTTTCCAAGTGGGCACTAAGTGTGTGTCATCAACATACTGTAGTTCTGCAGTGTTACTGAAGTGGTTGTTGTCGTGGTTTTGGCCTTCAGCCAGTTGAAGTTGAAAAGTTTACCATTAGTGCTGTACATTGTTAGCATATCTGGGGCCAGATAAAGTGCAGCTTTGCTGTGAGAAAGATTGAGAATAGTGGGGTGTAATGATTCACCTCTGTTTTGACAGAGAAGGGATCTGTGATGGAGCCCTGTTATCTGTGTATTATCAAGCAGGAGACAGGTGATGTGTGTGAACCTAACAGAACTGGGCATGCATGTCACTGTAGCACCTTCCAAAAAGTAGTTGAATTCACCGCGTTTAAGGCTTTTGTGATGGTGAAAAAAGTAAATGTAGAAAGAGATATGCTCTCTGCACTTTTCCTGAAGTTGGTGGGCTGTGAAGATCATGGGCTGGATTCTCCAATTCTGCAGCTAAATGCCGATGCCGGCGTGGGAATTGTGGCGTTTTGCAACACCATAATCGATGCTGAACCCTTATCGATTCCAGGACTGGTGAGGGGCTAGCAGTGGCGCCGAGTAAAACTCTCGGCTCCCGTGGCAAAAATGGTGGGAGAATGGCTGGGTCCGTGGCCGTGCATATGCATGGCGATGACCTGCAGCGGTCGTGCCATACAACAAGGCGCCGGCTGTGCGCAGACCCGACCTGCCAAATATGGCAACAACACCACCCCTGGCCACCCCGTGGCTACCCCTCACTGGTCCCCCCAGCCCTCACGGAAACCCCACCAGCCAGCAGCACGGCTCCAGGCTGACTGCGCTGGCGCTGGACACAGTCTGCGGCCGCCATGCCGGGTTCCCGACCGCTCAGACCACATGTCAACCACACGGTTGGGAACTTGGCCCATTGGAAGCGGAGCGTCCGGGAAGGGCCTTCCGATGAGGCGCCAATGGCTTTCAAAAGTGATGATGCCAGTTTTGAGGGGGCAGAGACTCGATTTGGGCGTCGAAAGGGATTCTCTGCCCGATCGCCAATATCGGCATCGGGCAATGGAGAATCCCGCCCATATATTTATTTTCCTATGGCTAGAGAATGATAATTAACCCTGGGCTAATATTAGGGACATAGGAACACAGGCGTCTCAGCACTTCAAGCCATTCAATGAGACCATGATTGATTTGTGGCCTAACTCCATATACCTGCCTTTGGCCCACAGCCCTTAATGTCTTTGCTTAACAAGAATCTATCTCATATTTAAAATTAACAACTATTCTCCGTTCAACTGCTGTTTGTGGGAGAGAGTTCCAAACCTCTACAATCCTTTACATGAAGAAATGTTCCCTAACATCTCCCCTGAATGGTCTGGGGATACTCGCCAAAAAATGGGCGCGCTGTAACAGCCCCGTCATGCCCAACTGGGGGGGAGGGGGGGGGGTCCGAGGCCGGTGATTGTGCATCAAGCTCAGCTGAGGATTGTTCACATATGATATATGTGTATAGTCCATATAAAGTTCAGACATGAGGAATACCACTTGTGCAATTTACCAGAAATTCGCCCCCACCTATAAAGATGCCATCCAGCATTTGCTTCGACATTCAAAGGAGGAAGAGAGAAATGGGAATGCAATAAAATTACTTGCCTAATATTTTTTCCTCCTTAGTTGACAGACATGGAAGCCTTCCTGTTGCTCTCGCTGTAATAACCGGTTAGGCACAGACCAGGGATTAAAATTGGGATGTCCCAGTCAAATTGGCATAAGCAGTTCACTGAGTCACTAAGCTGCTGGAAGTGACAAAGAATGTTGTTTTATTGCCTTTGGCCCACTTCAAGTCAATTGTGAGGACTTATCTAGTATCCATGTTGTGTCCTGTCTCCAGGCAGACAATGCTATAGTAGCTTAGCTGGTTCTGATATCTGATCCCCTCAATCAGCTCACAGCAGCAGCAGGTCAAACATGACCTCCACTAACCAGACTTTTAAAATATCCTCAAAATGATTCCACTCATGGGCTCTTGGCCTTCTTTCATTTGGAGAAAATGGCTCTGTAATGGCTATAGAAACATTGTTTTAAAGGCAGTACTTTAAAAAGATGAGAGAATTTATCATGTCAATAATTGTAATGGAAGTGAAGAGGAAGTGCAGAGAATAAAGCTATTTAATGGTAGCAATCACAGCTGGATGGGGAGTTTGTCTTTAAATTTCCAGCTATCAGATGGGCAAGTTTTGTCTTAAACATTAAGCATGACCTAGGTGGAGCACAGAAAGGGAAACCTAGCCACAGGGAAGAGATCATGATTTCTTGCATTGAATTGAATGTAGGAAAATTGGGAAGCTTCTGTTCGGCACATTGCAATTCCTTTCCATGTTTTGCTCTTATGGTGCTCAATGCTTAAGTGGCAAAGATGAAAAGGTACGGATGAATTTTCACTTTTGAGGTGGGTAACTCGAGTTAAGAAATTTCCTGACTCGGCAGGCCTGCCTTGCCCTGATTTTCACACAGAGAGGAGGGGCCAGGGTGGCATAAAGTTAGGGCTGTCAATCCCTGAAGCAGATTGAAGGTGATCATGTGAGCAGGTAGGTGCTGTGGTGTGCTGATTAGAAAGCCCAGTTGTTTGGAATATTGTCCTAGTTGTTTTGGAAGCTCTTTAGCCCTCATCCTCATACCCCTTCAGCCTCATGCACTCCCCATACTCCTTCCATGGAAAATCATGCCGCCTACCCACTGCCTTTCCTTCTCCATGCCAACTCATGGCCCACCACCCATGATGTGTTGGGGTGGGTGGGTTGTGTGGGAGAACACTCCCAAGCTATCAGCTTCTTGCCTCACTTTCTTCACTGAAGGCTGCAGACAATGAAGATGCAAGATGCTGTTGTGATCAGTTGATCTTCCGGTTCAAATCATTCTGGTTTGGATCTGAAGGATGATGTTCTGAGCTAGATAGTGGATCCATTTAGCTGAAGAAAGGAGAGCAATCACAGTACTTGGCACTCCTGCAGGCAGGTCTGGCTGGCAATTGAAAATGGAGTTCTCCTGGCTACCATCAGCTGACGCTGGGTTTCTACCTTACTACCCACTTTTGTTCCCGGATTTTCCAGGCCCTGCGCCTCTATCTCATTAATTGGTTGGCTGGCATGAAATCGCATTTAGCTGGCCACATCTCCACCGAACGACAATACCACTCATTTTCAGACCAGTTGCCAGGAATTGTTTCACTGACTAAATTCACCAGAATTAATGTTAGATGGGTGTGTTGATTATAATTACATTGGGGGATCAGAGAGCACAGTTTGTTGTTATTTGGTAAAAAGGTTTAACTAATTGCCATTTACTTCCTCCTGATGATTAAAATATTTTGGAGAATTTCTGACAATGCAAATTGTTTATGGTCTGTTGGAAAGAGTTGGCCCAAAGCCCAGAGTACAGAATTACTTCTTATTCCAAATTACTTCTTTCTACGTTCATCAGCTATATCTTTGGTTCCCACTTTATTATTTTCACTGCTTTAGTTTAATATCAATGCTAAATTCGTTTATGATGTCCATGCAGCTGTCAAAGATAGGTGCGCCTACACAGATTATGGGCAGAGCATCCCACTCCCGCCAGTTGTGGGAATCACAGTGGGCAGGGGCACTAAATTTGGCATGATGGCCAGTGGGAAAACAGTCTGGAATGTTGTTCTTCTGATTCCAATGACCAGTTAAAGGCTGGTCAATTTTCCTGCTGATCTATGTCAGGAACAACATTTGCATTTATTTGCATCTCATGAATGCTCATGAACAGTTCAACTTGCCAGAAAAACAATCCCTCGAATTTAAGTGACCCATAGGCAGATAATTAGAACAGTCTGTTTGACAACTGCACATAAGTGGAGTGGACCTGGCGAACTTCACTTCATCCATGACTTGGGAGGTTAGTAGATGTTATTTTTGCCTGCCTTTAAGAGCATTGTGGTGAGATATTGGGTGACTGTGCCTTAAGCTGCACTGAGGGTACTCACAGGAGACAACGCTAGCAGGTAGGGGGATGACTGAGGCAGGACTGGTGGGTGGTCAAGGAACAGAGTAGTGCAGTGAAATAATGTCCTGGCGAATATAAGGAAGTTGTTGATGTGGATGGCGTGGTCCCCGGCTGTGGAGAGGAATAGTGCGACCTTCCTGGCGTCCGATGCGGCCTCGAGGCCGGTGGCTTTGAGATAGAGTTGGAACTTTTGTTAGAAGATCTTCCAATTTGTACCGAGGTTGCCGGCGATGCGGAGCTGCGGAGGAGGGCGGACGTTTTCCATGTCACCGGATGGCTGTTTGCTGGTCAACGCTGATTCACTCAAGGTAGGTCCATCAAATTTCAGCATCACTCACAGGTACCATGATGTGTTGTGCAGGCTGGGTCGATGTGGACTGCACTTGATGCAGTGTAGCGAGAGACAGACCTCCAACACTTGATAAGATGCAACATGATTTTATTTAACGTCTTAACTACTATACATGTTCAGCTGTGGGTTGACACTATGCTGACTTGACTGGAGACCTAGTACTAGCCTGACCAGACTTACTAGCTACCGCATGGTGTTTGCACTGGCTAGCTCACGAACTCTGACTGTCTCAGTGGCTGGGTCCAGAGAGAGCGGGAAACCTAGTGCCCTCTGGCTTTATAGTGGCAGTGTCCTGTCTGGTGATTGGCTGCTCTGTTCTGTGTGCTTACTGGTCATCCTGTGTGTCAATCACTGCCTGTCTGTACTCCATTATATACATAGATGTATATTATGACACTTAGAACACATGGACTTGGACTGAATCCAATGCCAGTTGCTTTGAAAGTTATAGTCGCACTGGATATTTTTGCTTGTGGATCTTCCCAGGACTCCACTGGGTACATTTGCAGGATTTCACAATTGGCGATGCACAAATGCATATGGGAGGTGACCAATGCCCTTTTCAATAAAGCTCACCATTTCTCATCCAGTTCTATATGGACAAAGCATGCCAGATTTACAACTATGAGAATCATTGCAATCTCAGGTTTCCGCAGGTTCAGACCACCATCAACTGCATACATGTGGCAATGAAAGCTCCCTGGCAGCAGTCAGTGGGATTCATAATTAGGAAAGAATTTTGCTCTCTGAATGATGGAGACCCAGAACACTTTGGGGCCCTCCAGGTCTCAGGCCACCAGAGGTACCCATAAATGTCTTCACAGACAGGACATAGCAGTCAGCAGGCTGCCTCCACCTCAGCTATGGATGTCTGGCTGACCCTAGACTAAGCAGTAGGATTAGAAAAATTAACAAGTTTTGAATGCATAATGGTGACACAGGTGTTCATTCGCTGTATATCCTCTGTACTTTTGAAATATAGATCACATTTACCCCTCCCAATTCTCAGGTATTCAATAGCCAAATGTTGTGATACAACGTCCCATGTTCAATAAAGGATCCAAAATGCAACCCCCCCCCCCTCCCCCTCCCCCATAACAATAAGCTGCTATCTGACACTTAAGTTCCATTAAGACTCACTCAATCTCCTCACAATGATTTGCTTTTATTTCCACATCTGCAACATGAACAAAGAAACTTCATATGTGAAAATAATGGCTGGCTTATACACATGTGACCCTTGCATCTAAGGCAGACAGTAATAAGCTTCAATTGTTCATAAAGGTTAGTGATTATCCTGATGCTGTCATACTGAAGTTTGTGGATGTAACAAATATTTGCCATGACAGATGTTAAGAGTTTTTTCTCCCATGTGTACTTTGCAACAGCATTTATCTTATGATTGAATTTTTTGAAAAAGTAGGATTCATCGTCAAGCACAATAGCTTTTCATCCCTTCCTGCAGCGTGTTTTCATCTGTGTTTAAGGCTGAATATTATTCCTTATCTTAATTCCTACTCTCCCCATGCATGACATAGAATGATGGAAATTGGTTCCACTCGGTCACATTGGAAATGTCTGCTCAAGGGGAATGAGTGTGTGATGTCAGAGGTGTGTGATCATCCTGATTAAACTGTCTATTTACCTGTGAGGATCACACTTTACTCCTGGTCAGCTGCCTTATGTAAAGTGTTGCCAATTTGCACCGGAGACGCCAATAATGTTGCCCTTTTTAATATTGAGTGATATTGCTTTTCAGAGTCGCCAGGTATCAGATGATACCACCACAAGGTTCAACCAGATATTGATCAAAGACCAAACAACCAGTCAGATCGTTCAAGTTCAATAATAGTTTATTTACACACAAGATTAACTCACACATGCAACATCGAAACACTACAAGCTAAATTATACCCAACACTACAACAACCTGTACTTAACTTTCAGGCACCCGGCTTTGGCAGAGGAACAAGGCCTTTGTTCGGATCTGGAGTGTCTGGGTCTGGAGAAGTAACTTCGGTTCTGCTGGGCTCATCCGTCTGCTAGCGATCGTTGATCTTGATCTTGCTTTTAGTCGTGGTGCTGCAGTTGGCTTCAGGTATAGGCCGGGCAGAAGAGTGCCAGTGTGCCGGGGCCAAAAGAGATCGAACACATGGCAGTGTCTCTCTTTATCCTTTGGGGTTTTGCGCTCTTTTAGGCGGTTCTTATGAAAAATGAAATGAAAATCGCTTATTGTCATGAGCAGGCTTCAATGAAGTTACTGTGAAAAGCCCCTAGTCGCCACATTCCGGCGCCTGTTCGGGGACACTGGTACGGGAATTGAACCGTGCTGCTGGCCTGCCTTGGTCTGCTTTAAAAGCCAGTGATTTAGCCCAGTGTGCTAAACCAGCCCAGATTAGCTTTGGACCCAATAATTCGGCAGGCTTTGATTACTGCCTTCGATTTGAGCCAATAAAGGGGCGGGTGCCTTGATGGCTGGGCGTGTCCTGAGCGGTCATTGACCTTGGCTGTTTGGGCTTCCTGGGTGAAGGGAGTGGTGCCGATGTGTTTGGAATTGCATCTGATACCTGAGTACAAGTTCTTTGTCCTGGGGAAATGGGTCATTAGAATGCAAATCGGCTAGGGGTTTCGATACTGTCTGGTTCCCTGTTAGCAAATATACATTTAGGCTCTGAGTTTGCCTGAATCCTGTATTGGCCATATTTCCCTTGAGTCTTTGCAAGTATCTATGTTTCCTTTGTAAGTGGCCACCCCAGATGGCTACAAAATGTACAGTCTGCAAAGAAATGTTGGATTCATGGCTGTGCACTCATTGACCTAGGGTAGATAGAATGGATTGGCTTTTGTGAGAGGGACAATGTCGGGGACTGTAATGTAATGAACTGTCCTTCGGCACAGCTCATGAGTGTTCAGCCTGATTCATGAAGGGAACAAGTTGTTGTTCATTTTTGTGTCAATACTGACTCAGCCACGTCTCTCTCACTTGCCAAGGCAATGCAGGAAAGTAGGCTTGGCAGGCTTCCCATGAATTCAAGGTCTCTTGACTGTTCATCAATAATCAACTGATGATTCTGCTGAGTCACTCTGAGCATAATGCCAACAAAACTCGTAGCTTTGGGTACATGCTGTTCAGAAATATGTCACTGTGTTCTGATGTCCAATGGTATATTGGGGCTCGATACCAAGATGAGGCCTCTGCATTATTCATATATGTGAGCCAGAGAGATGTTGCTGTCTGCATGCAGCTCCCTCATAAAGCAGTCAAATGCTAACCAGTGTCAAATGTTTTTCCTGGTTGTGGCATTTTGTTGAGTTTCTGTCATACTAATATGAGTGCATCCTTGTGTGCAATGGTGATTCAGCTGCTTGAAAGCTGCCATACCTACAGACATGTTGGTGCTATGGTTGAAAGGACTGCACTCTGTGTAGTTGTTCAAGGAGGTACACTGGTCGATTCCTGATCACTTTCCACAGCAGCCACATGTTTCTTAGGCTACTGAATCTTCCAAGGATAACCCCATTGTTCGGGGTGGAGAAAATCCCTGCAGCTTCTATGATCATTGTGAGGTTGATGACCTATCCTGATATGGTGACGATGGTAATGAAGGTGCTATTTTGTCGCCTACATCGATGCCTGAAAACAAGTTATATACACTTGTCTTCACCTTATTCCTCTTGAAATATTTTGGCTATGAGGTTATCATGAACACGTTTACAACATTGTACCCATGTAATGGCATTCTCATGTTGCTCGTCTGAATCCCTGCCCTCCTCAGATTTATCCCCTTCCAAGTCCTCCTCATCCAAGTGTGTGTCTAGCTCGTCCCTGTCTTCCTCTGGCAACACATTCCCTCTTTGATGACCTAGCTGGTGCAGCATGCAGCAAACAGCAATGCTGCAGGGCAATCTCTATAGTGAGTATTGTGTTATGGGCCAGGGTTTAGAAAACTCCAAATGATATCATGGAGTTCACCTGACCCACGACTTTTAATAGATTTTGGTTATGCGGAGCACAAGGCTCCACTCTCCAGGTGTTATGCGACAGAGACCTTAAGTATTTTAAAAACCAAACAATGTTTATTCTATGAACCCAGTTAACATTTTATAAACACACAGTAAACATATTATCAACCGCCAACACACGTAACCTCACAGGTACAATACTCTATAGGTAACCCTTAATACCTTTCCTGGCAACATCCATAAGTTAAACCCTTTCTTTAACAAAGACAGCAGGTTTAAATTATCTACAGAAACAGGTATTACTTTGAAATCATCAAAAGAGCTGGAGACATTCTTCAGATTGCAGAGAGAAAGATCGATTCACATCTGCTTGGTTTGAATGCAGCTCTCCAACTGAAAGCGAAACTAAGACACACTGCAGCTCCCAGCTCAAAACAAAAGTAAGAGACAGACAGGCAGCCCAGCTCCACCCACACAATGACATCACTGCAGCTATGTGATAAACACACATTTCTTAAAGGTACATCCACCTGACAATTGGAAATCCCCACCTGACCAGCCCAAACTTCAGAAATGCATCTTTAACAGACCAATAGAGCAGAGAGCAGAACAGGGGAAATAAATCATCAAGAGAAAGAGCGAGTGGAGTGCTAGCTTGGAGTTTGGAGCTCCCGAGGTGATGTCAGGATTTAAAAGTGATGAGGGGCAAGTGGAAACAGCTGATTGGGTGAGTACGGTTGGGTAAGTACTTACTACTTTCTGTTTATAGTTATATCAGAAGGGCTCTATAGTAATTGATATTATTTGATTTCAAGTATCTTCCAAAAGGTTTAATTTAAAGGGTAAGTCATGACCGGAGAGCTCAAAGCCACTCCTGCTCCATGTGGGAAGCCAGAAACAATTCCAGTGCCCAGAGCCAGCATGTGTCCAAGAAATGTATCCAGCTGCAGCTTCTGGAAGCCAAGGTTTTATAGCTGGAGTGATGGCTGGGGACACTGTAGAACTTCTGCATGGCAAAGGGTATCATGGAATACATATATAAAGAAGTGGTCACACCACAGACTAAGATTCCACAGGCAGGAAGGGAATGAGTGACCACCAAGCAAAGAGGACCAGGCAGACAGAGCAGGACTCTCCTGTGACCATTCACCTGCAAAACAATTATGCCGCTTTGGATACTGTTGGGAGGAATGCCCTCTCAGGGGAAACCAGTAATAGCCACACTTGTTGCACCCAAATGGCATTGCTGCACAGGGGAAGAGTAACAAGTTTGGGAATTCAATAGTTATAGACGATTCAATTGCAGATAGATAGCCGAGGTCAGCAGGCGCCATAGTTCGCTGTGCCTGGAAGGAGGTGGGAGCCTTCGTCAGCGCTGTCGGGGTGGTGGCCCAGACTGGAGACCAGTGCAGAAAAAAACTGCATGACCTCCTCACCATGCCCGAGCAGAGGGCACGAAACATTGTCGGCGGGCCAGCGGACATGGATGTAGCCGTCACGGAGGTCGGCGGCGCGCCATGAAGTGAGACCCCCAGCCTGGTTGCGGGTCCTCATTACAAATGTGTGTCCACCCCAACCCCCCTCATGCCACACCCCAACCCCCTCATGCCACACCCCAACCCCCCTCATGCCACACCCCAACCTCCCTCTACCACACCCATCCCACCTCACCCCACACCCCAGCCCCCTCACCCCACACCCCAACCCCCCTCACCCCACTTCCCAACCCCCTCACCCCACACCCCAAACCCCCTCACCCCACACCCCACATCCCTCACCTCCTCATCCCGCACCCCTCACAAAATCACACCTCACCCCTGTCCAGCTGTCTAACCATACATGCCGTCTTGTGTCTTACAGGACCAGCCGGGGATGTGCCCGGCCCATCTTGGGCCCCACGCCCCAGTGGGTGCCAGGGCCGGTGCTCCCAGACAGCCGAGCACTGATGGCGAGAGCAGCCGGAAAACCAGCCCTCTGCCCGAGACAACCCAGGACACCATGACCTAGGATACCATGACCCAGGGCACCATGACCCAGGGGACAACGACCCAGGAGACCCCGGAGCTCGGGTCGGGTGAGGACACTGACTTTCCATCACAGCTGTCTTCAACACACTCCACCATCTCAGAGACTATCACCTCAGTTGGGCAAATTAGTGAAGAGGCTTCTGGGGCACTCACTGGTGCGCACCACACAGTCATTCTGGTACAGTAGGTAGAAGTAGGAGCAGCCGAGGGGCCAGACGGTCGGAGGGCAGTCTGGCTCCAGCAACCAGCTGCCATCTAGATGGGTCCTGGGCTCCTGGAAGATCCAGTCCCACCCACAGTCGAGAAGCTGTCACAGACCCAAGGACTAGAGGAGGAGATGACGGCCGGCTTCCAGCACCTGAAGATGCCACCCAGGCTGAAACGCACAAGTGGCGTCCGTGGTGTAGGCAATAGGGGCGGCGGTGTCGGACATGGGTCAACGTGTGCAAGGCCTGGGGCATTCTGTGCAGTTGGGGGCCAAAGCCCAGGACAGGGCTGCCCTCTCCCAGAGCCACATGGAGCGGCGTTCCTCAGCGTGGCCCAGTCACAGCAGGCCATGTCTGACAGAATGGGTGGCATTGCCAGGGTGGTGGCCCAGTCACAGCAGGCCATTGATGAAAGCATCGGCAGCATTGCCCAGTCACAGCAGGCCATTGCTGAGAGCACCGGCAGCATTGCCCAGGTGTTGGCCGGCATCGCACAGAGAGGGAGATAGCCCAGTATCAGAGGGAGGTTGCCCACTCCCTGTGCTCCATGGCCACTAACTTTCAGACCCTTGTTGATACCAGAGCGGGCATCCAGGACTGGCAGCACCAGGTGTCGGGTGGGCCTCGGGGGATGGCTCCGCTCACACCCCTGTCCAATGGAGATGCCCGGGGGCCATCGGGCACCCCAAGGAAGGAGGGGGGGCTGGGGCCCGTGCCGGTGACAACAGCAGGGAAGGTCCTGGAAAACCGCAGCACCTCGGACTCACCCCTCCTGTCCTTGGTGCATCTGGTGGGCAGGGGGCAGAACAGGGCGGCCACTTAGGATGCCCGAGAAGCAGCTGGGTCCATCCAGACCGGGCCACCCCATGAGACGTACGCCAACAGGGACCCTCGTCACAGTGCAGGAGTCCCAGCAGTCCGCTTCCACTCCATTGCTGTACTGTCTGGGGAACCACCTAGGCATAGTGTTAGGGCCAATAATGGCAGACGATTAGACACCAGTTAAGTTGGCACAGGTGCAGGGCGCAGCTTAGAAATAGGGGCGAGGCCATGGACTGTATATTATTGTTCAGAATAAACATATGTTCACACTGTTGATACCTGCCTCTGTGCCCTGTCTGATGGGTGTGGGGTGGTCAGTGATGGTCACTGGGAAGGAGAGGTGGTGGACGAATGAGGCCCAGTGGGTGGACCGTGCACTCCGTCCCCAGCAATTCGACAGGGCCATGTGATAGACTGGCCAGGTCACATGCAGTGATCACCCAGGTGGAAGGTGTTACTGTGGGCATGAGTCAGACATTGTCTGACGATGTAGAGCACAGAGTTCATCGCAGAGCGGCTGTCGTCATCCTCCATCTCATGCACCAGACCCGCTGTCACTGGCAACCCAGTGTCCCCAGCTTATTGTGCAGCAAGTATATATAAACTGAGGGGAGTATGCATGTGGGTGGTTTGGTGGTGTGGATGGTGAGGGTGGTCGGTGGTAAGTGGCTAAGGTGTTCGGTGGTGGGAGGTAAGGGTGTACGGTGGTGAGGGGTTGTGGTATTGTGGTGTCCTTGCCCCTGCCCAGCAACCCCCTCTCCCACCTAGTTGTTAAAATGTGTGCTGATCAGTGTGTTCCGTGCACGCTGGCCCTGGCGGTTCCGTTGTGCGGCCTCCCGTGCCTGGCCAGCCCGTATATCCTGCTCATTGTCCTCCTCCCCCTCATCTGGCGAGGCATGCCATTGCTCCACATCCTCCTCCAGCACATTGCCCCTCTGCTGGGCTATATTGTGGAGGTTGCAGCAGACCACAACGATGCGTCCGACCCTCCTAGTGTTGTACTGGAGGGCACTTCCAGAGCGGTCCAGTCACCTGAATCATAGAATCATAGAATTTACAGTGCAGAAGGAGGCCATTTGGCCCATCGAGTCTGCACCGGCCTTTGGAAAGTGCACCCCACTTAAGCACACGTCTCCACCCTATCCCCATAACCCCATAACCCCACCCAACCTTTATGGACGCTAAGGGCAATTTATCATGGCCAATCCACCTAACCTGCACATCTTTGGACTCTGGGAGGAAACCGGAACACCCGGAGGAAACCCATATAGACACGGGGAGAACGTGCAGACTCCACCCAGACAGTGAGTCAAACCATGAATCGAACCTGGGACCCTGGACTTGTGAAGCAACTGTGCTAACCACTGTGCTACCGTGCAGCCCATCTTCAACACCTTCAGCACCACGAAGCAACGAAGTACCTCTCGACAACACCCCTGGTCGCACAATGGGCATCGTTGTAGCGGGTCTCCGTGTCGGTCTGTGGCCTCCATACAGGCATCATCAGCCACGACCGCAATGGGTAACCCCTGTCGCCCAGCAACCAGCTCCGCAGCCGGGAGGGGGGAGGGGGAAGCGGCCCTCCCTCGAACATGTCGGGGATTACAGATTGTGCCAAAACAACCAAATCATGCACATTGCCCTAGTACCGGGCGCAGACATGCAGGATCCTCATCTGGTGGTCACAGACTACCTGAATGTTCAAGGAGTAGTAACCCTTCCTGTTGGTGAACAGCGATCTGAAATGCGCCGGAGGCCACAGGACGACATGCACCCCATCGATTACCCCTGGACCCTGGGCATCCCGGCAATGGCGGCGAAGCCCGCTACCTGGGCATCCTGGTGGGCACGGTCCACTGGGTACTGGATGTGCCGGTCCGCTAGGGCATACAGGGCATCCGGGAGTTCTTCAAAGGACATGCGGTCGCGGTATACGCGTGCCTCCTTGGCACCACCACCTCCTTGTCCTGTTGGGCAGCCAGCCCTCCAGCCTGGGCGGCTGGCATATGCCCCTCTGCAACCCCCCTCATCAGCTGAAGCCTCCGCCTCCTCTCTGAGCCGCCCCGCTCACTCTGCCACAGGGCTGTATGCAGGACTTTGCCCGCTGCCATGGCGGCCAATATCGCTAGTTGCTGACCAAACATGATTATCTGCAGGGGGTGAGGGGAAAACATGTTATCATGGCGCATACACCCGTGCACAACCAGGTAGCATGGTCACCGCGCGCCCCAACCATGCATGTCCCCCAACCCCGGCCCCATCGGTACCCCCGGTCCTGGCGCCCGTCCCTGCTGTCAGGGCCAACGTTTGATGGCACTGCCTACACTGGGATCTGCCATCGGTGTGGCCCTGTGTGATCCCCAGTCGGTGTCGCCGGTTGAGTGGGGTGGCCGGGGAGTGAGGGGTGGGGGGTGCTGGCCGGGGGGGGGGGGGGGGGGGGGGGGGGGGCTAGCCAGTGAAGGGGGGTGAACCCACCCATACGGCCATTTTCTCGGCATCCACCCAGGGGCCAGGGTGGGTGGCCAACAAGATGGCAGCTGTAATGGCGCTTGGTGCGTGGGCATAGCCCCTGTCTTAGCTGGGCGGGCTAGCTCACGGAAGCGAAGTGGGGGGTGAGCAGATATTATGCTTGTTGAAGGGGTTGATTTTCATAGTGCCGTTACTGAGGGGGGGAGGGGGGGGAAAATGTTCTACTGATGGGGAGGGACTTTTGCTGTGGGACAAAAAGGAGGGCGGGGGCGGAGGCTGTCTGGGGGCGGGCCTGCGGATGCATGGCCGCGGGCTGGAGACTGGCCTAAGAAAGGTGATAGCTGATCGGCGGAGGGGGATGGCGAATAGCCCCCCAACCAGGCTGATCACATAGAACGTATGAGGGTTAAATGGGACGGTTAAGAGGGAACGTGGGTTCTCGCATTTGAGGGGACTGAAGGCGGATGTGGTAATGTTACAGGAGACACACCTTAGAATAACTGATCAGATTAGATTAAGGAAGGGATAGGTCGGACAGGTTTTCCCAGTCGGGGCTGGACTCTAAGACTAGAGCGATCGCGATCCTGATTAACAAGCGAGCGTCATTCGAGGCGAAAGAATAGTTGCGGATGTGAGAGGCCGTTACAGTATGGTTAGTGGGAAGCTGGAGGGGCTGCCGGTGGTACAGTGGTACAAATTCGGATGATGTGGAGTTGATAAAGAGGATGTTGGGGAAGATCCCGGACCTGGATTTGCACAAATTGGTGATGGGGGGGGCATTAACGCAGTCATTGACCCAGGGCTAGACCGGTCAAGCTCAAGGACAGCCAGGGTGCCAGCAATGGCAAAGAAGCTGAAGGGCTTTACGGAGGAAATGGTGGAGGTCGACCCATGAAGACTTGGGCGTCCGAGAGTGAAGGAGTTCTCCTTCTACTCACATGTGCATAAAGTGTACTCCCGGATTGACTTTTTTATTCTGAACAGGGCGTTACTGACGGGGGTAGTGGACACTGAGAATTCAGCGATCACAATCTCGGACCATGCCCCGCACTGGGCTGACCTATAAATGAGCAAGGAGTGTGGCCAACACCCGCACTGGAGACTGGACGTGGGAGTTTTAGCAGATGAGGAGGTGTGTGGGTGGATGAGAAAATGTATTCAGAACGACCTGGAAAGGGCTGATTTAGCACATGGCTAAAGAGCTGGCTTTAAAGCAAACCAAGGCAGGCCAGCAGCGCGGGTTCAATTCCCGTACCAGCCTCCCCGAACAGGTGCCAGAATGTGGCGACTAGGGGCTTTTCACAGTAACTTCATTTGAAGCCTACTTGTGACAATAAGCGATTTTCATTTCATTTCATTTCAAGTTAACGACACGGGTGAAGTTTCGGCTGCAGTGGTCTGGGAGGCGCTGAAGGCGGTGGTTGGAGGGGAGCTGATCTCGATACGGGCCCACAGGGAGAAGGCAGACAGAGCAGAAACGGACTGATTGATAAGGGAAATACTACAGGTCGACAGGTGTTATGCGGAGGCCCCAGAGAAAGGGCATTTAAGGGAGCGACGGAGGCTACAGGCGGAGTTTGGCTTGTTAACTACAGGGAAGGCGGTGGAGCTGTTGAGGAAGGCGAGGGGGGCGATTTATGAATATGGAGAGAAGACCAGCAGAATGTTTGCGCAGCAGCTCAGAAAGAGGAAGGCTGCCAGAGAGATTGGGAAAGTGAGGGACAGGGATGGGAACCTGGTCGGAGATTCAGCAGGGGTTAATAAGGCGTTTAAGGAGTTTCATAGCAGGTTGTATGAGTCGGAACCCCCAGCTGGGCCGGAGGGGATGAGGCAATTCTTAGGGGGGCTGAGATTCCTGAAGGTGGAGGAGAGGTTGGTAGAAGGGCTGGGGGCCCCCGATCAGGTTGGAGGAAATAGCAGAGGGGCTGAAGGCCATGCAGTCGGGTAAAGCCCCGGGACCGGACTGTACCCAGTGGAATTTTATAAAAAGTTCTCTGGGATAATGGGGTCGCTGTTACGAGGACATTTAATGAGGCAAGGGAGAGAGGGATGCTTCCCTCGACGATGTCACAGGCCACTATCTCATTGATCCTTTAGGGGGACAAGGACCTGGGGCTGTGCAGGCTGATCTCCCTATCAAATGTTGGGCAAAATCTTGTCCTCTAGGATTGAAGACTGCGTTCCGGAAATGATTGTGGAGGACCAGACAGGATTCGTTAAGGATAGGCAGTTGGCGGCCAATGTAAGAAGGCTGCTGAATGAAGCCCCCAGATGGTAGATACGTGGAGGTAGTGGTCGCAATGGACGCAGAGAAGGCCTTTGATCGGGTGGAATGGACCTATCTGTGGGAGGTACTGGGGGGTTTGGATTTGGACGGGGCTTTATCGACTGGGTCAGACTGCTGTCTCAGACTCCCATGGCGAGCGTACGGACGAACAGGTGAACATCAGACTATTTTAAGCTGCACTGGGGGACGAGGCAGGGATGCCCCCTCTCCCCATTGCTGTTTGCGCTGGCCATAGAGCCGTTGGCAATTGCGCTGAGGGCCTCAAGGGGCTGGAAGGAGCTGGTCTGAGGGAGTGGTGGAACACAGAGTCTCGCTATACACAGACGACCTGCTCTTGTATGTTTCGGACCCACTAGAAGGGATGGAAGAAACTATGAGGATTCTGGGGGAATTTGGCCGTTTTCGGATTATAAATTGAATGTGGGGAAAAGTGAGATATTCGCGAACCAGGCAAGGGGGAAGGAGAGGCGATTGGAGGAGCTGCCGTTTAGAGTGGTAGGGGGAAGCTTTCGGTACCTAGGCATCCAGGTGGTGCGAGAATGGGAACGGCTGCACTAGTTAAATCTGGCCCGACGAGTCGACCAAATGAAGGACGATTTCCAAAGGTGGGACCCGCTCCCGTTGTCACTAGCTGGGAGGGTGCAGACAGTGAAAATAACGGTCCTCCCGAGATTCCTGTTTGTGTTTCAGTGTCTCCCCATCTTTATTCCATGGCCCTTCTTTAAAAGGGTCAACAAGGTGATCTCTGGCTTTGTATGGGCGGGTAAGACCCTGTGAGTAAAAAGGGGGATGCTGGAGCGCAGCCGGGGGGAGGGCGGGCTGGCGCTGCTGAACATTAATAATTATTACTGGGCGGCGAATATCGCCATGATTAGGAAGTGGGTGGTGGGGGGAGGTCGGTTTGGGAGCGAGTGGAGGCGGCATCATGCAAGGGCAATAGTTTGGGGGCATTGGTAATGGCACCTCTGCCGTTCCTGCCGGCACGGTACTCCACCAGCCCCATGGTGGGAGCAGCCCTGAGAGTCTGGGGGCAATGGAGGAGACATGTGGGAGCAGAGGGAACATTGGTGTGGTCTCCAATCTGCAATAATCACCGGTTTGCCCCGGGGAGGCTAGATGGAGGGTTCAGGAGATGGCAGAGAGCAGGAATTGAGAGGATGGGAGATATATTTATAGAGGGGAACTTTTTAGCCTGAGGGTGTTGGAGGAGAAATTTGAATTGACGGGAAGGAATGAGTTTAGGTACCTACAGCGTGGGACTTCCTACGTAGACAGGTCTCAACCTTCCCACTCTTACCACCAAGGGGAATACAGGACAGGGTAGTTTCCCAAATGTGGGTGGGAGAAGGGAGGGTTTCTGACATTTACAAGTAACTCATGGGGTCAGAGGAAACGCAGACTGAGGAGCCGAAACGCAAATGGGAAGAGGAGTTAGGAGGAGAGATAGAGGATGTTCTCTGGGCGGACACATTGAGTAGAGTCAATGTGTCCACAACATGTGCCAGGCTCAGCCTGACACAGTTTCAGGTCGTTCATCGGGCCCACATGACAGTGGCCCGGATGAGCAGGTTCTTTGGAGTAGAAGACAGGTGCGCAAGGTGTGCGGGAGGGCCAGTGAACCATGTCCATATGTTCTGGACATGCCCGAAGCTTAGGGGATTCTGGCAGGGGTTTGCAGATGTCATGTCCAAGATGTTAATAACAAGGGTGGCACCGAATCCAGAGGTGGCGATTTTCAGAGTGTCGGAAGACCCGGGAATCCAGGAGGAGAAAGAGGCAGGCGTTCTGGCCTTTGCTTTCCTGGTAGACCGGAGACGGATACTATTAGCTTGGAGGGACTCAAAGCCCCCGAAGTCGGAGACCTGGCCAACTGACATGGCTAGCTTTCTCTGTTTTTTTTAAAATTTAGATTACCCAATTATTTTTTCCAATTAAGGGGCAATTTAGTGTGGCCAATCCACCTACTCTGCACATTTTTGGGTTGTGGGGGCGAAACCCACGCAGACACAGGGAGAATGTGCAAACTCCACACGGACAGTGACCCAGAGCCGGGATCGAACCTGGGACCTCAGCGCCGTGAGGCGGTTGTGCTAACCACTAGGCCACCGTGCTGCCCTTAGCTTTCTCTGTCTGGAGAAAATCAAGTTCGCCTTGAGAGGGTCAATTTTAGGCTCCGTCTGGAGTTGGCAGCCGTTTGTCGATTTCTTTGGGGAACATTAACTGTCAGCAGAAAGGGGGGTGGGTGGTGGGAGGGGGTAGGGGTTTAGTTTAGTTTAGAGTAGGATGTTAGAAAAAGTGGGACCTTTGAGGGAGGAAGACGGCTTTTGCACTATGTTTATATGTTCATTGTTTCTTCTGTTGTTGGTATAAACCCATAATTACCTCAATAAAATGTTTTTTAAAAAAAGAATGTTTCTGGTGAATGACCTGTGCCACCAACGTCAACGGCCACTCGTAAAATAATAACCTTTTTATTGTCACAAGTAGGCTTACATTAACACTGCAATGAAGTTATTGTGAAAATCCCCTAGTCGCCACATTCCGGCACCTGTTCAGGTACATGGAGGGAGAATTCAGCATTCTCAGCTGGTACGGGAATTGAACCTGCATTACTGACCTTGTTCTGCATCACAAACCAGCTGTCTAACCCACTGAGCTAAAAGTCATGTCGAGGAAAAAGGTGGGAACAAGGCAATAATTGCTGTGCAGACAATTTCATCATGCAACTGTCCTATTCCCCTACCACCCTCTCCAATAGAGGTGCTTGAAATCTGGCCCAAAATCTATTATCCTATTAATGGCAGTCACAGGAAGTGTGTTGCAATTTTCCCCTATCCAACAGTACTGACAAACACTCTCCAGTGCTTTGGGAGCTTATTTGACAGCCATCCATTCATAATTGTTTATTTTCCCACTCACTTGTAAAGTGTGGCACTGATGAGAAATGTTGCCCTCCAAGCTACTGCCAAGTGACTAATATCGCTTAATACACAAATGAATGAATGATTTCTACATTATTCATTTAAATTATAAAATGTTGCATTCATTGACTGAGGTATAATCATTGCTTCATTTTTTGCAATTGGGTAAAGCAACTCTAGAAATCCAAAACAAGAATCTGGTTAACTGTGTTAATGAGGACTGTGTTAATTAACTGTGTTAATTAGTGGTACCTTTGTATGGTTGACCAAATGTTAGCTTGAAAATTGGAAATTTTCATTTGTTATACCAAGAAATGTAATTGTGCTGATACCTTTATTTGAATGTTAATGCCCCATTATTTGAATGTTAATGCCGCATTAAAGAATATAGTGATATGAATTGGACACTGAACTCAATTTCTTTTTAATGAATTGTTTTTACGGATTTTTGATATTATACAAAACAAAGGTAAGCGTGAACATACATTGGAAACAAAAGAAAAAAAGAACAAAAGAAAAATATATACATATCAGCCGTCTTCTGTTATTTACATTGTTTATTGTTCATTATTTACAACAGTTACTGCTTCTCATTATACGTTCTCCAGTAGGTGATTAGTTCTAGCTGGTTCCCCTGCTTTGCTCTTCCCCTTTTCTTTCTGATTCCGCCCTCTCTATTCGTGCCTTCTTCCCTCATCAGCTCTTATATCCTGTTCCTGTTGGGTTGGCATGATGCTGTGTATTTTGTTATTTGTTGGGCATGGTTGACTCCATGACTCTTTATTCCCCCCCTCCTCCCACTTTCATTGTTATACTATGACTACCGTCTTCCTTCCTCTGGTTTATTGACTATTGGCTATAAGCAGGTCTTTGAACAACTGGATGAATGTCTGCCATGTTTTGTGGCAGCCCTGCTCCGACCCCCAGATGGTAAACTAAATTTTCTTCATCTGGAGAAATTCTGATAGGTCGGACGACAAGTCTGCAGCTTTGGGTGGTGCTGCTGATCGCCGGTCGAGCAGGATTCTCTGCTGGGTGTTTAGGGAGACTACTTTCTAAACGGTGAGAAAATTCATAATGCCAAAGTACAAAGGGATCTGGGAGTGCTAGTCGAGGATTCCCTAAAGGTAAACATGTAGGTTGAATCCGTGATTAAGAAAGCGAATGCTATGTTGTCATTTATCTCAAGAGGGTTGGAATATAAAAGCAGCGATGTGCTACTGAGCCTTTATAAGGCTCTGGTTAGGCCCCATTTGGAGTACTGTGTCCAGTTTTGGGCCCCACATCTCAGGAAGGACATACTGGCACTGGAGCGTGTCCAGCGGAGATTCACACGGATGATCCCTGGAATGGCGGGTCTAACATATGAGGAACGGCTGAGGATCCTGGGATTGTATTCATTGGAGTTTAGAAGGTTAAGGGGAGATCTAATAGAAACTTACAAGATAATACATGGCTTAGAAAGGTTGGACGCAAAGAAACTGTTTCCGTTAGGCAAGGAGACGAGGACCCGTGGGCACAGCCTTAGAATTAGAGGGGGTAAATTCAGAACAGAAATGCGGAGACATTTCTTCAGCCAGAGAGTGGTGGGCCTGTGGAATTCATTGCCGCGGACTGCAGTGGAGGCCGGAACGCTAAATGGCTTCAAGGCAGAGATAGATAAATTCTTGATGTCGCGAGGAATTAAGGGCTACGGGGAGAATGCTGGTAGGTGGAGTTGAAATGCCCATCAGCCATGATTGAATGGCGGAGTGGACTCGATGGGCCGAATGGCCTTACTACCACTCCTATGTCTTATGGTCTTATGGTCTTATGGACATCAGCCCACCTCCCCATGAAGAGATCTGGCTATTCTGACACCTCGAAGACTGGCACTCTTGGACAAGGCTCCACTCTCCCCACCATCTTGGACATTGCCTCAAAGACGGCTGTCCAATACCCAACAAATCTGAGGCAAGACCAGAACATGTGGGCATGGTTGACCGGGCCTTCATGCATCATTCGCATCTGTTCTCCACCGCCAAGAAAAACCTGCTCATTCGGGTTTTAGTTAAGTGGGCTCTGTGTACACTTTCAGCTGCATTCGGGTTAGCCATGCACAAGAGGAGGTGGTGGTGGAGTTGACCCTGTGCAGTGCTTTTCTCCAGAGTCCCCTCCCTATTTCAATCCCCAAGTCCTCCTCCCACTTTTTTCTTGTTGCATCTAGTTGTTAGCCCCCCCAGTAGTCGCCATACATGTCGCCGCAGTTCCCCTTCCCTAGGATGTCCGAGTCCAGAAGGTCTTCTAACAATGATTGTTGTGGTGATTGTGGGTATGTCCTTGTTTCCCTACTTAAGACGTTTTTTACCTACATGTATCTTAGTTCATTCCCCCCTGTCGGCTGGAGTTACTCGAGTGTTGTCAACCTGTTGTCAATGTAGAACTCCCTTACTGTTAGTGTCTCCCCCCGTCCTGTCTCCACCTTTTGAAGGTGGCGTCCATTGTCACGGACATGAATCTGTGGTTGTTGCAGATGGGGGCTTGTCGGACATTTCGATTAGCCTGAAGTCTTGACGCAGTTGGTTCCAGAACTGGAGTGTTGCTATCACCACTGGGCTCAAGCGTATTTATTCTGGGGTGGTGGAGGTGCCACCATGGCCAGGGTCCAGAGAGAGGTCCCTTTGCAGGAGTCCTCCTCCATAAGCACCCTCCCGGCTTCTGGCTCTTTTATCCACCCCTTTACCCTCTCCGCAGTTGCCGCCCAGTGGTAATATTACAGGTATGGCAGGGCTAGCCCTCCCATGGTTCTTGCTTTCTGCAGTACCCTTTTTGGTATTCTTGCTTTCTTCCCACCTGTGCCCTCTCCCCCACCAGACAAACGCCAGGATCAGTTTTCCTAATGTGTTGAAGAAGATCTTTGGGATGTAGATTCAAATGGATCAGAACAGGAAGAGGAACCTGCAGTAGGTTAATCTTGCCTGTCTGCCAGGGAGAGTGGTCGTGTGTTCCATCTCTGTAGGTCCTTTTTTACTTCCTCCATCAGGCTGGTCAGGTTCCATTTGTGGACCGCTGTCCAGTCATGAGCGAGTTGGATCCCCAGATAGCGGAATTTGTGTCGGGCCTGTATAAATGGCAGTCCATCTAGCTCTGCCCCTCCCCCTTGAGGGTTCATTGGGAAGATCTCACTTTTGCCCAGATTGAGTTTGTAGCCCAAGAAGGTTCCAAACTCTTTCAAGCGCGTCATGTTTACTTGAAATGAAAATGAAATGAAAATCGCTTATTGTCACGAGTAGGCTTCAATGAAGTTACTGTGAAAAGCCCCTAGTCGCCACATTCCGGCGCCTGTCCGGGGAGGCTGGTACGGGAATCGAACCGTGCTGCTGGCCTGCTTGGTCTGCTTTAAAAGCCGGCGATTTAGCCGAGTGAGCTAAACCAGCCCCTTCCATGCTGCTTCCATGAGATGTAGAGGTCATTCACAGAGAGAGAGACTCTGCTCTTACATGTGACTTCTCAGCACATCCCCGTCACCAGAAGTCCACTAAACTCAATTTCAATTTGGGTATCAATACTTCACAGCAACATTAAATCAAGCAGAACCATCATTCTGAATTGATTTGATTGAGATCTGAACATGACTATAAAGATGCATTGAAGGTTCCTGTAGCTTTGCCACATTTCAATAGCATAAGCTGAAGCATATTCTGGAAGTGTGGATGATCCACTATGCCAATTTAATGGTAAAAGTAAAGTTGCCATTGTCCTAGATGCTTTCCCTTTGAGGGGGGAGCTGACTGGTGGTGATTTAACCTGAGGTTCACCACACCTCAGGCAAGAAGCAAGGTTGAGAAGGTGGGGTCTTCATGGATAACCTCAGCCAGGAGAGGAATTGAACCTGTGCTGTTAGCCTCAGTCTGCAACACCATCCAGCTGTCCAGCCAAGTGAGCTAAACCGGCTAGTTTACGGTGGTGACGTTTACTACAGATTAAATGGTGAGGACTAAGAATTTGTTTTCTGCTGTTCACCCAATTTCTTACCCTTTCCCTACTAGTTGTTCGGAATCATCACAATTTTCAGTTTAACCTATGACGTGGAACTTTATCCTGTGCCGTTGGGAAATCTAGGGACAAACCCTTTTGCTTTTTCTTCTCAGTGCTGGATCAGGCAAGGAAAGCGATGGGCAGCGTGCCAGCTGCACAGCCGACATTTCTTACCATATTGTCCAGTGCTTTGATTTTTAAAATCCTGGAGGCGTGTCCCATGCCGTCATGCCAGCAGGCCAGCTCCAAAAGAATTGGAAATGTCAGCTTTCCAGAGGTTGGAGCATCTTTTTCCTGATCCTTTGTACAAAAGACAAAGAACCTCTCCACCACCCTGGAACCACCGCCCTCTTACATCCCACACATGGAAGACCTCCGGGAACCCCCCCCCCCAGAGTAACCCCCAGCACTGTTCCCTGGCACCCTGGTACCCTGGCACTGCAAAGTCCCGGCTCAGCGTTCATCACAGTCCACTTGGGTTGTCATTTTCTCAAAGAAGTCAGGGAGTTTGTCAGATGAGACATTCCCTTTCTAAAGACATCTTCACTGCATTTAAGAGGTCATTTTAATACAGATAATCCTTATGTTTACTCCTGAAAATAGAATCTACTATTTCGGACTATAATTTGATGTATGATGGGTGGATCAGTCATCACCTACATCTGTACTGAGATGGAGTGATCATTTTTGGAGGCTATACTTTTTACTCATTGGGTTGAGTAGTGCTGAACAATGGAACACGTCTTGGTCATATGCACCACAGTTAGAAATTAGAACTTAGCCACTCTGCCCAAACAATATTGCTGATTTTCATTTTCATTGATCATTGCGCAAGTGAAATGTAGAAGAACATCTGCGGGCGATGAACTCGTGCAGTGGGTGGGACACATCTGACTTTCCTTACATGTAAATTATATGAAAAGCAAGCAAATCTGAAAACAGGTGTGCAATCATTCTCACCCAGTTTTTATTTTTGTGCTACGTTTAAATGATAGTTAATACCAGGTGGTAAAGATGAAAAGCTGTCTACCGTGTCTTAGCTCTAATCTTACAAGCATACCGCAATATCAGATATTCCCCATTTGGGCTAGACGTATCCCATGTCAGGTAGTGGCAAATTTGGTCAGATTGTCACTTTACTTTCAATTGGTACCAAATTATGAACAACACGCTTGGAGCAGACCCACTAACAAACAGTTTGGGGCTTTCCCACTTTACTTCAGGCAGGACTGCAAGAAACAGGAGACAAAGCAAATTCAGAATACATCAGAATGGAACAGAATCAAGTTTGATTCAAAAAAGTAAATGGACTACATTCTAACACAGCATCAAGTTCTGTGAAATGCACTAACTCATGTTACCCAGTGGAATTTCAACTTTTTTCACTCAGGAAACTAACCACAAGTAAGAAGTATGATAAAGCGAGTACTTAGCGATACAAGTATTGATACATCACATTGTGAATTGCAACAATTAAGCTTTTCCAATGTGATCACCCCTCAGAAGATGCCACAGTCTAAAGCAGTGTTCTTCAAACTTTTTTCCGGGGACCCATTTTTACCAATCTGCCAAACTTCGGGACCCAACCCGGCCGACCTTCGCGACCCACGCTGGCCGACCTTCGTGACCCACGCCGGCTGACCTTCGCGACCCACGCTGGCCGACCTGCGCGACCCACCATTTTCTCTTACCTTGCTTGCTGCTGACAAAATGGAGGAACTAGTTTGGGTCCCTTTGGCCCTCATACACACTCCTCCAATGGAACCTGTTGGAAGAAAGTGAAGCCTTCCAGTGTTGGAAAGTATGGAGTCTCCATCTGTCCAAAGTTCTGCATTTTTTTCCTGTAAAAGTTTATCAAATAAAACCCCCCCCCCGAACTTGTAAAAAAAAATGAATGAAATAAATGAATAAAATTAACAAACACCCCCCCCCCCCCGAACTTGTAAAACAAAAAGATGCGACTGTTTTTTTTAAAAGCAGCTGCACTCCGCATGCGTGCCCGATCATTGGTGCGCATGCACATAGTTTTGCGCATGCGCGCCGATGATCTGGTGCGGCTGCATTTTTTTTACATGTTTATGGCCATTATGAAAGCCACTTGCAGCTGGCATTATTAACAGCCGGCTGCTGCGGCTGTTGCACGCAGATTTGCGCGATCGGAAGTGCCGCGATGGATGGCTCCCTGACCCTCCCGACACCTGCCCGCAACCCACCCGCGGGTCGCGCCCCCGAGTTTGACAATGCCTGGTCTAAAGCAATCTGCCATGTCCTTGCATTTCATGTGGTCTGCTTGGAGACCTTTCGTGGTGAGGGCTGCAACTGGAGGAAGTGAGAGTCAGCATCATATTGAGCGTGGTAGTATGGAGGTGATTGATGTCACTGTTGTGACACCAAACTGAAGTGATACTCATTACTCGTACCAAAGTACAATGCATTTTTATTTAAAAGTTTGATAGCTCTCCACACTTCGTCTCAGATGTGCTATTGGAGTTTTCACTCCGGTGTGAGGTAATTTTCCTCAGCATATTCTGGATTAACAATTTTGCAATAAAATTGCAAATTCTTCAGTGAAATTTTTAGACAGTTTTATTATATTGACAAGATAAAGGGAGCTTCAAATATTTGAATATGACTGAAATATTCTTGACAAGAAAATGATCATTCATATGTATGGGTAGAAACTTTAGATGAAAAAAGAAACAAGAAACAATAGGCAGGAGATAAAAATGATATATTTGGTTATTAAATAATAAATGAAACATCTCATGTAAGGAACAGAGATTAGCACATGCAGCTAATGATAGAAAGAGTGAACCATAAGTGAAAGTAGAAGTCAATAAATAGAAGTGAGTGTGCTCCAAGTGTCCACCCTACCCCTTTCTCCCTCACAACCCTCACTCCATGTGGACATCATGAGGAACGGGACAAATGGCAGGATAATGGGATCTGTCAGAGATCTCTCAGACACCAGCTCAGTTGGCCCAATGTTAAGTATGCACACATAATACAGGTACACCTACTTACATGCCAGATCAGATCCTCGAGGAAGTGGAATCCATTTGTAATGTTGATTTCCCAGTGGCAAGCACTCTATACTTGGCCTTCACCGCACATTTCTTAGAGTGCTGGATATTATTTTTTCTTATTAAGTTCCTGTATGTCATCTCAACCTCAATGATGAAGCCAAATTGATTCACTCCACTGATGCTGGTTCTGAACCAACCTGGCTGTTTTAACTATTGCTACCTCTTTCTTAGAGAAGTAACTCTTGGCATTGTATCCAGTGTTCCCTTGGTTTTCCTTGGCTTCTTGTTCCAAATACCTGTGTGCCCATGAAAGTTGTTTCCATCTTGAATATGCCCACACAATGCAGCTATCTTCCTTGAATCTCCTGATTGAGCATTACTTTTCACCCAGTGTTCTTATGCTTATGTTTATGTCATGTTCTTATCATTCTTGATTAAATGCATCTTAGGTACTCCAAACATTCTTCTCAACCAATTCATCTCTACTGTTAGCATTTCCCTAATCTTCTCTGAAAAGAATAAACTGAAGGGTGTCCTGATGGAGGTCGTCAAGACGATGAGAAAGTTTGATATGGTCGACAGAGAAGATGGACAGAATTATGGAAGTCCATCAGAGCCGGGGATGAAGGTGGGCAGGCTCCGAATTTCCCACTACTGGCACAGTCCTGCCCCTAGGGCAATTTAAGGAGACAAGGTCGGTTTGAGGCAGATACCTGCCACAAGTATATGTAGCCATTTGAGGCCATTAAGTGGCCATTAAGGTGCCTCTCCCATGCCGGCTAGAATTTTCCAGTTGCCACACTGTCCCTCTGCAATGATCAAAACACGTTCAGTGAGATGAAGCAGCCTCCCAATGGCAGACTGATTGTAATTACCTGCCACTGGCTTCATACAATTAGGCTTCAGGATTTCCAATGTGGAGGAGCATTTGAATGACAGAGAGCAGCAGCCACAGGGAATGGGACAGTAGCAACCTGAGGGCCATCAGGATAGGTGGAGGGTAGATGAGGACACAGGAGGGTGCAATGGGGCACGCAACCAGCCACTTGTGTGCAGAAAAGGTTACCCAGCACAGAGGGTCTACCATCTAAGGCTCAGCTACCTTCCAATGTCAGAGCAACAATCTCACCAATATTTGGATCTCTCAAAAAGAAACCATCAGTGAGCTGTGTGCCATGATAGAGGAAGAGCAGAGCCTCGTGGGAAATGGTGGCAACTCAATGCCACTGGCACTAAAGGTTGAATTGGTATGCCTTAGGAACATTCCAGGGGTCCACTAGAGAGGTGTACAATCTCCTAAGTGCTGTATCAAAGTGGTCACCAATTCCATCTTCAAGAGGGCCAGCCAATACATACACATCTGCACCGATCCAGACAGTCAGTGGAGAGGACTATGGGATTTGAAGCTATCACTGGATTCTCCAAGTGCAGGGTGTAGTCTGCACATATGTGGCCATAAAGGCTCCCATTGATCAGGTAGCAGTCTTCATCAACAAGAAAGGTTTCCACTAACTAAATGTACAACTGGTCTGTGACCACCACAAAGGGAGATGGTGGCACAGTAGTATTGTCACTGGACTCGTGATCCAAAGACTCAGGTTATTGCTCTGCAGACCCGGGTTCAAATCTCACCAGAGTAGATGGTGAAATTTGAATTCAATTTCACTAAAGTCCTATAATCTGCTATCCTTACTGGGTCTGGCCCTACAAGTGACTCCAGTCCCACAGTAATGTTGTTGACTCTTAAATGCCCTCTCAAATTGCCCAGGAAGTCAGTCACTCAGTTCAAGGGCAATTAGGGATGGGCGATAAATGCTGATGGGCAATAAATGCTGGTGACACCCACATCCCATGAAATAATAAAAACAACAGCTCACTGGGCTAAATTACTGGCTTTTAAAGCAGACCAAGCAGGCCAACAGCACGGTTCGATTCCCGTACCAGCCTCCCCGGACAGGCGTCGGAATGTGGCGACTAGGGACTTTTCACAGTAACTTCATTGAAGCCTACTCGTGACAATAAGCTATTTTCATTTTTTTTCATTACAACAGCATACTAAGGCAGTCTGAGGTGGTAGATAGTGGGTGACAGGGTGTACCACTGAAGATATAGCTACTGATTCCTGTGAGCATCCCAAGCAGAGGTAAGATACATGCCTGAGAACAACTAGAGCAGTCATCGAGCAGGTCATAGGATTTCTGAAGATAAAATTCAGATACCTGGATCAATCCAGTGAGACCCATCCCTCAAGTCATTGTGAATATGCTGTGCAGAATATAGTATGACAGAGGGAAGAGGCTTTGACCAATGGCATTCAGCTCAATGCCTCCTCCAACCATATCGATTGTGACAAATTCTGATACTTATCTAAATAGGCTGTCAGAGATCTGAGGTGGCCTTGGGGCTTCTGCACATGTGTCGGCTAGGAAAGGCCTGTGCATATGAACAAAGAACAAAGAAAATTACAGCATTGGAACAGGCCCTTTGGCCCTTCACGCCTTCACTGACCTTGCTGCCCATCTGAACTAAAACCTCCACCCCTTTCTGGTACCATGTCCCTCTATTCCCATCCTATTCATGTATTTGTCACAAAGCCCCTTAAAACCCTTTGTCGTATCTGCTTCCACTAACTCCCCTGGCAACAATTTGGAGTGCTGACTTGCACTCTGAGAATTGAAGCTGGATTTCCAAGAGACCGTAGGAATTTTCTGCTGCTGTGAGGAAGTTTACATTTCTGCCTTCAGCTTCCCACCTTTTCTTTGAAGCTTTACCCTGGCACTTTTCATCTGCACACCTGCTACTCAAGTTATTCTTTGGGTCAGAATGCTTCTTCAAATTTTTCTTCAATCTTACAAGATTTTAGTCTTTTGTTGCATTCCTTGTGAGGTTTTAGTTTATTTCATTCGCTGCCACTATGTTGTAGGATGTTGGATACTATTTGGTAGGTCTTAATGAAGTCTTCATGAAACCGTACGCAGGTTAACTATATATATTTATTAACAACAAAGGATTCAAGCTAGTAGCTGTCTCCATGCTTGTTGGTACACAGGGTTTGGTCTAACACTAGACTGATGCCTGGATGGGGGTCATGTGTTCCGTTACATCACTTTGTGGGTGACAATGTACACTGATCCACATTAACCCTATATGTGCCAGACCTTTATACGACAATAATCGGAATTCATTTCTGACTTTAGTCCTAAATATTGCTTTTAATACTACAAGGATTTGGTTGACAGGGGTTGGTTTAGCACAGAGCTAAAGAGCTGGCTTTTAAAGCAGACCAAGGCAGGCCAGCAGCACGGTTCAATTCCCGTACCAGCTACCCGAACAAGCGCCGGAATGTGGCGACTAGGGGCTTTTCATAGTAACTTCATTTGAAGTCTACTTGTGACAATAAGCGTTTTTCATTTCATTTCAAGGATTTGAAACACATAAGTGCTTGATTTACAGCTAGTTTTAAAAGTAGCACCACTTCCTCCTGATTTATACCATCTTCGCCTTCCAGACAAATATTCACACAAGGCTGAGAGCATGTTGACGAAGGCAGGTAGAGTTGCTTGGAGCCATTCGTGGGTCAGTTGCCAGCACAAACTATGAGTAAAACCTCCCTCCTGGGTTCAGTGGACACTGAGAGCTGATTTCAGAGCTCATTCCATTCACTCTGCTGGATTCAAACACTAGGGGTGGAAACTTACCAAAAAATGGCAAAGTGTCAGTCCCGGTGAGAAAACTGGAGTCGGCGGGATTTCTTGCAGAATTTCACACCTCTAACAGAAAGGTTTATCTTCCCACGAGAATCACGCCACATTTTTGGCTCCCTCCCACTGATTCGCTCACCCCGGGAAACTGAATTACTGAAATCACTGATGAGCTCCATAAAAACGCTTCCCCAACACAGCTCAGAACTTGTCCCAGATACATGAAAGGGGATGGCAGCATGAAAGTCAACACCACGTTTCACGATAAAAACCCTGACCAGACTCATGGATGGCGGGCAGCAGAGGCGGGAAGTCCTGTACCCGTAATCTGGGAGGCGGTCCATTAGTCGGGTTTCCACCCCGCCTGGGAGGCAATAACTGCCTTGGTGGGTGCCAGGTGTCTCCAGAAGAGGACGTGGTAGCAGTGCTGGAAGACATTGAATGACCTTCTTCACACGGCCAGGGTAAGTCTGCCAGGTCCAGTATCTCAGTGCAACCCCCCTCCCCCCACCCCTCTCACTTCCAAGGTGATCTCTCAATCAGCCACCTCGCAGATTGCCCACAGGTGACTAGGCCCTCTTATGCCATGCCCCTATGCTGCTCACACAGTATTAACTCTGCTCCTCACATCCCACTCCAGTCCCACGCATGCCACTCCTCAATGATCTGAACTTGCTGGAATCCGGCCTAAACCCTCCCGATCTGGTTCTCCACAGGATATACTCCCGCAGGACAACAGGTGTGAGAGGGCACACTCACCCGGTGTCATGCAGGAGCTCCAGAACCTGACCCCATATGAGGAAAGACCCCTTGAGCTGACCAGGGAGGAGCCTGACCGTGCCTGTGCCAGTGGGGGCAGCGAGCAAAAGTGTTCCTCAAGCCTCCAATGAGTAAACATCTTGCATCATTTAACCCCCGGGATGTAATAATGCCTTCCCTTGCAGGGCAATTATATAAGTAACTTGGACTATCCTCGTGCCCCCTGGAAATCTCAGAGCCAAGCAGCTCAGAGGGAGACTTCTCAGATATAACCACAGAAGAGGTGACTCATCTCTCACCTGCATTCTCCATTAGTGCAGATACTCACACCTCAGTGAGATTACCTAGTTGGTAAGCTTCTGGGTCACTCACTGGTGAGCACCTCACAGTTGATGGTGGAGGCATGGACATTCCAGTGACCCGAAACTCGGAAGGATGTCAGAGCGCAGGACTCTTCTGAGCCCCTAACCGATGACATGCCCTAGGGTCAGGTCGTCCCCGAGCCGATGGAACTGCAAAGGCAGAGTCACGAGAGTCAGGAATGGATGACAGCATCCACCTTTAGACTGAAAGGCTGACTGGAGGAGTCCAATGGCCGTCTGACCGAGGAGATGATGCCATCACTCCAATGCAACGAGGCCAGCACTGCGAGGGTGGCATCCATAGTGGGGACCTTGATGCACGCACTCCATGGCAGGATATGTCCGTTCCATAGCAGAGGGCTTCACCTGCATGGTGCAGGCACTGGTGAAAATCCACGAGTGCCTGCGTCAGAGGATGACGGGGCTTTTGGATCTCACTCTGTCCCAGGGAGCAGCAGAGGGGCCCCCGGGCACCCAAAGGAAAGAGAATCAGCAGAGGCACAGCCCAGAGCCCTCTACCCAGTGGACCAGGAGTATCCAGCCCATCTGACACCTTCCTCTCTTTGAGTGATACACATCCAGCACTGCACACCAAGGAGGGTAGCAATGCAACACCCGTGCTCCTGGAGAGTACTCCTGGACCCTCAAGGTCCAGGGATCCCAGGAGACTCTCGCCAAAGTCACCTCAGGCAACAGGGTGTGAAAGGTAGCAGACTGCCTCAACCTCAGCTGTGGATCCTGGGCAGACACCTCGACGTAGTGTGAGGGTTAGGAAAAGTAGGAAACTGTGGAACCTAGTGGGCACGGGTCAAAATAGGTATTAATTAAGATACCTCTCCATAGTAAATAGGCATTTGTAACTAAACATAACTTTGTACATCACCGAATTCTTCACCCTGTCATTTCATGGTGCCGAGCTCCACAAACCGCCCATGCCCACTCAGCGCTTCATCCCTGTGCAGAGTGAGAGTGGCAGCTACCACCTCCCACATTGATGACTCAGTGAAGACGCGCTGCTGCAGTGGGTGTCCCCCCCATCCCATGTGGTGCCAGCTCTTGCAGGACGTGGCAAAGGTGGTCACCATCCCCCAGGACAGATGCAGACTCCTCTGGCACTGTGACCCCGACATCTGTAGATAGGAAGACTGACATCGGTAGACCCTCTGCCGGTACTGTCTCAAATGGGGCTGTTCACTTTGTGATGCTGCTCACTTTACAGCTATGGGCCCAACCTCCCCCTCATCAGCAGGGCACTGGTCCTAGGGGCTGGTTTAGCAAAGGGCTAAATCGCTGACTTTGAAAGCCAACCAAGGCAGACCAGCGGCACGGTACAATTCCCGTGCCAGCCTCCCCGAACAGGCGCCGGAATGTGGCGACTAGGGGCTTTTCAGAGTAACTTCATTTGAAGCCTACTTGTGACAATAAGCGATTTTCATTTTCATTTCATTTCCATTTCTCTGTCTCAGCAGCTGCTCAATGGCTATGAATAGAAACCAATAGAATAGAATAGGCCAACTCAACAGCTCCGTGATTCTCCAGAATCATGTACTGAAAAGAAAGGGAAACCAAAGTGACCAGTGAGGGTTCCTCAGAAAGGACTGCCCCTCAGCCCTTTACTCCTCTAGGACCTCCTTTGTGCTCTTACCCATTAGTGAGTGCCACTAATGCCTGGAAGAACCAGAGTAAGGATACTGGTTTAAAGATAATTACAAAACGTCCATGCTTATTTTTAAATGAACTTAAATCAGTTTTCATTCTCTTGTTAGTTTGTTGCAAACTGCAGTAGTTATTTTGCCACTTTGATACAATTTGAATGATCCAATACAATCCATAAAATATAAGAACATCAGAAATAGCAGCAGGAGTAGACAACCCAGCTCATTGAGCCTGCTCCAACATTCAATGAGATTGTGGCTGATCTTGAGCTTGAATTCTTTATTTTCTGGCCTGTTCCCCATATTTCTTAATTCCATGAGAGACCAAAAATCCCAGCCTTAAAACGTGTAAAACAAAAAGTCGCCACAGTCCCAAATGACCATAGACCTTTGAGGGGGAGAGTTGACTGCTGTGATTTTAACCTGAGGATCACCATACCTTAGATGAAGGGCAAGGTTGAGAAGGGGGGCCTTCATGAATAACCTCCGATTTAAATGTCTTCAGCGACGGTGTATCCACAACCCTCTATGGTAACAATTTGCCAAAATAGACAGCACTTTGAGTGGAGTAATTTCTCTGCGTCTCAGTCCTCAATGATTGGTTCCTTATCCTGAAATTGTGCTCCCATATTTTGGTTACCCTGACCAATGGAAACAATATCTCAATGTCCACACTATCATTCCCCATTCCTATCCTCCTCTCCTCTCACACTGACATATCCCCATTCCTATCCCCCTCTCCTCTCACACTGACATATCCCCATTCCTATCCACCTCTCCTCCCACACTGGCATATCCCCATACTTATCCCCCTCTCCTCCCACACTGGGATATCCCCATTCCTATCCACCTCTCCTCCCACACTGGGAGATCCCCATACCTATCCTCCTCTCCTCTCACACTGACATATCCCCATACCTATCCTCCTCTCCTCTCACACTGAAATGTCCCCATAGCTATCGTCCTCTCCTCTCATACTGGGATATCCCCATTCCTATCCCCCTCTCCTCTCACACTGACATATCCCCATTCCTATCCCCCTCTCCTCCCACACTGACATATCCCCATACCTATCCCCCTCTCCTCTCACACTGACATATCCCCATTCCTATCCCCCTCTACTCCCACACTGGCATATCCCCATTCCTATCCCCCACTCCTCCCACACTGACATATCCCCATACCTATCCCCCTCTCCTCCAACACTGGGATATCCCCATACCTATCCTCCTCTCCTCTCACACTGACATATCCCCATTCCTATCCCCCTCTCCTCCCACACTGACATATCCCCATACCTATCCCCCTCTCCTCTCACACTGACATATCCCCATTCCTATCCCCCTCTACTCCCACACTGGCATATCCCCATTCCTATCCCCCACTCCTCCCACACTGACATATCCCCATACCTATCCCCCTCTCCTCCAACACTGGGATATCCCCATACCTATCCTCCTCTCCTCTCACACTGACATATCCCCATACCTATCCCCCTCTCCTCCCACACTGACATATCCCCATACCAATCCCCCTCTCCTCCCACACTGGGATATCCCCATACCTATCCTCCTCTCCTCTCACACTGAAATGTCCCCATACCTATAACCCTCTCCTCTCACACTGACATATCCCCATACCTATCCTCCAACACTGAAATATCCCCATACCTATCCCCCTCTCCTCTCACACTGATATATCCCCATACCTATCCTCCTCTCCTCTCACACTGACATATCCCCATACCTATCCCCCTCTCCTCACACACTGACATATCCACATACCTATCCCCCTCTCCTCCCACACTGGGATATCCCCATACCTATCCCCCTCTCCTCTCACACTGACATATCCACATACCTATCCCCCTCTCCTCTCACACTGACATATCCCCATACCTATCCCCCTCTCCTCCCACACTGGGACATCCCCATTCCTGTCCCCCTCTCCTCCCACACTGGCATATCCACATACCTATCCCCGTCTCCTCCAACACTGGGATATCCCCATAACTATCCTCCTCTCCTCCCACACTGACATATCCCCATACCTATCCTCCTCTCCTCCCACACTGGCAGATCCACATACCCATCCTCCTCTCCTCTCACACTGGCATATCCCCATACCTATCCCCCTCTCCTCTCACACTGACATATCCCCATTCCTATCCCCCGCTCCTCTCACGCTGGCATATCCCCATTCCTATCCCCCTCTCCTCTCACACTGACATATCCCCATTCCTATCCCCCTCTCCTCTCACACTGGGAGATCCCCATACCTATCCTCCTCTCCTCCCACACTGACATATCCCCATTCCTACCCCCCTCTCCTCTCACACTGGCATATCCCCATTCCTATACCCCTCGTCTCTCACACTGGCATATCCCCATTCCTATCCCCCTCTCCTCCCACACTGACATATCCCCATACCTATCCCCCTCTCCTCCCACACTGGGAGATCCCCATACCTATCCCCCGCTCCTCCCACACTGATATATCCCCATACCTATCCCCCGCTCCTCCCACACTGACATATCCCCATACCTATCCCCCTCTCCTCCCACACTGGGAGATCCCCATAACTATCCCCCGCTCCTCCCACACTGACATATCCCCATACCTATACCCCTCTCCTCCCACACTGGCATATCCCCATTCCTATCCCCCTCTCCTCCCACACTGACATGTCCCCATACCTATCCCCCGCTCCTCCCACACTGACATATCCCCATGCCTATCCCCCCTCTCCTCCCACACTGGGAGATCCCCATACCTATCCCCCGCTCCTCCCACACTGATATATCCCCATACCTATCCCCCTCTCCTCCCACACTGGGAGATCCCCATACCTATCCCCCGCTCCTCCCACACTGATATATCCCCATACCTATCCCTCGCTCCTCCCACACTGACATATCCCCATACCTATACCCCTCTCCTCCCACACTGGCATATCCCCATACCTATCCCCCTCTCCTCCCACACTGGGAGATCCCCATACCTATCCCCCGCTCCTCCCACACTGATATATCCCAATACCTATCCCCCGCTCCTCTCACACTGGCATATCCCCATACCTATCCCCCTCTCCTCCCACACTGTCATATCCCCATTCCTATCCCTCTCTCCTCTCACACTGACATATCCCCATTCCTATACCCCTCTCCTCCCACATTGACATATCCCCATACCTATCCCCCGCTCCTCCCACACTGACATATCCCCATACCTATCCCCTCTCCTCCCACACTGGGAGATCCCCATACCTATCCCCCGCTCCTCCCACATTGATATATCCCCATACCTATCCCCCTCTCCTCCCACACTGGGAGATCCCCATACCTATCCCCCGCTCCTCTCACACTGGCATATCCCCATACCTATCCCCCTCTCCTCCCACACTGTCATATCCCCATTCCTATCCCCCTCTCCTCTCACACTGACATATCCCCATTCCTATCCCCCTCTCCTCCCACACTGACATATCCCCATACCTATCCCCCGCTCCTCCCACACTGACATATCCCCATACCTATCCCCCTCTCCTCTCACACTGACATATCCCCATACCTATCCTCCTCTCCTCTCACACTGTCATATCCCCATACCTATCCCCCGCTCCACCCACACTGACATATCCCCATACCTATCCCCCTCTCCTCACACACAGGGATATCCCCATACCTATCCCCCTCTCCTCCCACACTGGGAGATCCCCATACCTATCCCCCTCTCCTCTCACACTGACATATCCCCATTCCTATCCCCCTCTCCTCCCACACTGACATATCCCCATTCCTATCCTCCTCTCCTCTCACACTGACATATCCCCATACCTATCCTCCTCTCCTCTCACACTGACATATCCCCATACCTATCCCCCTCTCCTCCCACACTGGGAGATCCCCATACCTATCCTTCTCTCCTCCCACACTGGGAGATCCCCATACCTATCCTTCTCTCCTCTCACACTGACATATCCCCATTCCTATCCCCCTCTCCTCCCACACTGACATATCCCCATTCCTATCCCCCTCTCCTCCCACACTGACATATCCCCATTCCTATCCTCCTCTCCTCTCACACTGACATATCCCCATCCCTATCCCCCTCTCCTCCCACACTGGGAGATCCCCATACCTATCCCCCTCTCCTCCCACACTGGGATATCCCCACACCTATCCCCCTCTCCTCCCACACTGGCAGATCCACGTACCTATCCCCCTCTTCTCTCACACTGACATATCCCCATTCCTATCCCCATCTCCTCCAACACTGGCATATCATTATACCTATCCCCGTCTCCTCCAACACTGGCAGATCCACATACCTATCCCCCTCTCCTCTCTCACTTTCATATCCACATACCTATCCCCCTCTCCTCACACACTGGGATATCCCCATACCTATCCTCCTCTCCTCTCACACTGACATATCCCCATTCCTGTCCCCCACTCCACCCACACTGGCATATCCCCATACCAATCCCGCTCTCCTCCCACACTGGGATGTCCCCATACCTGTCCTCCTCTCCTCTCACACTGGCATATCCCCATTCCTATCCTCCTCTCCTCCCACACTGACATATCCCCATACCAATCCCCCTCTCCTCTCACACTGACATATCCCCATTCCTATCCCCCTCTCCTCCCACACTGACATATCCCAATTCCTATCCCCCGCTCCTCCCACACTGACATATCCCCATACCTATCCCCCTCTCCTCCCACACTGACATATCCCCATTCCTATCCTCCTCTCCTCTCACACTGACATATCCCCATACCTATCCCCCTCTCCTCCCACACTGGGAGATCCCCATACCTATCCCCCTCTCCTCCCACACTGGGATATCCCCACACCTATCCCCCTCTCCTCCCACACTGGCAGATCCACGTACCTATCCCCCTCTTCTCTCACACTGACATATCCCCATTCCTATCCCCGTCTCCTCCAACACTGGCATATCATTATACCTATCCCCGTCTCCTCCAACACTGGCAGATCCACATACCTATCCCCCTCTCCTCTCTCACTTTCATATCCACATACCTATCCCCCTCTCCTCACACACTGGGATATCCCCATACCTATCCTCCTCTCCTCTCACACTGACATATCCCCATTCCTGTCCCCCACTCCACCCACACTGGCATATCCCCATACCAATCCCGCTCTCCTCCCACACTGGGATGTCCCCATACCTGTCCTCCTCTCCTCTCACACTGGCATATCCCCATTCCTATCCTCCTCTCCTCCCACACTGACATATCCCCATACCAATCCCCCTCTCCTCTCACACTGACATATCCCCATACGTATCCTCCTCTTACCTCACACAGACATATCCCCATTCCTATACCCCTCTCCTCTCACACTGGGATATCCCCATACCTATCCCCCTCTCCTCTCACACTGAAATGTCCCCATACCTATCCCCCTCTCCTCCCACACTGGCAGATCCCCATACCTATCCTCCTCTCCTCCCACACTGGCATATCCCCATTCCTATCCTCCTCTCCTCTCACACTGACATATCCCCATACCTATCCTCCTCTCCTCTCACACTGATATATCCCCATACCTATCCCCCTCTCCTCCCACACTGACATATCCCCATACCTATCCCCCTCTCCTCTCACACTGACATATCCCCATTCCTATCCCCCTCTCCTCTCACACTGATATATCCCCATACCTATCCCCCTCTCCTCCCACACTGACATATCCACATACCTATCCTCCTCTCCTCTCACACTGGGATATCCCCATACCTATCCTCCTCTCCTCTCACACTGACATATCCCCATTCCTGTCCCCCACTCCACCCACACTGGCATATCCCCATACCTATCCCCATCTCCTCCCACACTGGGGTGTCCCCATACCTATCCTCCTCTCCTCTCACACTGACATATCCCCATACCTATCCCCCACTCCACCCACACTGGCATATCCCCATACCTATCCCCCTCTCCTCCCACACTGGGATGTCCCCATACCTATCCTCCTCTCCTCTCACACTGACATATCCCCATTCCTGTCCCCCTCTCCTCTCACACTGGCATATCCCCATTCCTATCCTCCTCTCCTCCCACACTGACATATTCCCATACCTATCCCCCTCTCCTCGCACACTGGCAGATCCACGTACCTATCCCCCTCTCCTCTCACACTGACATATCCCCATTCCTATACCCCTCTCCTCTCACACTGGGATATCCCCATACCTATCCCCCTCTCCTCTCACACTGAAATGTCCCCATACCTATCCCCCTCTCCTCCCACACTGGCATATCCCCATTCCTATCCCCCTCTCCTCCCACACTGGCAGATCCACGTACCTAACCCCCTCTTCTCTCACACTGACATATCCCCATTCCTATCCTCCTCTCCTCTCACACTGACATATCCCCATACCCATCCCCCTCTCCTCCCACACTGGCATATCCCCATTCCTGTCCCCCTCTCCTCTCACACTGTGGAGATTCCGGCGTTGGACTGGGATGAGCAAATTAAGAAGTCTTACAACACCAGGTTTAAGTTCAACATGTTTGTTTCAAACACTAGCATTCGGAGCACTGCTCCTTCCTCAGGTGAATGAAGAGGTATGTTCCAGAAACATATATATAGACAAATTCAAATATGCCAGACAATGCTTAGAATGCGAGTATTTGCAGGTAATTAAGTCTTTACAGATCCAGAGATAGGGGTAACCCCAGGTTAAAGAGGTGTGAATTGTCTCAAGCCAGGACAGTTGGTAGGATTTCGCAAGCCCAGGCCAGATGGTGGGGGGTGAATGTAATGCGACATGAATCCCAGGTCCCGGTTGAAGCCGCACTCAGGTGTGCGGAACTTGGCTATAGGTTTTCCGGACACATGAGTGCGGCCTCAACCGGAACCTGGGATTCATGTTGCATTTCATTAATCCCCCACCATCTGGCCTGGGCTTGCGAAATCCTACCCACTGTCCTGGCTTGAGACAATTCACACCTCTTTAACCTGGGGTTACCCCTATCTCTGGATCTGTAAAAGACTTGATTACCTGCAAATGCTCGCATTCTGAGCATTGTCTGGCATCTTTGAATTTGTCTATATATATGTTTCTGGCATCTTTGAATTTGTCTATACATATGTTAGTGGCATATCCCCATTTCTATCCCTCTGTCCTCCCACACTGGCATATCCACATGCCTATCTCTCTCAAGTCCATCAGGATTACATTGCTGAACACTTGAGAGTCTCACTGGCACATTGTTCTTGACCATTGCCCAACCCACCACCTCCCCGCCACTCCTTGCATTAGGTGACAGGGTTACTGAGTACATGCATGGGACCTGCATCTGCACCCTCACAGGGAACCTCAAAGAAGCGCCCCCATCATGACATGTAGCATGGCAACTGATGATCGACTTCACCATGAAGCATGGTTTTGGGGGTTACACCAATGTATACGGTGTGATGTAAACTCTTGATTGAGCATTGCAGTTCAATGCTTTGGGCTCAAATCATTGGTAGTTCTCTTTAGCTTTGCATATCTTATTGGCACTGTTGAGTTGGCAATTAAGGATGAAATTGCATTCCAATTAATTGAATGCCACTTGTGACAGATGAGGTGCAGCTGATTAGAGTAAAGCCTGCAATGAGCATAACATGCACTTATCTAGAGGGCATCCTCATTCTCCCATTTCACAGCCTTACACACTCATTCCTGAGAGACAAACTTGCTGGACAAGTGCAATTGATAGTCAACACCTTGGTACTCAGAGTTGTGCCAGAGTGGGGGTTCTAAGCACAGTTCAGTTGTGCTTCCCCAAGTGAGAGGTTCATGAGGCAGGGATGCAACGCATTCCTGAGATGCTCACTCTGACCTTACAGCCTGTCTTCTCATGGGTCCCACCCAGTTACCTCACACTCACCCCAGAGCTGACTCTCAGCATTTACCTCCTGCCACCCACTTTCCAGCTCCCAATAAAGACGGGCATATCCTCAGTGGCGATTTGGCGCAGTCCAGTAAGGAGGACACAGGAAGCAATGGCTGCAAGGGGTGCCTCAAAGTGAATGCAAAGTAAGGCCTACTAGCGGCCCCTCCCCCTCCCGCCCCGGGTATGAGTACTGACCCTGAGCCCTGGCCCCGAGCTGAACATATCTGTATCTTCCATGTCCTCCACAATACACTCCAAACAGTGAAGAGCTTGGGGAGCCATGGCTGCCTAAGTGCTCACCTCCATTACGCCTCTCGGAGGTGAAGCCACCATGTTCTTACTTTTGTGAACTTGTTATAAATGACGCCGGTGTGATGTTATGTCGGTGCCCGGTGAATATTCCATGAGGCTGAAAGTCTGGACTGAGTGCTCGCTAATGACATGCTGATGTATGAAAATCAGATTCCCGGGCTCCATTGGTGGTGAGTAAATAATGTTGGAGACAATCATGTTTTTCGACTCTGTCCGTATTTTATGCCTTAGCCAAGTTTTTCACGCATGGAGAGAGAGTCTCAAAATCGCCCCCTAGATGGTAAATAAGGAGCAGTGTTGCTGACAGACTTCATCTTCAAAAGGAAAAAATACAACAGGAAAATGAAAATTAAAAGGATTGTGGTAAGATATAATAGCAATTCTGATTACATTTATCAGTCAGATCACATCCTGTGTCAGGAAGGACCAGTGAGGGCACATGAATATTATGCAGCTACTCTGCAATATATTTAATATGCTTTCCCATTAACATTTCTCACAGAAACATAAAACATATTTCAAAATATAAACTTAAACCCTCAACAATGCTGATACTCATACATTCATGAGAACCCAAAACATTAAAAAACAGTCACTTAAGGCCAATTGAGAGACAATTTTGTTTTCCTATTAGGAACAAGAAAGGAATATCAGATCATGAAGTTCAAAAAGGAAATCTCTCGTAACAAACTAAGTCCAATATTATCTTCAGACCTCTTTTTATGCACTGGATTTTGATACTAATAAATCAATAATATGAATTTTGTAAATTATAACTCAGTACCCTACCATTCAAGAGGTAATCATTCATTCAGACAGCATCTCAGAAGTCTGAATGCAGCTTTAAAAATGCACAAATGGTACCCTTGGAGTTATCTGTGAGCCCGAGGCATGATTCAAAGTACATGATATTATCTCAGCCATCTACTCGTCTGAAATCACCACTGAAAACGGTTTTATGGCTGCATTGTTGAGATTCATGGTGAAGACCATGGTCCAAAAATGTAATACAACTGTACCCTGGAGATAAAATCTTCAAAATGACTGGCTAAAGCACATTCTTAATAGTCTTAAGTGAATCATATAAAGGTGTAAAAATGCTGAACATTATTGTCCTCTGACCTCGATGCAGCTATATTTTGCGTCTGCTGAAAAAAACCCTGTCAGTGATTGTCAGCTTTTCCAGCCTCATTCATACTCTCACAGGGCTAACAAAATGGTATTATATACATAAACGTAATTGCAGTTGTCTGGGAAAGGTGTTACATAAAAGCAATTGGAACTGGTGATACTTCACAGAGCTACAAAACAAAATGCACAATAAGCACTCCATTCTAGTGGTGAGCACTTACATTTTGTGAGACAGAACATTGTCACTCTGAACAGGAAGAACATGCCTTCTAAATGGATGCCATGAAGATCATTAAAATGACAGATTAAACAGTTTGCTTTATTATTACAGTTCTGATATGAAGCCTAAATATGTGTTTATTGCTCTTTATTGATTTATGTTTTTATGCTTTGTAAATATAAATTGCTTCATCATATTTTTTTTAAATTAGAATGTGGAAACTAGTTGTATCAAATTTGTCTCTGCATTATTTGTCTCTGCATTATTTTAAAACTGGTGTTGAGTCATTGGAAAAGAACCTGGTTAGTACCTTCATTCAAACCGCAGAGAGAACAATTTGATACATGTGCAATAAACGTTTGCATAATTTCATCACCAATATAGATTTGCACATGCATGATGTGCGTCTTTTGCACCAGGAAGTAAATAATTTTCTTATTGATTATGGCTTCTCCAAAATATCATCTCTTTATGTCATTTACTGAATGATAGCGTACTTGGTTCATTAATGAGGGTAGTGCCAATAGCACTCAAATTTAGTGTGTAACTCTTATTTTCAGAACAATGCAAAACTGCAAGATACAAATTCAGCTGGGTTGAGGGATAATGCAACTTGTAATAAAATAGTATTTCAATCAAGTTTAAAGGAATGGGCATAATTAAAGGGGACACAAATTTAGAAAACATCTGGAGAGCAATAAAATGCCTCTCACCATCAGCAATTTTGCCATGGCTGAAGAAGTATGTGATTAAGACATGGCAGAATAGGAAATGAAATCGATCCAAAGATATAGGTTTGAATGTTCAATAAGTGGCATTACAGCACCCTTTTACGTGCAATATCAGTAAAGCATGAGACATTCACAGCTAGATTTCCTAGGATCTTTAAAAATGTTTGGTGCCATCCAGATAGGTCTACTCTGGTATGCCTTTTTGCATGCAATATCGTAATGCATAACAAGCTGTGGTTAAAATGCTTCTGAACTATCCAGTATGACAATCTCTGTAGAGACTGATAACTTTAAAAAGAGATTACGTTGTTAAACTTCCAGTTGTTTTGCATTTTAATACCTTTATTGTGATAAATGACTAAAAAAAACTTATGACCAAACACTATTTTCTTTCTGTAAGCAATTTAAGCTTTAACTACAGTCCTTTTAGAAAACAGTCCACAGATGCTCCCAGTTTCCAATAGGTTTTTCTATCCCCATTTTACCGAGTAGTAACTTTGAAGGAACATTTCCAAGCATTTTCCTCAGTTTTCAGAGAGTTTCCTGAAATCCACCACAAGCAGTAAAGGTTGCTTTAATGATTCTTCCCCTGGCCATGCTAGTACAAAGCTCCTGGAACTTACATATCTGTCTCTTCAACTAGAGACTATTTCCATGGTGGCACAGTGGTTAGCAATGCTGCCTATTAACACCAGGGATCCGAGTTTGATTCCAGCCTTGAGTGACTGTGTGGAGTTTGCACATTTTTGCTGTGTCTGCGTGGTTTTCCTCTCGGTGCCACAGTTTCCTCTCAGTCCAAAGATGTGCAGGTTCGGTGGATTGGTCATTATCAGTCCACAGAGTTACGGGGATAAGGCAGAGGAGTGGGCCGAGGTAGAGTACTCTTTCAGAGGGTCGGTGCAAACTTGATGTGCTGAATGGCCTCCTTCTACACTGTAGGGATTCCATGGATTCCATGGGTTCCCTTCTGCTTCTCTTGTGTAGCTCACAAAGTCAAACAGCCTTTTCTCTCTGCTGGCCACACATCTGCTGTCTATGATATTCATTGCTTTATAGGGAAGCCTGTAACCTGAAATAAAAATGGCTTCCTCTACCCCATGGCAATGTGAAACACATTCGCATTTTTACCTAGATACTTTGCTATCTTTGATCCCAGATCCTTTTCATCTTGGAATTAAATTGATGGTTTACAGTACAACTGTCTACAACCTGATACCTGCATCACCTTTCTGGAACTCTACTCATTGCAAACCAAGAAACTGCTCTACTGAGATGATTCCCCTATGGTCTGTGCAGTTCTAACTTGTGTCCATCAGATGGACCATCAGCCTCATTTAGTCAAACTGAAGTTCTCACCATGAGAATTTGTAAGAGAGTTTCTGTCCACTGCCTCTGGAACACTTGTCTGCTCTTTCTGCAGATCAAGATTAACTGTCGTGAAAAGGAAGTAAAAGGCCCTTTCTTCCAGATTTCTGGAGATCTCTGGGGAGAGCTATCAGCACTGTGCCTTCCCCAGACTTCCAAACTGAGGTTCGGCTTTCACAGATCTGGCTGGAGACTGGTTGCAGCCTTTTGATGAGAGGTTAAACTTCACAGGCTTGGCTGGGTAGAATGCTTGCAGCATTTAAATCAGGAGATAAACATTCACAGGCCTGGCTGGATAGAGAATGCTTGCAACATTTAAATCAGGAGTTAAGCCTTGACAGGACTAGTAGAGTATCCATATCTGCTCACTCCAGCCAAGATATCAGAGAGAGAAGTTCCAACCTTTCTGGGAGAGATTTTTAACAGGCTCCTGTTCAGCTCCTTCACAGAACGAAACTGAAAGCAAAAACGGAACCTGCCTTCTGCTCCAGGACCTTTTGTATGGCTCTAACAGTCCCAATCGAAAACAGAAAATGACCTGAAATTGCTGAAGAGGGAATTGGCTGCTATCCAAGTCCATCAAAACAACATCACGAGCTATATCATACAGCACAGTGCACAGAGGGAATACACTTGGGGCAGTTCAACTTGCAGGGGAGGAGGGGTTCAGTTCAAAACCAAAAATCTGTAGTTTTAAAAACAGTCAGCAGGATAGGCATTAAAAGGAAACAAAGATCAGACAGAGATTTAAAAGAGGTTCCTGACAGCAGGGCCCTGGGAAGCACAGAGGAATCTTAGTGTGCATGTACACTGATCCCTTAAGGTAGCGGAGCAGGTAGATACATTGGTTAAGAAGGTATATGTATACCTGCCTTTATTAGCCATGGTGTTGCTCGTTCTACTGTTAGTGTGATTAACACGCCTCCATTTAAAGGACATGTGCTTAACACTGGTTTGGCTCTGTATCTGTATCTATGCTCAGGTGCCATCAGAGACACCGTCACAAGTTATCAAGGTCAAGTTCAAAGCAATAAGTCTAAACACCGATCAGTAAGTCTAAACAATTAGTGTTTATTATAACAGATATAATAAATACTCATGCACACGCTAAAAGACTAATACTTATTTCTACTATTAAACGACTAAATACTTATCTAAGTAGGAACCAGCAAGGTCAGGGGACAAGGCCTTTGTTCCTTTCTGGGCTGCACCTTCTGTTCACTAATAGTCGGCAAGAGTATAAGCAATGCCTGGGTCACGTAGCGATCGTTGTTTTGGCACTTGCTGAAAGATGGCTGATGCTCAACGGCCGGTGATGAAAGACAGGATCTGGAGGCTGGGGTCGGAGTCAGGATGCAACAGCCTCGGCCGGAGTCTGGAAGCAACAGACCGAATCATGTGCTTGACCTTCTTTTTTAGGTCCTAGAGGTCCGTGCCCCTTGGGGCGGGCTCTTTCACCTGCTAGGTATCGATTGGGTCTTTCCCAATCGATATCATTCGAATTCCCCTATCCTGGAGTCGTTCCTCGATGGCGGAGGCGGTTCCTAGGGGTCATTGACCTGGGTTCTCTGGCGCCATTCTGGCTGGGTAGCTATAGAAAGTATCAATCGATACTTAAAATATTTCTGTTGTATCTGGGACTGGGCCGGTATCATCTCATTAGTATGCAGATCGCTTTCCTATTTGCACCTTTGGCTGAGTCTCTGCACCTGCCTTGAAACCGGTTTTTACGAGTGTCTCACTGTTGAAAGCTTCTGCAAGCAGTTTGTCCTTACTATGGCTGTTTTTCCCTGCACACAGCTAAATCGCTGGCTTTGAAAGTAGACCAAGCAAGCCAGCAGCACGGTTCGATTCCCGTAACAGCCTCCCCGAATAGGCGCCGGAAAGTGGTGACTAGGGGCTTTTCACAGTAACTTCATTTGAAGCCTACTCGTGACAATAAGCGATTTTCATTTCATTTCATTTCAGTCTTAGCAGTTCTCCATTTTGTAGACTGGTGTCCATTTTAGAGGGCCACAGTGGCTTAGGGTTTAAGAGCAGGGAGGTTATGCTGGAACTGTATAAACTGTATAGGCCATAGCTAGAGTATTGTGCAATTCTGGAATCTACATTATAGGTGGAATGTGATAGCACTGGAAAGGGTGCAGAGAAGATTTACCAGAATGTTTCCTGGGCTGGAGAGCTTTAGGTATGAAGAGAGATTGGATAGACTGGGGTTGTTTTCCTTGGATCAGAGGAGACTGATGGGGTACATGATTGAGATGTACAAAATTATGAGGGGCATAGACAGAGTAGACAGGAAGAAACATTTCCCCTTGTTGGAGGGAATAATGAACAAGTGGCATAGATTTAAGTTAAGGGGCACGAGGTTGAGAGGGGATGTGATAAAAAACCTTTTCACCCAAAGGTTGGGGAAGTCTGGAACTCACTGCCTGAGAGGGTGGTGAAGGCAGAGACACTCATAACATTTATGAAGTATTCAGATGTGCACTTGCGATGCCAAGGCATATAAGGCTGTGGGTCAAGTGCCGGAAAATGGGATTAGAATTGTTAGATGGTTGTTTTTGACCTGCACAGATGCGATGGGCCAAAGGGCCTTTTCTATGACTCTGTGACCTGCATCTGCACACACACTGACCTAACTCCTATGCACCATGCGTGCCCGTCCAACAAGAGGCTCCGCTCAATATCGATTTGAGAACTACGGTAGTGGTCACTTTCCTATGAGTTCCCCCACCATCTAGCCTGCCCCCCCCTCCCCCCCCCCCCATGTCCTTTTCCCATCACCTTTGATCTCCCCACCGCCGCACTCCAGCCTGAGCACTTTCATCCCAGAATGTCCAGGTGAACTTGTATATTCCCTTCCTTCCCAAGCATTCCATCCCCGGTCACATTCACCTCCCAAATCATCTTCTTCTCATTCCCCATGTCCATGTTTACTTCCATTTTCCGACTGACATCCACCACCTCTTCACCTGAAACTGTTCAACCCTCACTCTCCCACCCAATTCCACTGCCCCCTTTTACCTTAACCATCCCTTCCTTTCACCCACGCCCAGCAGATTCTACCAACTCCCCACTGTGAGCACATTCACCTGGAGATCCCCCCCCCCCCCTCCCCACGCCCCTGCCTTTTAGACCTAGACACTGCCCTCACATCCTTCACTGTCATCAGTACATCTGGCTACCTGCTATCCCCCAGCTTAAGGCTCCCTGGAAGAATTCTCAAGACTATGGCCAAGTCACTGGAAGATAGACCAAAACCTCAACAATGTCCCTGAAGATCCAAAACCTCAGCAAAGTTGAAGCTGCAGCCCGGATACCACAACCTTCCAAAAGCTGCTTCCCGAAGGTGCCATGTTGATGTGAATCCACCCATCATGCTCCATCCACCAACCTCCACCCACCATGCTCCACCCACCATGCTCCACCCACCATGCTCCACCCACCATGCTCCACCCACCATGCTCCACCCACCATGCTCCACCCACCATGCTCCACCCACCATGCTCCACCCACCATGCTCCACCCACCATGCTCCACCCACCATGCTCCACCCATCATGCTCCACCCACCATGCTCCACCCACCATGCTCCACCCACCATGCTCCACCCACCATGCTCCACCCACCATGCTCCACCCACCATGCTCCACCCACCATGCTCCACCCTGATTATTTGGTTCATGCTATATTCTCTGATCCCAGCCGCCACAAAACCCACCTCGGGAGGGATGGGTAAATTCCACCCAGGATATTCGGCCCAACCAGTTCATGATGGTGCTTAAGATCAACTCAAACATCCTCCCAGCTTTTCTAACGGAAATTTACCATTGCAACCATCTATTCCCTTCACCTTCATATTGTGGTAGCGAGTTCCACATTGCTTTTTAGTCTTTCATGGGGGGTGAACATCGCTGACTTAGGACAGTATTTGTTGCTCATCCCTATTTGCCCTTGAGAAGGTGGAGGTGGCGAGCTGCCTTCTAAACCCTCTAGTCCAGCTGGTGCAGATACACTCATGATGCTTTCAGGAAGGGAGTTTTCGAATTTTGAGTCAGCAAAGCTGAAGGAAAGACAATAATGTTCCAAGGTACGCTGGTGTGTGGTGTGAAGGAGAACGTGAGGCTGTGGAGTTTCCATATATCTACTGTACCAGTCCTTTAAAGTGGTAGAAGTTGTGAATTTAGAATGTGCTGCTGAAAAATCCTTGGTGATTTGCTGCAGTGCATTTTGAATGACAAATACAAGGAGCTGGATTCTCTGCACCCCGATGCTGAAATCATGGCTGGCGCCGGGGCGGAGAATCCAGTTTGACGCCGTAATCGAAACCAGCGGCAGTTCGGCGATTCTCCGGGCACCGAACACCGGCGTCACCGGGGAGTACACCATTCCGCTGGGGGTCATTGCCAGAAGCCCGCTCCAACATCCTCAGCCGCCGACCGGCCGAGTTCCCGATGGCGTGAAACTAACCTGGTATTGCCGGTCGGGATATTCGCGTGGCATCTGCGGACACAGTCCGCGGCAGCATTGGTCACAGGCGGGCCAATCGGTGGCTGGGAGGAGCCTTGTAGGGAGCCAGGGAATGATTGCGCAAGGTTTGAGGTTCGGGCGTGCAGCCGATCGGGGGATCTCCTTTTTGGGTCGAGCTCCGCAGTCCAAGTCCTCCATGGAGCACGGCGCGGCCGCAAATGCATCAATAGGATGGGAATAGAGGGTTACGGATCCCGGATGTGTAGAAGCTTTTAGTTTAGATGGGCAGCATGGTCGGCGCAGGCATTGGAGGGCTGAAGGGCCTGTTCCTGTGCTGTTCTTTTCTTTGTTCTTTGTTCTTTGTTCTCTGACCCGGAAGTGCAGGGGCGTATCTGCAGAAAAAGCTGCTAGATTTACTCCGAGTCCCTGATTGCCCCCTGTGGGGCTATGAATTAATTTCACTTTTTTCCAGGATTTTTAGGAGTAAAACTCCATCGTTTTGACTCCAGAGTGGGGACCTAGTCTCAATAATGGAGAATCCAGCCCAAGGTTTATGAGATTGTTATGTTTTGGGATTGTGTCTTTAATTTAGGATAACATGAAGGAATGAAGTCCTGTGACCAATTTGGAATTCCGCTTCCAACAAGCTTGGGGTACGGTTGTTAACTGTTAAAGGGTGGGGGGCAGTTTGTTTTACTGCAAGGTATGCACACCTGTAAATAATGACAGTGTAGATGGTGCGTAGACTCTTAAAGTCTCAGGGAAGTGTTAGTAATGCCATGTTTTGTAAATAGTTATATTTTAAACTGTCTCTTTAATTCCAGGATATAGCCGAAAACCTGGGCAGCCATTTTTGAAGGTCAGGTTCGCAGAATCAGCTGACCGAAGAGTGAAAATCTGGGCCTCTGTAGAGCTGAAAGTCGAAGTACCAGCTCAAAATTAAACAAAAATAACAAGAATTGGTTTTAATACACCAAATGGAATAACCTCAAAAATAGAAAGAATTTTAAATGTCCACTTGCCTTTGAGTTCATCAGAGGCCATGTCTTTGTCAGCTTTCACTGTAAACTAGGAGCGAAGTGGGAATCCAACACCGATCGTTATTGCCCGAAAGTTCAGGCCCACTAAATGTAATTTGTCCCTGTTATTTGAGTGCCCATATCTGCTTGGTTGTTAAAGCACTTGACACTATTGAGGACAAAGCAGCCTGCATGATTGGAGTGCTTCGTCAAACAGTCACTTCTTCCACCATTGACACATGGCGGAAACAGTGTACACCATCTACAAGATGAACTGCAGGAACTCACCAAGGTCCTCAGACAGCACCTTCCAAACCCAAAACCCAGAGCCGAACTTTCAATGAAAAACACAACGCTGCAGGACTGGGCCCTAGCCAATGGGGAGGCCCCATATTAAGAAGTGACTGTTGTGGTGAGAACACCATGGGAATACCAATCAGAGCCTTGGTAGCTATAAATTTGCTGATGTGCTTGAGCTTATCGGCCGGCAATACAGAACAACCGGGCTCTGATTGGAGGACTCCTCTTTAGAGCGGGAAAATACTTTGCCGATGTTGATAGGTAGTGGAGACTTAGGGCAGTTCAGACACGGATCTCCTGAATTGGTGTGAAGTTTTTGAACTTCCATTGAGTAAATGTGCGAAGCAGCAGCCAGGTTCCTGGCATTCAACCTGGCAGGCAGTTTGAGACAAAGGTGAGGTCACTAATGTAACATCGGAATGCGAGCTTGCGAAGCCTTTAGTGAGAAGAGGAGAAGGCACTGGCCAATGGCCATTGAACAGAGCAACCGGGTGACTCACGACCTTTATGCCAGGGCTCAGAGGATGGGCAGGCAATCAACCAAAAAGAATGGTGGCCAGATAACCAGCAGGGGCAGCCAGCCAGGCACACTCACAGTCTTCAAGGGTTGAGGCTCGGCCCAGCCATGAGAGATGAGCAGAGCAGCAGTTGTGAGGTGCAAAGAAGGCCAGGAAAGCACCGGCGCCATGTCTCGGGGAACACCAGCCAGTGGGAGCGGGGCGACCTGACCAGAGGCTAGCCAGGCAGGGCTGAGAGTGAGAGAGCTGGGCAGCAGCTTGACCGGGCAGCGAGGGCGAGAGAGAGCAGAGGGCATGCCAGGTAGCAAACGGAAAAAGGCAGGCAGCCAGCCAGGAGCACACATATTGGTTGGGGTCAAGGCTCGAGACCCAGCCATCAGGGCATGATGTGGTGGCCCCCCAAGGAGGGAGAGCGCAAGGCCCCGAAGATATGTAAGTCCGCCTCTGCCACAACTGCTACCATCTAGAAGGACAAGGGCAACAGACTCATGGGAGCAGCAACCCCCTCGAATATCCCCTTCAAGCCACACACCATCCTGATTTGGAAATACAATACCGCCGTTCCTTCAATGTCGCTGGGTCAAAATCCTGGAACTCCCTCCCTAACAGCACTGCGGGTGTACCTACACATGGACTGCAGTTGTTCAAGAAGGCAGCACACCATAACTTTCTCAAGGGCGTGAGGGATGGGTAATAAATGATGAGCTAGCCAGTGATGCTTACATTCTATGAATATTTTTTTTTAAATGTAATAGTTTTCAGAGTCATTGAAGGCAAAATTAGATTGGTGCTGAAAGTGGGTGAGGAATTAAGGGGCTGGTTTAGCACACTGGACTAAATCGCTGGCTTTGAAAGCACACCAAGGCAGGCCAGCAGCACGGTTCAATTCCCGTACCAGCCTCCCCAAACAGACGCCAGAATGTGGCGACTAGGGGCTTTTCACAGTAACTTCATTGAAGCCTACCTGTGACAATAAGCGATTTTCGTTTAATTTTTTTTTTCATTATGATCCATGTTTATTCAATATTTCTTCCTAATGCAGGTAGCATGCAAACTTTGTGCTGCCTGCTGATTAAAATGTAAGCTGTGTGCAGCACAGTGCTAAACGCATTGCTGCGTGGCTGCAACCCTCTGCAGGGCACATACATTTGGACAAGACTAGAACCACTTCAAACTATCTTTCACTACTAAAAATCAGCTAATACCTCTTAAAAGGGAAGGTGCATTCTGGCAGCAGCAAATGCCGGAAGTAACTGGAAAAGTCATTTTGAGCAGGTAGAACACTGACTAATCTTCCAACAGGTCAGAGAGTGTGGTCCAAAGTTTTCAGAGGTAGCATTGGGATGATGGTGTAAGGGGTGGACAAGAGGAGAGACAACCTCTAACCAGGAGACCCTGCAAAACAAACACTGAGATGAAAATGGATGCAAATAAGCATCTCATTCAAAGTAAGCGTGTCGCTCTAAGGATGCAGTGCCACATTTTAATAAATTTGGACTCAAAATTGAAACCCTGGTGCTGGAAATTTAGGTCCATGACATTGAACCAAATATTGCTGCAATAGTTTTTTATAAGCGGTTTCAAAATTAAAATGCAGAACAGCCGCTTCAGCACAATACTGGAGGGAGTCTGTTAGCCATGATCAATACTTCATGTGAACCAGCACCCTCAAAACACAAGTGGGAACAATTGGAGTAACAAAACTAATTTTTCCATTTGGGACATTGCGATATTATGAAGCACATCAGTGGATATCCAATTACTTTGATCAGCAATAATGTAGTGGTTTACTTTAGTTATTGGAGGATTCTGGGTGTCTCCAACTAAAATTCTAATCGCTTACTGTTTTCCTTTTTGTCTTGAATTTTATGACATTACATGACAAATCTCATTGTTTCATGTATGAGTATTCCATGTGACAATTTAATTGTGGTGGAACTTTAGTGTCTGTTCAACCTACCGGATGACGGAGGATGAAGATGAGCAGCCTTGGCTCGCTTGGAAGCACGTAAATAGGGAGTTAATAGGAATATCAATGCTGTTTAGAAAATCCAGTCATACAAACCAAATGATTCTTCTCAGGAGCTCCTGAGTTAAATTTTAATGCAACAAAAATCTTGATTGAATATTTTTCTTCTTTCCTGGGCTAGGCATGCATCCTTTCTCCTGTGGAAGCAATGTGACTCGAGCCAGCCCTTGTCTGAACCATTCATACATGAACCAATCAGTATAACACAAAAGTCAAGTCTACAACGAACACGATTGGGACTGAATTATTTCCATCTGACAGTGTAATCGTCCCACATAATATAAGGTTACTCATATGACAGTGTAATTGTTATACGTGATATAAGGTATTTCTGGATTTCGCCTGAGATTTTGTTTAGTCTAACAGAGTAACAGACTGTGTTACTACCATTGTACCATATTTTGATCGGCATTGCTGGTATCAGGAATATCAATGGTAAATTAGAAATTTTGAGATAATTTCACATTGAAGTTTTATTTTTCCATTTACAGAAAACCAGCAAAATCAAGTAAATAAGCTAAATCGACAGAAGTCGGATTATAAAGGCACATGTTGGATAACTCAAGTAACTAGCTGTTGTTCACAGGATATTGTGTAGTTTTTAAATTAATGTTTCTTTCCCTTTCTTTCAGTCGAATGCAAAATCTTCCTTCTTCTGCAAAATATTGCTGCGTTCAAGGAACTGCCTATCAAATGCATCTCATAGTATATTCCCCGAATTTCCCCAAACTTGTGAAATATAATTTCTTATCAAATTTCACATTAATTTACACATAAGAATGTTATTTATAATTTATTTATATTTACTGGATATTCAAGAATATTGACTGACAATTAAAAAGGGCTTTCAGCACTGTACCTCAATGTAAAATTAAGTTACACTTTTTTTACTCAAAATAAATGGCTGAGATGGTGCATGAGGGAGGTTTCTTACCTGTTGGTTGATATCTATGATAAAATAGGCGTGGGTGAATATAGGTTGCAGCAAATAGTCATTCACACCAGAAAAAGTCCTGTACCACTGTAAAATTGTAGAAGTATCCAATTTTATCTTAAAGGCCATTTGCCAGGGCAATTGCTACCGACATTCTTAAGGCAAACACAAATGATACTACCTTTTCCTAAATGTTATTCAGTGTCTAAACTGGAGTCAGTATTTATGGCTTGTCATGGGAATGTCCCTTTATGAAATGTTTTTGTCTTATTGTTTGGCTTAGTGAGGTCATTGTGTGGATGGAGCTGGGCTGGGGCTCTGTGGGTTTTACTTTTGCTTTAAGTTTAGACTGATTTGAACTGCACAGGTTGAAAGAAGTGTCCCTCTATCTTCATTTTAAAAGCTGTTTTCAGACTGCCTGATAACTTAGAAGAGATAATTGCTTTCTGGAAGGAATTAAAACATGCTGTTTGGAAAGGGGAACAAGAGTATCAATAAAAAGTCTTATACCAGTAAGCATGCTGGGGTTTCTGATGTTACTTGGATTTTGTTATTGAATTGGAACAGTTAAGGGGGAATTCATTAAGGGTTATACATTGATTACTGTAGCTGTGTGGGGCTTTATGTTTATAGTTGATAAAAATTCTTACTGTGTGGGTTTTTTTACAAATGTTAACTAAATTCTTGGAATAAAGCTTGGTTTTCTGATTAAAACCGCTTAAGAACTCTGTTGAATAACATCTGAAAGACAGGCTCTTGTGCTCATCCTAGCCAAATTCAATAAATAGTTGGAGGTCAGGTGGACTCCATGATATACTTTGGAGTTTTCTAAGCACTGACCCATAACATGGATAAAAGTATTGACACCACTGGATTCTGCAGTGATGCCTCCCAAAGCCAAATATCCAGCAAATTCATTATTCCAATCCATCCCATGAATAACAGCAGTCTGGAATAAGGGCAAAAAGGCTGATTCTGCCTGTAGAACTCTACATCAATTTCAGTCACCAGCTTCAGAGGAAGAAAATGATATTAAGGCATGTTGTCTAAAAGTTAGGGCAAGATCTTTCAGGATCTTTCAGGAGTAAACGTAAGGGACATGCAAACAACAGGAGAAATTTTGAACTATCTTCTGCAAACGATGTGCTAGGTCAATGATTAACTTGAAATCGGAGATTTTTTTTTAAACCAAAGGTATGAAGGAATGTGAACAAAATGGAGTTAGGCTGCAGATGAACCATGATTTCATTGAATGACAGAACAGGCTTGATGGAATGAATGGCCTACCTCTGTTCTGATGTTTAAAAAATTGGAGAAGGAAAACAAAACAGGTCAGGATGTCAGACATTTTGCTCATAAATAAAATCTAATCTTCTTCATCACAGTAATCCTTATTTTTCACGCAAGAACCAAAAACTCTCATCATAGTTCATAATATGGAATCACCTCCTCGAATGAAGAACCCTTCTTACTTCACCATATTGAAGTGTCAACTGACTGCTTTATATTGTAGTCTGCAGGAAATGATAATATACACTATGAAAACCTATTGTTTTAACATCATTCCCAAAATGGGGAAGAAGATTAAAAAGAAACATAGTTAGTGCATTTGTTCGGAGTTTCATTATCTTATTTGCTTTTCTTCATTCTTCACTTCAGTTTTGGTGCTCAAATACTTGACAGAAAAAAAAGTCTTATGCACAGGAATAAAAAATCAGGTATGGGTGTATTGTTAGCAGGATGGGTACAGAGCAAAGTATGCACCCAACTTGTGCAATAGGACAATGTTCTTTTGCCCACTTTAATGGGCTGTCTTTGTACGCACTAAACAAGAATTTTAAAGCACTGCTAGAGCTACTTGAAGCACAGCAGCTGCAAAGCACTCCATTAAATGAATTGAATCCTTAATTATTTGTTGAAATAAATTACATTTCAAATATATGCCAGCTTCTGAGAGAAGCAATCTCAATGGTAATAGTTTAAAGATCAAAATGAGGGGCGGGATTCTGCAGTACTCCAGACGCATGTTTCTTGGCAGCGCGGTTCATTGGTGGTGGAATTCTCCCTTCCCACTGCTTGTCAATGGGATTTCCCATTGAAGGCACCCCATGCTGCCAAGAAACCCACGGGCAAGGGTGCATTGCCAGCAGTAAAAGAGAATCCCAACATTTGGAGAATTCCTGTCCAGGATTGAAAATATTTCACAGTCAATAGAGCATCAAATTTATTTATGTTGGACTGCACTCTGCTGCCTGCATTTCTTTTACGAACATACAAACTTACAAATTAGGAGCAGGAATAGGCCTTTTGGCTCCTACTCCGCCATGGCTGATCTGATGGTGATCTTAAGACCACTTTACTTGGCACACCCCCCTTCCCCCCTGCCTCCCGCCACCCCCCCCCCCCCCCCACCCCCTCCCGCATCACTCCCCCATACCTTTTGACAGCTTGTCGATCAAGAATCCATCTAACTCAGCCTTAAAAATATTCAATGAGCCTGCCTCCACCACTCTCTGGGCCAGAAAGTTCCAGAGACTCACAACACTCTGATAAAGAAAAAATAGAATCTCCTCCATCTTCAGAGACATCTTATTTTTAAACTGTGTTCTCTCATTCTAGTCTTCCACAAGGTGAAACATCCTCTCAGCATCCACCCTGTAAAGTCCCCTCAGGATCCTATATTTTTCAATTCGTTTTTCTAAACTCCAATGGATACAGGACCAACCTGTTCAACCATTCCTCATAAGAGCAGGATGGTAGCACTGTGGTCAGCACAGTTGCTTCACATCTCCAGGGTTTTGAGTTCGTTTCCCGGCTTGGGTCACTGTCTGTGTGGAGTCTGCATGTTCTCCCCGTGTCTGCGTCGGTTTCGTCCGGGTGATCCGGGCTCCTCCTACAGTCCAAAGATGTACAGGTTAGGTGGATTGGCCATGCTAAATTGCCCCGTAGTGTCCAAAAAGGTTGGGTGGGGTTACTGAGTTATGGGGATACGGTGGAGGGGTGGGCTTGGGTAGGGTGCTCTTTCCAAGGGCTGGTGCAGACTCAAAGGGTCGAATGGCCTCCTTCTGCACTGTAAATTCTGTGATTCTATGAAGATAGTCCACAGAATCAGTTCAGTGAACCTTCTCTGACCTGCTTCTAATGCAATTATGTCCTTTCTTACAGAAGGAAATCAAACCGTATAAGTGCTCCAGATGTGGTCTCACCAATACCCTTTGCAACTGTTGTAAAACATCACTACTTTTATGTTCCAATTCCCTTGCAATAAATGACAACACTCCATTTGCCTTCCTAATCATCTGGCTGTACTACCTTTTTGTGATTCACATACCAAAGCATGCTGATTCCTCAGTACCTCAGAATGTCTTTTTTAAATGTTAGCCTTTTTCTCTCAGAGTTACAAAGCCTGTATGGATAGGGCAAACCCTTAATTCATCTCTTCCTTTCTTGCTCCAAAAAATAATTCAAATTGAATCCACTTCATGGCGCCCACAAAAGATCCAAGCTGACAGGAACAGGCATTACACTTGATCTCCCGCTTGATCCTATGCTTGATCTTAGTACCTCAGAATTCTGCAATCTCTCCACGTTTAAATAATATGCTGCTTTTTTATTCTTCCTGCCAAATTGGACAAGTTCACATTTCCTTGTATTATACTCCATCTATCAAGTTTTTTTGCATACTCACTTAGAATGGCAAATAGCTAGCATACAAGGATAAAAGGGTTATACAAAAATAAATTGTTTCCAATGTTTACAGGTATTAAAGAGTGACAAATGACAAGGCTAAGAATGCAGTGAACCAAGGCATTTACATTTCAACAATTCTGAATGTTCAACATTTTTTAATTGGTTGACATCAAAGGAGTTATTTTATGAAATTGCATTTCTGGTGAGGAGCCTCACCTGCTGAAAGCTTCTGGAATCTGGACTGGCCACAATTCCTCTCCAGAAATAAATGGAAAAATGTTGTTCGTATCTGTCAGGAATTCCGACTCAATATGCACTCACAGTGAGCAAAGCTCCATGTTAAAAGAAAAGCTGAAAAATCAGCCTTCCATTCCTGTGCATTTTGCAGAAACAGATTCAGATCTTGCAAGAAATATTTCAGCAAGTATATGTAATTAAATAGGAACATGAATAATTTGTGACTGCTGGAGAAAATGGGCAGAATTTTTTGTGCCTTTTGAAGATGGGCTTGGAGGTCGGGTTGGGTGTAATAGCACATGGGGAGGTCTCGGAATGGAACTATCACCTTCGTTCTGGATCTTGCAAGGGGCGATGGTATGACAGGATGAATGGGTACTTTGAACCGCCAAAACGGTGATTGGTCAAATTGAAGTGCCATTAGATTACTATTTTACCGGCATGTTTGAAGTTTATGGGCAGTCATGGGGGACAAGGCAAAGGTGTGGCAGCTCAGCTCTGCCTTCATTGGGCCGCTGTTGGATAAGGTATTGGGCCTTGCCACAACTGGTATAGAAGCACAAGCATTGTAGCTGTTGGTTAGCTGGTTCAGGTTCCAAGGCTTTGCATGTCACTAGAGTGTCATCTGGAAACTGGCACCTGTGTTAAAGTGGAGGAAGAGAGTGTTTGGTGAGGTGGTTGTGGCAGTAACCTGGATAAGAGGTCCTGGAGACAGATCTACAGACAGATGATGTGCAAGCTTCAAATGTCTGAGTGGCAATGGAAAGAAGACATCTCCAGAGAGGTCACCACAGATATTTGTGCTATGATGGTGAGCCCTACAGCTTTTTCTGGCCACCCAATGCCAATGAAGGCAAGATGACTGTGATGCTGAATCTCAAAGTCTCCGTTTCGTACCAGGCAATGAGGAACAGGTGGTAAAGTAGAGTGGAAGCCTCAGTTCAACCATGATAATATTGAATGTTGGTGCTGGTCCAACCCATCATATGATATACTGTTGCTACTATATCTAGTATTCTTACGTTCAGATACACATTGGAGATTTGTGGAATCTCCCATACTGTGGCATATCATTGCATCAAAGTGTTAACCAATACCCTCTTTGGTACAGACAGCCAAAACATCCATTATTGCATTGATCCAGCCAGTCAGTCTGAGAAAGCCACAGGATTTAGGGTCATTGCTGGATTCCCCCAGGTGCAGTGTGTGACCAACCATGTAGCCATCAAAGCTCCCAAAGCTAGCCATCAGTCTTCATCAACAGAAAGGGCTCCCATACTATCAATGTCCACCTGGCCTGAGACCACCAGCAACAAATCCTGCAGGTATAAATACCTCAGATGTTGGAAACCTGAAATACAAACAGAAAATGTCAGAAATATTCAGCAGGTCTGGCAGTATCTGTGGAGAGAGAAACAGAGGTAATGTTTCAGGTCGATGATCTTTCAGCATTACTCTGGAAAGATAGAAAGGTTTTGAGAAAGTGGAATTGGGGTTAGAGTTGGGAGGAAGAAAGAACAAAATGGGTAGTTTGCGATAGGATGGAGAGCAGAAGAGATTAAATGACAACAGGTTTCACTTTACAAAAGCTGAAGAAAGTGGTAATGGATCAAGTAAAAAGCCAAAAGATACGTACAGATGAAGTGTTAATGATCGACTCTTGAGGACCTTCTGGACTCAATATTGAGTTGGACAATTTTTGATCATAGTCTCTGCATGCTTTTTGTTTCTTTATTTGTTGGTTTGGCTTTGATTCATTTCTTCTTCTACTTCTTCACAATGCATTGGAGTGGTTGCTATGCAGTCATTGACACCTCTTTTAGACACACCCTTTGTTTCTTTACTTACCCCTTACCAGCCAGGCTCCTGCAAGTGAGTGCTCGGTACCCTGTAAGCAGCCATATTACCTATATATTCAAGCACTGCAAGGTACCTGAGCTTTTCCACAACCAGGCCACCAGCCCCACCGTCATGGTTGGATTCTGGGTGACAAAGGGATGGCTGCTTAATCCCGTGAGGAACTCAAGGATGTCGGTAGAGAAGAGATACAGCATCTGCAACTGGGCAATCTGATCAACCATTGTGCAGGCAATAGGTCACTTGAAGGTGTGATTCAGGTGCCTGGATCAATCTGGTAGAACCCTTGTATGGCTCAGCGAAGGTATCATGTATTGTGCTGGTCAGCTATGTACTGAATAACCTGGCACCGCAGAGTGAGGTAGAGTTGGACAATGATGGAGTATTAGGTTGTCTCAGATGAGTAAGATCTTTAGGAAGCTGATGACCTGCAAATGCAACATTAGGGCCCGAGAGACAACAGCAAAGACACAATGAGATAACAATGAAGAAGATTCAGGATGCACTTATATATGGCATTTCCAATTATCCTTGCTACCTCATCCTTCCAATTCCAATAAAGGTCTACCTTCCTGCTGTACTGCTGTTGTTTCCTTTATTTATGGCCCCGTTCCCAGTAACATCTTGAACTTCTGATGGACAAAGCAACAATCTCAGGCACTATGGTGCCTCTCAACCAGACCCGGGATGAGTCAGGGTACTCCTGAATTTCCAGAGGGCTGCTAGTAACGAAAGAAGTTGTCAGCAGGATGCTGTACACCATTATTGCTAATATAAGCAGGCATGAGTGCAGCTCATTAGCAGTATAATCTCCTTTAACCCCAACTGCAATTTTTCTTTTTTCTCCCATGCGTGTTTCTACAAGGTGCTCCCTCTATGCTGTCAGCTGAGTTGGAGGGAGGCTACTGACTTCTGGAGTGGCCTAGAGGGCCTCGGCATGTTGAGGACCTCTTGCGTTGGTGCAGGACTTTCCCTATCATCACGGCTATTTGAGGCACTGGAGTTCCTGGCAGGGGGCTGAGGACCTGTCAACTACACCATCAGAACCCTGAGAGTAACCCCCCAGAAGCAGAAGGCGTTGCTCCTTTTCCCTCTCAAGACACAGATATGCCTCCGTACTGACATGAATATTTCAAGGACCTGATGATGATTCCAGTGCCTTGTCCCCTTCTCGCTTTGCAATTATTGAACTAAGGCCAAGGCAATGGTATATAGGTCTGTGTACATCTTCAACATCCAGTGGCTGGTCTTCTGAATCCAGCTTTCCATGAGGGTTGCCAATCTCTCCATTGAGAAGGCCATATGCATAACCAAAAGAGAGATGAAAACACTTATGATCTGGATGGAAGATCCACTGTGTAAGCCAGGGCATCGCTATCCTCCGGAATATCCATCAGATCTTCAAGGAACTCATACTGTATGCCAGGCTTTTTCACCTTTACTGATGACTTCAAAAGACACATCATCAGCATGGGATTCTGGATGGGCCTGGCCTCCCACGTTTCTCCAAATGTTTGTGGCCTTGGCTGTCATAACCTTTGTTAGCTGGTCAGGTGCATGCATGGTGGTCTCACTATGTTGCGATCCTGAATCTAAAGATGAATGGACAACCACTAACATGAGAGTATCTGCATTGTGGAAGGTGTGGGAGAATGATATAACGGGGTACCCATACCCTCTGGCCCTACTCCTCCTCAGACCAGGGTGATATTGCCCAGAGACAGCAACTGTCTATTCTTCTGACTGACTTGCTTGAGGTCAGCCGCAAGAACAGAGAGGTTTTGTATTTCCAAAACCAGAATGTGACAATCCATATGTGTACAGGGAAGTGCACAGGAGCACAATGCTTTGTGTTTGCAGTGTTTGTGTGGGGCAGCATGGTAACATAGTGGTTAGCACAAATGCTTCACAGCTCCAGGGTCCCAGGTTCGAATCCCGGCTTGGGTCACTGTCTGTGTGGAGTCTGCACGTTCTCCCCCTGTGTGTGTGGGTTTCCTCCGGGTGCTCCGGTTTCCTCCCACAGTCCAAAGATGTGCAGGTTAGGTGGATTGGCCATGTTAAATTACCCTTAGGGTCCAAATTGCCCTTAGTGTTAGGTGGGGTTACTGGGTTATGGGAATAGGGTGGAGGTATGAGCTTAGGTGCTCTTTCCAAGAGCTGGTGCAGACTCGATGGGCCAAATGGCCTCCTTCTGCACTATAAATTCTATGAAAGGCTCCCTTGTGCCCAGTCATGAAGTGACTTATTCACTCTTTTGTGAATGCACTGTACCCGATGGAGCAGCTGTCATGCTGCCCTACCAGTTCCAGAGCCTCCTCTTCCATTCAGGTAAGGATAGTGAGAAAAGACACCCCTTTGCCGGCCTGGGCCCTTTCTTTGGCTTTGTGGCTTCTCATTCCTGCAGGAATACAAATAAACAACATTAGTTACTCAACACTGACAGGCACAACACTTACGCAGATGGCAACCGAAATGCCCATAATGGGGACCTTGCTACAATCAACACTGAAAAACAAGCGCCCATAGACCAAGATGGGGCCATTCCTCATCCAGGATATTCTGCAGCCAGAACACATTATATACAAATGAGTGGACATTCTCTCTCAACCAGCCTCCCCTCTCATGTTGCTACTTTTAAACCCCTAAAGGAAGCTAGGCTAGGGAAGTACACATGACTTTTGCTTGGTTAGGCAGTGACGTCACTTCCTACTGCCCTTGGAGAAGAGGACCCCATGCCTTTCCCAAGTAGCCTGGAGGAGAACTTGCAGTGAGTCCTCACTGAACCGTTGGGAAACCTAGACTCTTCTTTCTGCCATGCCTGGGACAACCTTCTGGGGATGCAGTGATATTATAGCTGGTAGAGTAATCCAAAGACCTAGGGCAAAATCTGGGCACCTGGGTTCAAATCCCACCATGGCAGATGGTGAAATTTGAATTCAAGAAAAATCTAGAATTAAAGGCTGAATCATGAGCAAGAAGACATTGTTGATGGTTGTAAAACACATCTGGTTCATTAATACCCTTTATGGATGGGCAATAGACGCTGGCCAAACCAGCAATGCTCACATCCTGTAAATTAATTTTTAGAAAATCTTCTCGGGGTTTCTCTCACTGGCAGGGTTTCTCTCACTGGCAGGGTTTCTCTCACTGGCAGGGTTTCTCTCACTGGCAGGGTTTCTCTCACTGGTAGGATTTCTCTCACTTGTAGGGTTTCTCTCAATGAAGTGGCCTCTCCCACTGTAGGGTTTCTCTCACTGGCACAGATTCTCTCACTGGCACTGTTTCTCTCACGGGTAGAATTTCTCTCACTGGTAGGTATTCTCTCACTGGCATGATTTCTCTCACTGGCACAGTTTCTGTTACTCGTTTGGTTTTTCTCACTGGTAGTGTTCCTTTCACTGGATCTCACTGGCGGGGCTTATCTCACTGGCAGGACTTCTGTCACGGGCAGCTTTGTCGCAAGTTCAATAGCTCCAACAATTCAGTGACTCCAAGCAGCAGCAACAATATTTAGGGAGTGCCCACAGCCCTTTAAGTATATCACCTCACAACATGGCCAGTGCCTTGCTGCCCACCTCTGTTTCAAGGCAGATCAGCACCCATAGCCGCCACAGCATCCATAGAGACGAGCAGCTAACATAAAAGGGAATCACAAATATCCTGTAAGCACATGAATGGTAAAAGGGTGTTGAAAGCTGGATTTATCCTCTTGCCTTGCTTGCTAGCAGCTAGTAAAATGGAAGATGCTCTGCTCGGTGATTTGATGCCAAAAGCACATATGTGCAGAGCACTTGAAGTCAAGGTCAGGGCATGTGACCTGCTCACTGCTGCCGCTTATGGTCGGAAGACTGTACACAGCCTCATTTCATTCTTATTTAAGAACCAGTAGCGGCGGCATTCTCAATTTAAATTCAGGTAGCGGCCACTGGGCGCTTCACCCGTGATCGGGACCAACACGGGAACGTGTGCATGACCGACATCTGTCTGTGACCCACCCGCTTGGTTGTGACCCGAACTTTGAAAAACTCTGGGGTAGGGAGAGGGAGAGCTTAAATGACAACTGTCATGGAACAAAGGGAATAGGATCGGTAATGGTTGTAGTGAAGGGACAAGTAATTTGTCCACAGTGTGAATGGCAGGATAATGAACAGCTCCATCTGAAAGCAAAACATGAAAAAGGAGATTCAGTCCACACATGGCAAAGAAACTGAATCAAAATGGGGGACAGAGGTCATTGCCTGAAGTTAGATAAATTGGATACTGCCAGACCAGCTGAGGATTTCCATAATTTTCTTTTTTATTTCAGATTCCCAGCATCAGCAGTTTTACTTTTATCAAAGTGTGATTACCAGTCATTCAGTCCCACCACCTTCAGGTGAAGTAGAGCAGACCACTTCATACTGCAGCCCACTTCAGTTCTCAGTGAAACAACCCAGCCCACTCTCTCTCCAGTGGATGAAGAGAGAGAGATTGGCTGTAAGAGGGGCGATGATGGTGGCTGGAGAGATTGGGGATCGTGAAAACAGCGATGGAGAGCAGAGCTCTGTGGGTCAAAGGGGACATTAGTGAGAGGGCTGGAGAAATCAAGGAAAATTATCATGGATGTGCGTGGATCAGGGGCAATTGGGACTTGTCATGTGAGAGTACCTTTAAGAAATGGATGTTTAAGCAATGTACCTTTAAGAAATGCAGTAGCTCATATTACTGAAGTGATGTCAGAGGGGGGAGCTGAGCTAAGATCACTTCTGCTTTTTGGAAGTTTTAGTTTCAGTTTTGAGGAAAAGAGCTTGGGTGTGTCTGTGTTTTGCAGTGAGCTGGATCTGTGGTGATCTCTGCCAGGAAAGACTATCTCTGAATCATTTGGGTGATTTAAACTCATAATAGTAATGTCTTTAACCTGATGTGTTTCTGTTTAAAGGTGTTAAGTCTTTTGGAGGTTTGAAGGAACATTTTGAGGGATTATTTAGTGTTGTATTATTTTCGGGGTTATCTTTGAAGAAAGGGGTGTTAAGGGATCCAATGTTTATTTAAAAGGTTAAGTTGAATTCATGGAATAAACGTTGTTTTGTGTTTAAAAATCCACGTGTCCATAATTGTAGTACCACACCTGGAGACCAAGCCGTGTGCTGGAAAAGGAACAATACATTAAAGGGAGAGGCTGGTTGAACTCCATGATACATTTTGGGGTTCTGAAAATGCCGCTCCCATAACAGACTGTGGTGACAATAATTGGGGAGAGTGTATCGGAGACATCAGGGGTTGGGTAGATATTAATGGGATACTCAAATAAATCAAGGAGAAGGGCAAATAATCACAGAAGGGATTAGAGAGATCAAGCAAAGAGGAGAGAAGATCATGGGCTCTGGGGAATTTTGGAGGGCATTGGTTTGCATTAGGGGTGGGAGGGTTCTGAATGCTGAGGAGGTTAACAGGGTTGTATGTGGGGGTTATAGTTGGTTTAAGCATTTATTTCCGTCCAGCTCACAATCAGAGTTAAAAAGACACCTCTTGCATGCAATAATTCGTGTTTCCCTTTAGCTGGCAGGTTTTTCCAGAGGTGACAAGCGTTAAAGCTGGAACAGAGGACACCGCCTCATTAAAATATGTAAATGAGTGAACCACCATCTTGAAGCAGGTTGTTCAACTTCATTTCATCCCACTTTTGTTCAAAGTGGAAATGCGCGAGCTTGAAATGAATTGTGCTGCCCCACTCCAGTAATATATCAGTAATTTCTAATCAATGCCGGATAAACTCAGCAGGTGTACAGACTCGGCATGTGTGCAGACAGAAACAGAGTTAACTTTTGAGACCATATGACTTGTTCAGAGCTGAAGAGAGGTAGAAATCTGATGGATTATATAGTTGGAGAGGAGGTGAATCAGAATAGAAGGTCAGGGATAGTTGGGAGCAAAGGAGAGATTGATGAAGATGTCATGGACACAAGGTAAAAGGGTGTGTTAAGAACTAAAGTGGCGAGCGGAGCAAGAGCGCCGACTGGACCGAGAACCCCCACCCCCAGCGGAGCAAGAGCGCCGACCGGACCGAGCACCCCCTCCCCCCCCCCCCCCCCCAGCGGAACAAGAGCCCCGGAGCGCCGACCGAGCCCCCCCCCCCCCCCCCCCCCCCCCAACCACCACGAGGCAGGTGGCAGAACAAAGGAGCCCCAACCCGACCAGAAGCCTCTCTCTCTCCCGATCCTGGTGAGTGAGGAGAGGAAAAGGGAAAAGAAGATCTCCCCCCCCACCCACCCCCCCAACAAAAAAAAATAACAAAAAAAAAACAACCAAGACTTTGGAAAGAAAACCTCTGGAGGAGGGGGAGGGGGAAACAAAAAAAAACAAACAAGAATTCCTCTTTTTGTCCTTTTTTTCCCGACTTCTTTCTCCAACCTTTTTTTTAAAAAAAACTTATCTAAAGAAAATGACAGAAGGGAGCCAGAGCAGAGGGAGAAGAGGCACAAAAAGCAAACGGGACGATACTATGCGAGCCCTTTCAGACGAGCCAACCGTCGCACGAAGCGGGGGAACCAAAGCCACGCTGCAACAAAAAGACCTGGTCGGACAGGAATATTTCCCCCCTGGGCCAGAGGGGAACTGGAAGGCAGCCTTTGCCGAGGCACTGATGGAGCATCAGCAAAGAAACAAGGCAGAGGCCAGAGCAGACACAGAGGCCACAGTACAGGCAGCAATGGCCTAGGCCCTGGCAGAGATGCATCTTGCACTGGGCATAGCAGAGAAGAAACTGGAAGCCCAAGAGAAAAAGTTGGATGCCCAAGAAACTGGAAGCCCAAGGGGCAACCATTAAGGAACTGGAAAAAGCCGCAACTGACATGAGCGACCGGATGATGGCCCTGGAGAGAGAGGCGGCGAGACTGGGCACAACGCAGGGGAGCCTGAAGGGCAGGGTGGACGACCAGGAAAACCGCTCGAGAAGGCAAAATGTCAGGATAGTAGGCCTACCAGAGGGGATCGAGGGTAGAAACCCCACCACCTATGTGGCCGAGATGCTGGGCAACTTAGTGGGGAGGGAAACTTTCCCCGACCCACCAGAAATGGACAGAGCACACCGGTCGCTACGCCCAAAGCCCAAGGTGGGGGAGCGCCCGAGGGCAGTTATAGCTAAACTGCACCGGTACCAAGACAGGAAAACAATCCTGCGCTGGGCCAGGGAGAACAGAAATTGCAAATGGGAAGGACACTTCATTAGAATTTATGAGGACATTGTGGCAGACCTCGCCAAGAGACGGGCCAAATTTAATAGAGCGAAAGCAGCTCTTCACAAGAGCAGAGTGCGTTTCGGTATGCTGTACCCAGCAAAACTCTGGGTCACATACCAAAAAAGAGAATACTTCTTCACAACCCCCGCCGAAGCAAACCAGTTTATCGAGGAACATGGGCTGGAAAAACAGCAGCGAGGGTAGAAATATGGGGCCCCAGGCAAGGGGCAGCAGCACGCCGACGGAGGAGGGGGGAGGGGTGAGGCAACGCCAGCCATCCCCCCACCCCTATCAGGGCGAGCACACCCTGATCAAACAGAAAACAGCTACCTGAGGGATCACCACAGGTGGGAGACCAGGCCCCAGCACGAGGGAACAAGAGCAGCGGAGATGGGAGAGCAAGCGAGGAGAGCGCAGAGTAGGATGGGGGAAGAGCAGACAGAAAAACGCAGAGGCTGGGCAAAGGAGAAGTGAGACAGAAATTCCCGAGAGGGGGGTCACCATACTAGCAAGAAAGCTAGCGCTGAGGACATGCAGCAAAGCAGGGCCGCAGCGTGCCCCCAACAGGGGGTGAGGTGCCAGGCAGGGAGGGGGGGACCACTCAACAGAGGTGGGGGAACAAACGGGGATAGGAGCAGGGGAAAGAGGGTCAAAGGAGGGAAAAACGGGAGGTGGGGAGAAAAAGGGGGAAAGGGAGGGACCGGGAGGAGGGGGCACAGGAAGGGAAGGAACCAGGGGGTGGGGAACGCAGGGACGGTGGGACAAACAAGGCTAGAAAAGGAACAACAATAGGGCTACAAAGTGCCACAACAGAGGGCTCGGAACAAGGAATTGCTGCAAGCATCCACCCAGTACGGTCGCTGGGCGAAGGGAGGCCCCAGAGCGCAGGGAACTACCCGTGTGGCAGTCGCACAGGGGGCAGCCATGTCAGGTGCCCCCTGAGCGAATGGAAACCCCGGAGCGCAGGGGCCCGATCGCATGGAGAGAGCATTGATAGCGGCCATCCTGGACGGCCCCCTAACAGAGGAGAACCCCGGAGGGCAGGGGCGTGTCCACCAGGTAAATATGGTTGATCCCACAGGAGCGAGGGGACAGAAGCCCCCCACCAGGATAGTCACCTGGAACGTAAGGGGACTCAATGGCCAGTGAAAAGATCCAGAATCCTCACCCACTTAAGAAATATGAAGGCCGACATAATTTTCCTCTAACAGACGCACCTGAGAGAGCAGGACCCATTGCGGGTAAGAAAGGGCTGGGTGGGACAGACCTACCATTCCTGCTACGGGACGAGGGCCAGGGGGGTGGCAATTAGGGTTCAGCAAATGGACGATGTTTAAGGCGACAAAGACGGTTACGGACCCAGGGGGACGGTACATCATGGTCAGCGGGGCCCTGAATGGGGCACCCGTAGTACTAGTTAACGTGTACGCGCCCAACTGGGACGACACGAGCTTTATCAAGACCATGGCGGAAATCCTGGACATAGCGACGCACCAACTACTTCAACTGTGTACAGGATCCAACGACTGACAGATCAAACCCCAAAATGGGGAAGACTTCAAGCATGGCAAGAGAACTCGGTCACTTTATGGACAGAGCGGTGGACCCCTGGAGGTTCACCCACCCAGGGGAGAAGGAATTCTCCTCCTTCTCCCCAGTACACAACGTATACACCAGAATTGACTTCTTTGTGGTGGGGAAAACGGTGCTTCCGGGGATAGACAAAGTGGAATACTCCGCAATGGTGATATTAGATCATGCCCCACACTACATGGACGTGAGGCTGGAGACGGGCAGGGCCCAGCGCCCCACATGGAGGTTGGACGTTACTCTACTAGCAGACAAGGCCTTCAATGAAAAGATATCGCAGGCCATAGCAGAGTACACAAGAAGAACCAGAACGGGGTCTCGCCCTCCACGTTCTGGGAAGCACTAAAGGCCGTAATAAGAGGGGAAATCATTACTTTCAAAGCGCGAAGAGATAGGGAGGAAAGGGCGGCTAGGCAGCAGCTGGTCAACTCCATACTGGAGGTAGACCACAAATACTCCGAGGCCCCGACCGTAGAGCTTCTGGCGGAGAAGAAAGAGTTACAAAGGAACTTCGATCTGCTCTCCACCAGGAAAGCAGTGCATCAACTCCGCCAGGCACGTGGGACCCTATACGAACACGGAGACAAAGCCAGCCGCCTGCTGGCACACCAGCTGAGAAAGCAGGCAGCCAGCAGAGAAATTGCGCAAATCAGGGACACTCGGGGCACATTAGAAACGGAACCAGAAAAGATCAACAAAGCATTCAGGGCCTTTTACCAAGGGCTGTGCACCTCCGAGCCCCCAAGGGGGGAGTCCGGGATGAAACGGTTCCTTGATGGACTGGACATACCAGTCATGGGGGAGGGCAGAAAACAGGGCCTGGAAGCACCACTAGCACTGGGAGAAATTATGGACAGCATTAGCTCCATGCAGGTGGGGAAGGCGCCGGGACCAGACGGGTTCCTGGCGGACTTCTACAAAACATTCGCGACAGCACTGGCCCCGCACCTGCAGAAGATGTTCACAGACTCGCTGGCTAAGGGCACACTGCCACCTACTCTAGCACAGGCCTCAATCTCGCTGATACCTAAGAAGGACAAAGACCCAACGGAATGTGGGTCATACAGACCAATCTCACTTCTGAACGCAGACGCCAAAATACTGGCCAAAATCCTAGCCAAAAGGCTGGAAGACTGCGTGCCAGAGGTGGTAGCAGAAGACCAGACGGGCTTTGTCAAAGGTAGACAGCTTACTTTGAACATTAGGCGCCTGCTGAACATGATAATGACCCCATCCAGGGAGAGAACACAAGAGGTGATCGTCTCCCTAGATGCAGAAAAGGCCTTCGACAGGGTCGAATGGAAATACCTCATAGAGGTACTGGAGCGGTTCGGGCTTGGAACAGGATTCATCTCCTGGGTAAAGCTCCTATACAACGCTCCCACGGCGAGCGTATGGACAAACAACACCAACTCCCGAAACTTCCAGTTGCACAGGGGCACCAGACAAGGATGCCCACTGTCCCCGCTGCTGTTCGCTCTAGCGATCGAGCCACTAGCAATTGCACTCAGAGCGGCAAAAAGCTGGAGGGGGATCCGAAGGGGCGGCAGGGAGCACAGAGTCTCACTCTATGCAGATGATCTGCTCCTCTACATTTCGGACCCACAAAGCAGCATGGACGGAATCATCGCGCTCCTGAAAGAGTTTGGCGTCTTCTCGGGCTACAAACTCAATATGAGCAAAAGCAAAATCTTCCTGGTACGCCCACAAGTAGGGGGGCAGCACTAACGGGACTGCCGTTTAAACAAGCCCAACACAAATTCCGCTACCTGGGGAACCAAATAGCCCATGACTGGAAAGGGATCCACAAATGGAACCTCACCAGTCTGACAGAGGAAGTAAAAAAGGACCTGCAAAGATGGAACACACTCCCGCTCTCCCTCGCGGGGAGAGTCCAGACGCTCAAAATTAACGTGCTGCCCAGGTACCTCTTCCTATTCAGATCCATCCCGATCTACATCCCCAAGGCCTTTTTCAAAGCACTAGACAAACTAATCATGGCGTTTGTATGGGGGGGGGGGGGGGGGGGGGGGGAGAATGCTGGGATTCCAAAGAAGGTCTTGCAAAAAACAAAATCCAGGGGGGGGCGTGCCCTCCCAAACCTACAACTCTACCACTGGGCGGCGACGGCTGAGCGTGTAAGGGGATGGATCAAAGAGCCAGAAGCCGAGTGGGTGCGCGCAGAGGAGACCTCCTGCAGGGGGACCCCACTCCAGGCCCTCACCACGGTGACCAAACAACACTCCAGCAGCCTGGTGGTTATAGCCACCATCCAATCCTGGAACCAACTACGGCAGCAATTTGGCCTGACCAAAATGTCAGGTAAAGCTCCCATCTGCAACAACCATAGGTTCACGCCAGCGCTGACTGACGCCACCTTCAAACGGTGGGGACAGGACAGAGGGACACTGATAGTCAGGGACCTATACACGGACGGCAGGATCGCAACACTGGGCGAACTGACAGAGAAATTCCAGCTAGCCAGGGGGAACGAGCTAAGGTACCTGCAATTAAAAAACTTCCTACGAAAGGAGACAAGGACATACCCACAACCACCATGACAGACACTACTGGAAGAGTTACTAGACGCAAGCATACTAGATAAAGGAAACTGTAGCGACATGTACGACCGACTGGTAGAAGGGTGGACACCGTACTGGACGCACCAAGAAGGAAGTGGGAGGAGGACCTGGGGATCGAAATAGGGTAGGGACTCTGGAGCGAAGCACTGCATAGGTTCAACTCCACCTCCACGTGCACAAGGCTCAACCTGATGCACTAAAAGTGGTACATAGAGCCCACTTAACAAGAACCCGTATGAGTAGGTTCTTCCCAGAGGTGGAGGACAGATGTGAACAGTGCCAAAGAGGTCCGGTCAACCACACCCACATGTTCTGGTCTTGCCCCAGACTTGTGGAGTACTGGACAGCCTTCTTCGAGGCCATGTCCAAAGTGGTGGGGGTGAGGGTGGAGCCATGCCCGAAAGTGGCGGTCTTCGGGGTATCAGACCAGCCAGATCTATTCCTGGGGAGGAGGGCGGACGCCCTTGCCTTTGCCTCCCTGATTGCCCGCTGTAGAATACTGTTAGGCTGGCGGTCAGCAGCACCACCCAAAGCTGCAGACTGGCTGTCCGACCTCTCAGAATCTCTCCAAATGGAGAAAATCAAATTCGCCATCCGAGGGTCAGACGACGGCTTCCACAGAACGTGGGAGCCGTTCACCCAATTGTTCCGGGACCTGTTTGTGGCCAACAAACAAGCAGAATAATAGCCAGGTAGCCAAGAAACAGGGGAAAGTACCGAGGCGGGGGAGGGAGGGATAGACTGGGGGAGGGGGGGATAGCAGCTAAACCTAAGAAAAAAGAAAGGCGAACCGTAGGAGAAGGGGAGGTGGGGGAGGGGGTGGAAGAGTGAGTAGAAAGGGAACAATAGAGGGGAACCAGTGAGGTGGTTGGGAGGGGAGGCAAGAGAATGACAGCTGGAAGGAGGGCACGGGAAACAATAATAAACTTGGCAACTACAGGAGCAGAGAACAAGGAAAATCCGGGCGAAAGACAGGACGAGCGCCTGATGCGGAGGTAATCGCGAGACGACAACGGCAGCGAAAACCGTCCGGGAGAAGCAAGCGACAACACAAACACCAGATCCATTTGTGTATTACCCTCTGTAATTGTTCTGTATTTGTTTCCCCGGTCCCCAAATGTATATGTTCCTACCCTTCCCAAAAACAGAGGCCTGTTTATGTGCTAAAACAATACTGCCAATTGTACAGAGCTGCTGTTGTTGAGCTAGCACATAATACACTACCAGTTATTTTATTCTAACTTTTTTTTTGGTGTTGTTTGTTTTGTTTTTTGTGCATTTTCCCTGTTGTGTTATTCACCCTGGGGTAACATGGACTGCAACAGGATGCAGATGAACCGTAAAGCATACAACAAACGTAGGCGTTGGTTCAATACGATTTATTGAACTTCTGCAACAATGCACACAGCTGGCTGTGGGTTTGACACTCTGCTACTCTAAGTGTACTAACTCAAACTAATTAAACCAGACTAGCTCTAATCCACGTGGTTTGTAGCCAACAAACAAGGAGAAGAGCAGCCAGGTAGCCAAGAAACGGGAAAGTAGCCAAAGCATGAGAGGGAGCGATAGACCGGTAGAGGGGGGGAGGGACAGCTAAATCTAAGAGGAAGGAAAGGCGAACCACACGGCTGGGGGGGGGGGGGGGGGGGTGAGGGGGGTGCAGAAGCAGGGAGAGGGGGGGGCAGAGGGGAGAGACAGGGAACAATCGAGGAGAGCCAGGAAAGGGGAGGGGGAGGCAGGGAAACGTTAACAAACTTGGCATCCACAGGAACAGAGAAAATGGGGAAGACGGGAGGGCCGCAGAAGTGGAAGTGCACACGAGACGACAACGTCAGCGAAATCTGTCCGGAAGAAGCAAGGGACAACACCACGAACAGATGCCTACATATGTGTGTAAATAACTTTGCCAAGGGTACAGAGCTACCGCTGCTGAGCGGGGGCACAATACCGTCCGCTGACTTTGCGGGGAAAATTAACACTTCAGCAGCAGCAGCGACCCATGGGGGAGGGGGGGGGGGGGGGGTGAGTGCCCCGATGGGAGGGGGTGGGAGGATTGAGGCGCGTGGGGTAACGTCTAGTGGATTGCTGATGTATATTCTCTTTATGCACTATGTTAATGTTCACTAAGTTGCTGTGTTAAGATAATCACTATTTAATATGGAAAATGTTGCAAAACCTTAATTTTAAATAAACAGCAGCAGCAACCCGGGGGTGGGGGTGGGGGGCGATTTATTTTCTTTTTTGTAAGGGGTGCATGCTCTATCCTGTTTTGAATTGGGTGTTAATTTGCTAAACTGTTTATCGTTTAGAGGGTTAAGTTGTTCTGTTCTGTTGGCATCTTGCCCTTCTTTCTTTGTATTATTTTCCTCTTTGGAGGGTTTTGTAAACTTATTGAAAACTTTGAATAAATACATTTTTAAAAAAGAACTAAAGTGGGTGCTGATAGTGACATAAAGGTAAGACAGCAGAATGTGTTAATAGGAGGACAAAGGTCAGTGCTCAGTGAAAGCAAACTAAAGAACAAGTGGCAGATGGCCCTTTGGGGAAGGGCGATGTAGTTTACATTGGGCAAATATCCTTCTGGTGGCCTGATGCTTGTGGGAGCAGTTCCTCATTTTCAGATAGCAGTGCTTACAATTGTGGATCCTGGCATAATGGTGCATCAAAACACCAAAGAAGAAGGAACAGAAGGATTAGGTCAGTACTCTGTGAAGTAGGGGCCATGGCAGATGATGTTATTGCAAGACAGGACATCGATGAGGCTTCGAGCTCATATGAGGGAATCCTCCAAACATTCAATTCATACTTCACTATTCAAAAAGATTTGATCATTGAGCGAGCAAAATTAAAGAAGAGGCAAAATCTGGGTACATTTATGGACTCATTTTTAAATGACTTGACTCACAGAGAATGACAATTATGGGATTGTCAAAGGTGAATTAAGATGCAATCATATAGTTGTTGGATCTGAGATGAAACCCTATCAGATTTTTTTGCAAACGTGGCAAGATTTAGCCATAACAAAGGTAGTACTAACATTGTGACAGACTGATCTTAGGAAGCAGATCAAAACGGTCGTTTGTAGAGAAAATGATGTACTTTGGGAAATAAAATTTGTGAAATTATTCCAAATGTTGGACCAAATAAAAGAGAGCAGAGTGTTCCAAAAGCCTGCAAAATCAGGACACAGTGCATCAACTGCCATCTTGGAAGTTTCCCAGTGTGGTAGGTAAACCCTGCAAAATTGTGAAGAATGCCCAGTAGGGGAGCTGAGTGCCACAACTGTGGGAAGTTGGAGAATTTTAAAAGAGCCTGTAGATCCAAACTTTTTGTAGCTCAAAGGAAGCAAGAAACAGTTCATAGATGTGTACAGAAGGAGGCTATTCGGCCCATCATGTCTATTCTGGTCAACAAAGATCTGACTACGTTAATCCCATTTTCCAGCGCTTGGCCCATAGCCCTGGAGGTTATGACAGCATAAGTGAACATGTAAATACTTCTTCAATGTTATGAGAGTTTCTGACTCAGCCACCCTTTCAGGCAGTGAGTTCCATTCTCCCGCCACTCTGAGTGAAAATGTTTATCCTCAACTCCCCCTTGGCCTTCTATCTCTTACGTTAAATCTATGCCCCATAGTTATTGACCTCTCTACTAATGGAAAAAGAGCCTTCTTATCCACCCTATCTATGACCTACATAATCTCATTGATCTCCTTCAGGTTCCCTCCGTTTCCAGCGCATACACGCCCGGGAATTTCCCAACAGGGGGTGCCCACAATGGGAGAATCCTGCTGCCGGTGGGGGCATGCCGCACCAGAAAACGGATGTGGTGGAGAATCCCCCCCCTTATCTACCTGCTCTTGAACCTTCAGGGATCTGAGGACATGCACTCCAAGAACCCTTTGGTCTTCAATAATATCCAGGGTCAGACCACTCATAGTGTAATCCTTTGCCTTGTTAGCTCTCAGCAAATGCAAATAACAACGGAGCAAGTAAATTCCAAAACGTAGAACAGGTGCAAAAAAAAACCTTGTAAGAGAGGTTTATCAGAAAATAATTATTACAGCATTAAGTTAGAGGTTGATGGGAGACCCCGCAGAATGCAACCCAGATGTTGGTGTGGGTATTTCAGTATTATCTGACGAAGCAAAGTGGCTTAAAAATATCACATTACAGTGATCCTCCATCCAGTTCCAAGGTCCAGGAAGGACTACACTAAAACTAATAGGCCACCCAACACTTGTCATGATTAAGATATAAGGATAAATAAACTATTGAACATTTGTATATTATACAGAATCAAGAGTCATCATTACTGAGCAGAAAGGAATGCTTGCAGTTGAGGCTGATATACAAGGTTGATGATATTTCTGTTGACCAGTCCAGCGAGGCATTCAGAAATGAATTTGCATCCCTATTTTCAGGCTTATGAAAGCTGTAAATAAAATATCACATACTCCAAGGGCCCGATGCAAAATCTCTCCGCAGTGGGAAGGTCCCTCACCCACTCTCAGACAAAGTCAAGAGTGAGTTTGAATACTTGTTTCAACAAAGAGTCATCTCTCGGGTGACCAGATCAATGAAGTAGTGTTCTGGAATGGTCGCAGTCCCAAAGTCTACTCATTCAATTAGAATGAGATTATATCGGTTTATAGACTTCTGAAGTGGGTGAAGACTCTGGACCTTTTCACTGGGCCATTGAGTCTCCTGACATTCCAGGTGATAATCCTGATGAGGGGTTTCTGTCCCCCTGTTCCTGCGGGATCATTCATACTTAACTGGTGGACATGCCCCTGCACTCCGGGATTTCCCTTTGTTAGGAGGGGCCGTTCAAAATGGCCACAGTCGCCATTCTCACCATGAGGCCAGGCCCCTGTGCTCTGGGGTTTTCCTTTATCCAGGGGCGTCCAACATGGCCGTCAGCTGTGTGTATGCCATGTGGGTGCGTCCCTGCACTCTGGGGTTTCCCTTTGTTTCGGCGCCCTAAAAAATGGCTGCATGCAGCATCATCTTGTTTCGTCAGCCTGTTCCCTACCTGCCAAAGCCCATCTGAGAACAAACTTTTTTTCTGTCCTCTTTCCTACATGTCACTTTGCCAACCCCCCCCCCCTCCCCCCCTGGCCCCACTCCCTGCATCTCCCCTCCACATCCACCCCCCCCCCATGTGATCCCCGTCCCTGTGTACACCCCCCCCCCCCCCCCACTCCCACTCAGGCCAGGCGCTCCCGCCATGTCGAGAGGTGCCCTTACTGGCTGTCTTCCCGTGCTAGCTATCCCTGCTAGTACAGTATCTCCCCTCCCGGGGCTGGTCTAGCCCTTAGCTTATGTCCTCTGACAGTCTGTTTTCTCTGCCTATACCCTGACCTGCATTTCCCTGGCCTCGCTCACTCCTGTGACCCGGTTATTTTGATCAGAACAAGGCAGTGCAGTCCCGTGCAAACATGGTATGTGTTCAATCAGTCTCTGTTTCATTAGTGATCTTCCTCCGATCTGCCTTCACCGCTGCCTCATCTGTCCCTTGTCTAGGTCGTTGGCCTGCATGAAATTGTTTCCCTCCACTGGGGTATTGAAGTATTGCTCTTTTTTCTGGTACGTGACCCAGAGTCTAGCTGGGAATAGCATGCCAAATCGCGCCACGTTTTTGTATATCAATGACTTTGCCTGATTGAACTCACACCTACATTTCACCAGATCTGCCCCAATGTCTTGGTAAATACGGATTCTGTGTCCTTCCCATCTGCTTGCTCTAGTCTGTCTTGCCCACCGCAGGATCCTCTCCCGGACCCGATGTGGCCATTTAAAATGGCTGCCCGCAAAAGATGATGGGAATTGTGGTCAGGTTGGGACACAGATAGGACACAAATTGTGTATATTGCAAACAACAACTCAGAATAATATAGCAACTCATGCATGCCAGAGGCCACTCACAGGCCTTCCCAGAACAATGGGCTTCAGATTGAAATTTACCATAAGTTGCCTTATTTGGGAGTGCCTACATGCCTTAGAAACTAATGGCCATGACTGACTAGGACCCGCCCAGCCATCAAGGTACCCGCCCCTAATTGGCCAGAATCGATTAGGCTGATTGAAATCCTATTGACCCTTTGGATCCCTATCTGGGAGCGCCCAAAAGAACGTGAAAGATCGGAGGATAAGAAGAATTGCGCAACCAACATTCTGTCTCTTTTGGGGGACCGGCCTCTGTCATCCAACTGCAGCACGTCGACCAGCCAAGTTCAAGGACCCGCGAACTCCACCTGAAAGATGGCACCCAGCTTAGACGCACCAGAAGACCTCCAGCTGCCACACCTGGGGAACCAGATAAAGGCCTTATCTAACCTGCACAGAGCCGGTCACTTGGAGGTTAAGTAAAGATTGTTTAAACTGCTCGATATAGTCTAATGTGCAGTAGCGTGTAATTTATTAAGTATAGAACTAATCCTATGTTCAATAACAAACTGTGATTATACTAAATACTTGTGTGGTCATTTGTCCAATACATGGAACACACTCGCACATTGTGGTTATTAATAGTAATAAAGATAGAAGTCAACACCGATATCGGTGCAGCCTTCGCGATGATCGATCTCGGCTGCTCCCCCGCCTTGGGCTTTGGTCTGAGCGACCTGTATGCCCTATCGAGTTCTGGGGAGTTGGGGAAGCTGTCCCTCCTGACAAGATTGCCCAGCATTTGGATGATATAGTCTGTCAGGTCTCTACCCTCGATGCCTTCTGGCAGGCCCACAATCTGAACATTCTGTCATCGGGACCTGTTCTCCCGGTCCTCGACTTTCCCCTTTAATCTCCCTTGGGCCATAACCAACCTTTTAACTTCTGCTACCTGAATGACAATCCTGTCGCTCTGGTCCATCAAGGTCAAAGATTTCCCTCTCCTGCACCATCACATTCTTCCACAACCCGTTGATTGTTCTTGTGTGGTGACCATCATCTCTGTCACCACCACCTTGGCCGCCACCCGGATTTCAATTCTGCTTGCCTCTTTCACAGCCAGCTCCCTGCTGAAGAAGGCGTTCCTTCCATCTAAAGGTGGTGAGGGAGAGGCTGATGTTCGGGTCGATGGTCTTCCTCTCTCTTGGGTGGCCGGGGCCCCCTCGCCTCGGGTGTTCGTCCGCTTGCTGTTTGTGGCCCTTTCCACTACTCCTGACCTCCCTTCGACACCTCAAGCTCCAGTTTGCTGGCATTTTGTTTTGCGGTTGTTTTTTTTCCTCCATTGAGATTGATTAGGCTTTGATTTTTGGGCCAAAATTTGACTAAAAATGCCTATATGGTTCTGGTTGGGAGAAGAGCCACCTGATGTGCATCCGCTCAGCACATGACCGTCACCGGAAGTCCTCCATTGCTTATTTTGACAATTATTTTATATCTGTGTCCTCTGGTTCTCAATTCTTCCTTCAATGGGAACAGTTTCACTCTATCTACTCTGTTCCAGATCCCTCATGATTTTGAAAACCTTTATCTCTAAACTAATATAAGAGCCAATTTTCTTAGATAAAAGTCCTACACACAATGAATGAGTAAATGCCAAATAATTTGTTATTTAATGGTGTTGGTCCAGCGGAATTCTCGTTCAGCGGGATCCTCCAGTCCACCGGCAGCGCACCCACTCCTGTGGGTTTCCCGACGTCGAGTGGTGGCCACAATGGGAAACCCCATTGGCCGGCTGTGGGAATGGAAAATTCCGCTGCTGGCGGGGGCGCGCCACGCAGGAAAACGTGGTTGGCGGACTGAAGAATCCAGCCCATATTCCTTCTGCCTGGATAAAAATTTGCTAGGGTAAAAGAAATGGAATTTGATAGGTGGTATAGATGGATAAAAGTGGGACAAGACTTCAAAGGTCTTAGGGAAGCGCGACTGATGCAAGAATTCAAAAACAATGTCCTTTCAGGAATAAGTTCCCATCTCAAAGAACATACGTTTTGATTCTCTGTTCCTTCACATCGGAGGGATTCTCCGTTCCCGCTGCAGTGAATGGGAATTTGACTGAGCGCCAAATTCTCCATCGTCACTGGCAACGGTAGCAAGGTGGACTGACAACAGAGAATCCCACCCATAGAGTTCATTAAAAAAAAGGAAGTCACAGTAGTGGCAGATGATTTATGAATTGGCTCACAAGCATTGGTTACAGGATCAGTTTGGATACTCCAGAAAAACTAGAGAGGAAAGAGACACAAAAGAGAAAACAAATCCAATTCTAGTGAGGAAAGTGGCTGAGGTGAGGATGCAGACAATCCTCATGGCAATAAAGAAGACAGTCAGGAGGACTAACTTAGTCTTGTCACAAAAGAGGACATGTAAAGGCTGAGTATTGGAAGAGGAAAAACAAGCCCATGGTGTGAATATGGGTGGAAGACATTCTCCCAAACAATTGTGGGCGAGATTCTCTGTCCCATCACACCGGTTTTCTGGTGCAGCACACCCTGCCAGCAGCAGGATTCTCTGTCCCGTCAACCAATGGGATTTCCCATTGTGGGCAGCGTCACACTGTCGGGAGGTTCCTTGCCATGTAGGCGCTGCCACGCAACGGTGAATCCCGCCAGCGGAGAATTCAGCCCACTGTCCTTGCAGCTAAAGCTCACAAGAAGCAGACGGCTCCATCCATATTTACTGATAGGAGCAAAAACAAATCAAGGCAGTTGGAGAGACCTTAAAACAACTTGAACTAAAGGAGCAAAAAAAAGCATGCAAAGCTTGCGGCACAGCAACGAGCAATAGTACTCAAAGGCAAGGGGTGAAATGGAAGAAACATGCTTTGAAAGGAAATGAGAAAGCTGAAGACAGTGTTAACATTACAGAGTGGTGGGAGAAAAAAACTTGTTTGTGAATGCAAATTAGAACTTGGGGTTACAACACTGATGGAGACCTTTCTGCCCGTTGTGTCGCTGCTAGATCTTGGAAGAAGAAGAAACTGCAGCGGGTGCCAAAGGTGTATTGGAAAATGTCTGAGCCCAGTGGAATAAAGAAAGATGGGAAGAGGTTAATGGAATTCATGAACTAAATAAAGAGGATTAACAAGCCTTCTTAACTGACCATTGAAATGAACTCAATCACTTTCTCAAAGTAGTCAAACAGGATTTACTTAGCAGAACACAGTGAGAAGCTTTCACAATTGGAGGCAGAATTAAACCTGTGTCTCCTGAAAGAGTGAAAGAGTGTCAGCTCCTGAATTTGAACAAGATAGGCTAGTTCCAAGTGCAAGTCCCGATAAAGACTTGGATATTAGAAAGCAAGCAGAAAGAAGGAAATGGAAATCAGAGTTCGAATCTGAAAATAATGGCTTGACGTCTGCTGTTGATAGTGAAACCCTTGAGACCAGCACCAGAGAAAACTCCAATGATAGCCGGGTGTCTAGCTTCATAAAAGAGCAATGAGAAATTGCTGAATCCACAGAGTAAAATGTGATATGACTAAGAATATTTCCTTGGTTTCGAGTTCATAGTAGCTAGTACACAAAAGCCAGATGGACTGCCAGCAATCAGTGATGTCGTTTTTGACAAGATTAACAGACCAAATTGCAAGAAATTTAGGCCCCTTGCAATTTCAAACCTAGGACCCAGAGTCTACACCATCCAATACAGAATTTGGGAGGTAGCCGCAAAGTGGATTAGCAGGAACAGGGCTAAATGTTGGACCGACGTGGCCACAGCATGGGCAAAGGAGAGAACCAAAATAAACTACAGAAAGCACTGGAGATGATGTTATCCAGTTGCTGGAATTCCAAGAATGAACTAAAAGAATCAGAAAGCCAGCAAGCATGGAGATTTCAGCTGGAAGGTCAAGAGTTCAAGGGAATGCTGGGACAATGTATAAACAGCTTCCACCACTGGCCCTGAACACAAAACTGAAGTGCAGCAACTTAAAGAAGAACATGAAATAAATAGAAATATAAAAATTATGCCTGAATGAAAAGGGAGATTTTTTGAGAAGACTGAAAGAAAGAGATTGGAGTGAAACCTCAACGGAGTGCTAGGAGTTTGGTAAGTCGGGGGAACCTTCAATCTGTTTCTAAATATCTAATATTGTCTGTACTTAGCGTTTAACATTTAATTACAAGCACTAATCCTCATTCAGATCCCAAACAGGGAGGTAGACGCTATCCACTTGGGAGAAGTTGGAGATAGTTAATCAAGGAAACTAACTTAAAGTGTTTTTTAATTCTGAACCTTAGCTCAGTAGTGCCTTTATTTTCAGAGCATATATGCACAGACATTTCAATGCTACCCAGCATTGGAGTGCCACCTCAACAAAGTTCTGGACCGTTGGTGAGTTGAGGGAGTTAGAGGAAGGAGTTGCTTCGTTTTGTCTTTTTTTTCACCCTGTAGGAATTGTTTGTTGCTCCACTACAGGGGACAAGTTAGATGTTTGGTGTGTCTCTGGTGAATGTTTAAGATCTAAACCATTCCCAACGTTTCAAATAGTACAGGAATTTGTGGTAAGATTAACAGAATGCATAAAATAAATAATTGAATAAAATAACTAAGTAGTTAATTAAAACACATAAGGGTGGCTCGACAGGTGAAATATCATTGCTGCAGCATGTTGGATATCCTGGATATCAGTGTGATCCAGGGCAAACACCCCTGCAGTAAATATCTGCGGCTTGAAGAGCTTTGGGGGACAGCAGCCTTCAAAGATACATCAGACATCTGATGCCTTTCAATACAGCCTGGTAATTGAGAGTTAAAGTAATTGTGTGCAGTTTGCACAGCAATCAAGACAAAGAAATCCTAAAGGGGTTGGTGTAAAATTTGGACTAGATTCACAGTTAAAAGTGGAGCAGAAGCTTGTTTAAAAGTGTCATTTGGAAAACCTCGTCTGGATTCAAAATGCAAACCGCTAAGTAAATACATAATTATAAGAGATTTTAAAGTGTATTTTGGGAGTGGAGTTTGGAAACTCTCATGTGACAATCATCTTGGGGGTTCTGAAGATACATCCACAAAGATTCACTTGGGGGTCAGAGTAGAGAGTCTATTTGCCCACAGTCATCTTGTGTGCTTAAAAGGGACTTTGTGTGTCAGTGAGACCATTGTAGATTAAGATATATTTTGTAATCTGTGTTAATCCTAAAATCTGTGTGAAATTGTTAAACTAAGGGGAGAGTAAACGTGTATTGCATCATAATCCAATTTTGCCATGTTTAATCATTTTTTTTCTTGTTGTTACAGCTAATTAGCGGTCTTGTGACTCTGTTCCTCAGCGTTTTATAAAAAATAATAAAAGACATCCTTTTGCGCTAGGGCTCCATTCTGGGATCTTCCCGTCCAGTTACAACATCAACTGGGATAATGACAGGGCAGGAATCCATTTAAGTGTGGGGGGGGGAAACAAAATGAAATGTAATGGTAGTAGGGGACAGTTTAGTGAGAGGGATTGACACTATTCTCTGCAGCGAAGAGTGAGAGCCCAGATGACTGTGTTGCCTACCTAGTGCCAGGGTTCAGGACATTTGCTCAGGGCTAGAGAGGGACTTAGAGTGGAAGGGAGAGCATCCAGTGACTGTGGTCCATGAAGGTACCAACAACATAGACAGGACAAGGAATGAAATTCTGCATAGTCAATCGGATGAGCAGAAGCAGAACCTCAAAAGAAATTATCTCTGGATTATTAACTGAGCCACATGGATACTGACACAGGGCAAGTAAGATTAGATTAATGAATGCATAGCTCAAAAACTGGTATGGGAGAAGTGGGTTCTGGTTTGTGGGACACCAGCATCAATACTGGGGAAAGTGGGGGCTATACTTTGGGATGGTCTACGCCGGAACCATGCTGGGGCCAGTGTTGTAGTGAGCCAGGTATCTAGGGAAGTAGCGAGTGGGGGGAGGAGGTACATGAAGAATCAAGTTTGAGTAGATATAGCAAATTGGATCTATTAACACCCCTTACTTCAAAGATAACCCTGAAAATAATACAACACTACCCAATCCTGCAAACTGTTCCTTTACACATCCAAAGATTTCACCTTCACAAAAACAGACATAGAACATAGAACATAGAACAGTACAGCACAGAACAGGCCCTTCAGCCCTCGATGTTGTGCCGAGCAATGATCACCCCACTCAAACCCACGTATCCACCCTATACCCGTAGCCCAACAACCCCCCTCCTAACCTTACTTTTTTAGGACACTACGGGCAATTTAGCATGGCCAATCCACCTAACCCGCACATCTTTGGACTGTGGGAGGAAACCGGAGCACCCGGAGGAAACCCACGCACACACGGGGAGGACGTGCAGACTCCGCACAGACAGTGACCCAGCCGGGAACCGAACCTGGGACCCTGGAGCTGTGAAGCATTTATGCTAACCACCATGCTACCGTGCTGCCCATGAGGTTACATTCAAAGTATTTATAGTCTTTGAATTTGCAGACATCAACAGATCAGCTTGGTGTTTCTCCCTGCAGCTCTCAGCAAAATATGCAGACATTCCCAGCTGCTGTCTCAAACTGAAACTAAAACTCCCAAAAAGCAGAAGTGAGCTCTGCTCCCCCCCCCCCCCCCCGTGACATCACTTCAGTAATATGATCATCTTCATTTCTTAAAGGTACATTTCTTAACCATCCAATTCTTAAAGGCACTCCCCCCAAGAAAAATAAATAAACCATCAACTTCAAGATGGTTGCATTTTTCACTTTTGCACCATCCACTAAGAAATGCACACAGTAAATATACGTTTTCGTTTTTAAAAAAACAACACACGCAAACAGGCATAATAATAAAGTCCATTTTTCCCGTTCTTCTTCCTCCAACCGAAAAGCTTCTCGATTGACTGTCTCTTTGAACAAGAAAGTATCTGCATGATCCATCCATTCCTTTACTCCTCAGCATTTCTCTTTAGAATCAGATACTTTAGTTCAATCTGACTACAGAGCCCCTTGCAATTCTCCAATACAGGACCATTGGTGATCACAGCTTTCAAGCAGTCAAATGCCTGTTGAAAGTCCCCTGTCCATTGAATTTTTTTACGTTTCTTCAACAATTCCATCAGTGGAGTCACCACGCTACAAATCATTTGCACAAAGGTTCGATCAAATTCATTCATGCTAAGAGATCGCATTATTTCCCTTCGTCTTGAGGGTATCGGAAACTCCTCAAGAAAAGTGATTTGGGCTTCTCCAAATTCACTTTCGGCTAGCTTCATCACCAAACCCGCCGCCTGAAGTCGATCGAAGAACTCCATATGATGTTTAAAATGTTCTTTCCATGTCTGGAGGTTGGAAATCAAAGCAGATTGTCCCACTTTCTCAATGCAATCCTTCAAACGTGGGATAGGGTAAGAGTCTGGTCTTGTAACTGCATTCACCTCTCGATAGTCCACACACAACTGTTGGGTACCGTCTGATTTAGGTACCATCACTATGGGTGAGCTCCATTGGCTGCAACCCACTTCAATTGTGCCATGTTTAAGCATACTCTCAATCTCTCTGTTAACCTGTGCCAATTTTAAAGGGTTAAGTCTATATGGATGTTGTTTGATTGAAACAGCATTTCCCACATCGACATCATGTATAGCCATTTTAGTACTTCCCAATTTATCTCTCCAAACTTGCCCATTTGATATCAATAACTCTTTCAGGTCAGTTTGTATTTCCTCTGGAAGATAACTTAACAATTCAACCCAATTTTTAAGAACATCCTCATTTTCCAATTTAATTTGAAGTATGTCAAATTCACAGTCATCTGGATTTGGTTCATCACTTGGAGTTAGAATCATTTAAACCTCCTTTTTCTCTCCTTCCCTTTCAAAGTACCTTTTAAGCATATTCACATGACACACTCGGTGAGTCTTCCTTCTATCTGTTTTTTTTACCACATAATTCACCTCACTTAGTTTCTTTTCAATCTGATACGGTCCACAATACCTAGCTTTTAAAGGCTGCCCTACCACTGGTAACAACACTAAAACTTTATCTCCACTTGCAAAACTACGAACTGTGGATTTCTTGTCCGCTACCCGTTTCATCACATTTTGTGCATCTTTCAAATGTTGTCTAGCCAATTCACCTGCTCTATTTAATAATTCTGTAAAATTTGACATGTAATCCAATAGTGGAATTTCCGATTTCTCACCCACCAATTTTTCTTTGATCAATTTAAGTGGTCCTCTTACCTCGTGACCAAAAATTAGTTCAAAAGGACTAAATTTGGTTGACTCATTAGGTGCATCCCTAATATCAAACAATACGAATGGGATTCCTTTATCCCAATCCTCTGGATAATCTTGACAATAAGCCCTCAACGTTGTCTTTAATGTCAGATGCCACCTTTCTAATGCTCCCTGCGATTCTGGGTGGTACGCAGTTGATTTAAATTGTTTTATTCCTAAGCTATCCATAACTTCTTTGAATAACTTTTAGGTTAAATTTGATCCTTGATCCGATTGTATTTCTGTGGGTAGTCTATATCTAGTAAAGAATTTCAGTAACTCCTCCACAATCTTTTTAGCTGTAATATTACGTGCTGGAATGGTCTCTGGAAACCTAGTAGACACATCCATTATAGTCAAAAGATATTGATTCCTACTTTTGGTTTTAGGAAGCGGTCCTACACAATCAATTAGGACCCTCGTAAAAGGTTCCTCAAATGCTGGAATGGGTATTAAGGGTGCTGGTTTTATCACTGCTTGAGGTTTCCCTATCACTTGACATGTGTGACATGATTGACAAAATTTAACTACATCTTTATGTAGTCCAGGCCAATAAAAATGTTTCTGGATTTTAGCTTGAGTTTTCCTTATTCCCAAATGACCTCCCACTGGTACTTCATGTGCGACTCGCAACACCTCCTTTCAATACACTACCGGCAATACTACTTGATGAACGTATGCCCACTTTTCATCCACCTGCATATGTACAGGTCTCCATTTTTTCATCAAGACATCACTTTTACGGTAATAACACTCTGGTATACTCTCAGATTCCTCTTCCGTATATGCTTCCTGATACATCCGTTTTATTTCTACATCTTTCTGTTGTAACTCCGCCAATTTTCCTGAACTAAAAATATCTGCCTCATCCTCCACCTATTCCTGTTATTTTTCAAGCATCTGATCAAAAATCATTTCTGATAATTGCACTTCAATTTCATCTTCGCTCTTTGTTTTCTCCTCTTGTCGTAACATGTGTCTTTGCAACCTTGTTGCTCCACAATCCGGAAAAATCCCAGGATATTCGTCCTTCAACACTTCAGTTGTCTGATTTTCCACTGGCTTATCAACCACAGTAGGCATCACTCCCACCTGCGATCCAGCTATATCATTACCCAAGATAAACTGTATTCCTGGAAAAGATTGTTTATCTATTACTCCTACGACCAGTTCACCACTCTTCACTGGACTTCCCAACCTTACCTTATATGATGGAACGCTACTCATCTCACCTTGAATTCCACATATCACCACCTTTTCTGGCAACATTCTTCCCAAACTACATAATTCCTCATCTCTTACCATTAAAGATTGACTAGCCCCTGTATCTCTTAAAATTGTGACTTCTTTACTTGCTCCTCCTGATACACATGAGTAAACCTTACCCACACAAGTAAATTCTTTAAAGACATCTGGCACCTTCTTAACAATTACTTCTTGAACAGTCTGTCCAATCGTTTGCACCTCCTTCACTTCCCTTGGGCTTTCCTTTACCACTCTAACAAATCCCACTGTCTTATCATGTTTTACAAATGCCTTTCCAGTGCTTTTCTTCAACTGCCAACACTGTGACTTTACATGGCCTAGTTTATAACAGTGAAAACATTTGAAAATTTTCATCTTTTTTCCACCCTCCTGGATTTCTTTTTTAATCTGAGGTACACTCTCTTTATTGTCTCCCATCAGATCTCCTTTACCTTTACCACTTGAGTATTTCTCATGTCCCCAGTTTCTATCCCTCACTGGCTGAAACTGATGTCGAAAACCAATCTTTGATTTATGAACTAATTCATAATCATCTGCCATTCCTGCTGCTAATCTCACAGTTTTAACCCTCTGTTCTTCCAAATGAGTTCCCACTACATCGGGAATTGAATTTTTAAACTCCTCCAAAAGTATCATTTCTCTGAGACCTTCATGCGTTTTCAATTTTCAATGCCCTTATCCACCTATCAAAATTACTCTGTTTGAGCCTTTCAAACTCCATGTATGTTTGACCAAATTCTTTACTGACATTTCTAAACCTTTGTCTGTAAGCTTCAGGCACTAGCTCATATGCACTTAAGGTGGATTTCTTCACCTCCTCGTACGTTCCAGATACCTCCTCCGGTAGTGATGCAAACACTTCACAAGCTCTACCTACCAGCTTTGTTTGAATTAGTAACACCCACATGTCCTGTGGCCATTTCATTTGTTTAGCTACCTTCTCAAATAAAATGAAAAAGGCTTCCACTTCCTTCTCGTCAAACCTTGGCAATGCTTGGACATATTTAAATAGATCCCCGCCACGCCTTCGACTTTGACGCCCTTTCTCACTATAGAACATAGAACAGTACAGCACAGAACAGGCCCTTCGGCCCTCGATGTTGTGCCGAGCAATGATCACCCTACTCAAACCCACATATCCACCCTATACCCGTAACCCAACAACCCCTTAACCTTACTTTTTAGGACACTATGGGCAATTTAGCATGGCCAATCTACCTAACCCGCACATCTTTGGACTGTGGGAGGAAACCGGAGCACCCGGAGGAAACCCACGCACACAGGGGGAGGACATGCAGACTCCGCACAGACAGTGACCCAGCCGGGAACTGAACCTGGGACCCTGGAGCTGTGAAGCATTTATGCTAACCACCATGCTACCGTGCTGCCCCGTTCATCACTATCATCCAACTGTACATTTCCCTTTGCATCTGCCAATTTTAACTGACTGACTTGTTTCATGGCCGTTTTCTGAAGTTCAAACGCTCTCTCTTTATCTTTTTCCCTGATCTGTATCTCCCTTTCTCTTTCTTTTTGTTCTGCTAGGGCTATTCTTCCTTTTCCCCTTTTCCTCTCTCTCTCTTTCTTTTTCCGCTCTCTCTCTTTCATATTTAAGCCGCTTTAATTTTTTCTCATGTTACATTTGTTTAATTTGCACCTGAATTTTTGCCATTTCCAATGAGTCAAACTGTATCTCAGGCAACATTAACTGGTTAGCCACCGCCATAATTACCTCATCTTTTCTCATTTTGTCTGGTAATGTTAACTGCAATGTTTTTGCCAAATCTAACAGTCTGCTTTAGGCTCTGTCCGTAAGATACTGCGTGTGACAGTCTCCACCCCCAAAAACTTCTTAGCCTCTGAAAGAGCCATTGTCCACAACACACTTAAACTAAAATACAACACTGGAAAAGCAACAATCCTTCACTGTCTTTAAGTTCACAAAAGCCAAACCAATAGATAGACATTTATCCCAGACAAGCCCCAAATTGTTATGGGAGACGTGTTTACAGAACCCCAAAATGTATCATGGAGTTCAACCAACCCCCACCTTTAATGGATTGTTGCTTTTGAAGCACACGGCTTGTTTCCCAGGTGTAGTACTACAATTATGGACCTGTGGTTTTTAAAACAAAACAATGTTTATTCCATGAACTCAAATTAACCTTTTAAATAAACATTGGATCTATTAACACCCCTTACTTCAAAGATAACCCCGAAAATAATATAACACTACCCAATCCTGCAAACTGTTCCTTTACATTCCAAAGATTTCACCTTCACAAAAACAGACATGAGGTTACATTCAAAGTATTTATAGTCTTTGAATTTGCAGACATCAACAGACCAGCTTGGTGTTTCTTCCTGCAGCTCTTAGCAAAATATGCAGACATTCCCAGCTGCTGTCTCAAACTGAAAGTAAAACTCCCAAAAAGCAGAAGTGCGCTCTGCTCCCCCCCCTCCCCCCCGTGACATCGCTTCAGTAATATGATCATCATCATTTCTTAAAGGTACATTTCTTAAACATCCAATTCTTAAAGGCACTCTCACATGACAGTAGGTTCTTCCCGGAGGTGGAGGATAGAAGTGAACAGTGCCAAGAAAGTCGGCCAACCACGCCCACATGTTCTGGTCTTGCCTCAGACTTGCCGGTTACAGGACAGCTTCCTTCGAGGCCATGTCCAAAGTGGTGGGGATGAGGGTGGAGCCATGCCCAAAACTGGTGGTCTTCGGGGTATAAGACCAGCCAGATCTATTTCTGGGGAGGAGGCCGGACGGACGCCCTTGCCTTTGCCTCCCTGATGGCCCGCCAGCGAGTCCTGTTCGGCTGGTGGTCAGCAGCACCAGCCAAAACTGCAGACTGGCTGTCCGACCTCTCAGAATCTCTCCAAATGGAGAAAATCAAATTTGCCATCCGAGGGTCAGACGACAGCTTCTACAGAATGTGGGAGCTGTTCACCCAATTGTTCCGGGACCTGTTTGTGGCCAATGAACAAGCAGAGGAACAGGCAGCCAAGAATCAGGGGAAAGTAGCCGAGGCAGGGGAGGCAGGGATAGACCTGGCTTGTGGGGGGGTGGGGGGGGTGGAATAGCAGCTAAACCTAAAAGAAAAGAAAGGCGAATCACAGGAGAAGGGAGGGAGGGGTGGAAGAGGGAGGAGACAGGGAATAATAGAGGGGAACCAGAGGTGCGGGGGAGGTAGAAATGACAGCCAGAAGGAGGGCACGGGACAAAAATAGCAAGCTTGGCATCTACAGGAGCAGTGAACAAGGAAAATCCGCGCGAAAGACGGGACGAATGGCTGAAGCAGAGGTGATCGTGAGGCGACAACGGCAGTGAAAACGTCTGGGCGAAGCAAGCGACAACACTAACACCAGATCCATTCGCGTATTGCCCTCTGTAATTGTTCTGTATTGTTTCCCTGGTGCCCAAATGTATATGTACCCCCTGGGTCCCCCCCCCCCCCACCCACAAACAGATGCCTACTTATGTGTTAAAAACAATACTGCCAATTGTACAGAGCTGCTGTTGTTGAGTTCGCACTTAACTGAGTTACCCTACCAGTTATTTTATTCTAACTTTTTTTTGTGGTTTGTTTTGTTTTTGTGCGTGTTCCCTTCTCTTCTATGTATATATGTATTCTATTTTGTGCACATAACGATTCATATACTTTATTAAAAAATCCAATAAAAAACATTTATTGAAAAAATTACAATTATTAGGGAAGCAGTACTGAGCAAACTGATGGAGCTAGGGGCTGACAAGCTTTCGCGTCCTGGTGGACTTCATCCTAGGATCCTGGAAGAGGTGGTAAATGGGGTAGTAAATACATTGATATTAATTTTTTCAAAAAAACAGATTCTGGGAAATTTCCAACAGACAGGAATGCAGCAAATATAACTCCTGTATTTAAGAAGGGAGGCACAAAACGGCAAACTATAGGCCAGTTAGCTTGATGACTGATTACAATCATTAAAGAGGTTCTACCTAGGCACTTGGAAAAAGTTAAGATAATCAGGTAGAGCCGGTATGGTTTTGTGAAAAGTAAATCAAATTTAGTCAATTTATTGGAGTTCTTGGAATGAGGAAGGGAGAACATGTAGACGTACTGTACTTGGATTATCAGAAGCTATTTTATAAGGTGCCACATCAAAGGTTATTGCGGAAAATAAATGCTCATTGTGTAGGGGTAACATATTTGTATGGAGAGAAGATTGATTTGCTGCCGGATAACAGAGAATGTGCATAAATGGTTCTTTGTCTGATTGGCAAGATGTGATGGTTGGAGTCCTGCAGGTGTCTGTGCTGGGGCCTCAACATTTTAAAATTTATATCAATGACTTAGATAATGGGAGCGAAGGCATGGTAGCTAATTTTACAGATGACACTAAGGTAGGTAGGAACGCATGTTGTGAAGAAGGCATAAGGAGGCTGTTTTTACTCATTCATGGGATGTTGGGGTCGCTTGCTAGGCCAGCATTTGTTTCCCATCATAACTGCCTTTGAGAAAGTCGGGTTGAGCTGCCTTCCTGAACCACTGCTGTCCAGGTGTTTGCGTGGGTTTCGCTACACTACATTTAGAAAAATATATATTTTTAAAAAAGAAGGGACGTTTTCTCTTGTGGGTGAGTCCAAAACTAGGGGGCACTGTTTTCAATTAGGTGTTACCCTTTTAGGACAGAGATTAGGAGATTTTTTTTCTCTTAGAGGGTTATGTGACTTTGGAATTCTCTGCCTCAGAAGGTGGTGGAGGTGGGGTCATTGAATATTTTTATTCAGTGGTAGAGAGATTCATGTTTGGCAAGGGAGTAAAAAATTATCGGGGTGGATGGGAATGTGGAATTCAAAACACAGACAGATCAGCCATTGTCTTCTTGAATGGCGGAGCAGGCTCAAGGGGCCAAAAGGCCTAATTCATCTCTTACTTTGTTCATTTGTATGTAAAGTGAAGCAGCCAGCAGTAAAACGCAATCTTGTTTGGAGGAAAATTACAAGAATTTATGAAAGTTGAACTCTAATTCCTAATGATCATAGAACATAGAACATAGAACAGTACAGTACAGAACAGGCCCTTCGGCCCTCGATGTTGTGCCGATCACCCTACTCAAACCCACGTATCCACCCTATACCCGTAACCCAACAACCCCCCCCTTAACCTTACTTTTTAGGACACTACGGGCAATTTAGCATGGCCAATCCACCTAACCCGCACATCTTTGGACTGTGGGAGGAAACCGGAGCACCCGGAGGAAACCCACGCACACAGGGGGAGGACGTGCAGACTCCACACAGACAGTGACCCAGCCGGGAATCGAACCTGGGACCCTGGAGCTGTGAAGCATTGATGCTAACCACCATGCTACCCTGATCATGTTTTTTTTTATTGGTTAAGCCCTTTAGATTTTGTAAATATTATATTTATAATTGTAGAATGTGACAAAAATGTTATTTTTACAGTATATGAAAAGTTATTTGTTAAAATCTTCATGACATTTAGAACTTTCTATATTTCATAAAGATTGTAAAGAAAACATTGCTATGGTAAAGCTTTATTTTTTTCCAGTGGGTGTGTGTGATACAATCTACAATTAACAGGACCAGGGGAAAATGTGTTAGCTGTTGTCTGCACAAATAGTTTGTTGAATATTTTGTTGAGTGCATTGACTTTGGTTTCAAAGGTTGTTTTTTTTTAAAGTCAATTCCTAACCAAAAGAAAGACTAAGATTTCAGATTTCTCCAAAATGGGCTGTGAGTTCAGGTTTCTGGGAAATGGGCTGTGACCTCAGGTTGCTTGTAAAACAGAAACTGGTTGAAACCAAACAAAGAACAGAACCATTATATGATCACAGTGATACAGCTCAGTGCAGGCAGGCAGTGGATAGAAGAGGTGATGGAGCAGCTGAAACAAGACCAAGGTGGCTGATCACAGAGCAGAGCCAAGAGAGTTTAGGAAATTTGTGCCCTTTTTGGTGAAAATTGTACCCATGGAACTCTGATGGAGTAAATGTGCTGTTGGATGGAAATTGATAGCTAAAGTCATGCAGAAAAATAATTGGTATTCGCCCTGAGGAATTTCAAAGCTTTGAAGCACTTTTGTGACTGAATATGATGCTAGATATGCTGGGTGGGCTGTCTCATTAATCGGGAGATCTATCTTTGTTGTTTTGAGTATATAAAATGTCATTTATAGTTTCAATGACTGTAAATTTGCATGTTAGTTCATGTTGGACTGTATTTCTATAGTCCAAATTATAAAAAGGGGAATCCTAGTTTTTTTCGCAGGGGTCTTTCAATAAATTTGATTATTTTAGTTTGGGATCATATCAAATAATAAAATCCTGTCATTTACTTTCAGTCTGTGTGGTAGTTACTTCCACATTGTTGCCACACTTCAGGTAAAACAGTTTCTTCTGAATTCACCATTAGATTTCTGCGAGACTATCCTATATTAAAAGTTCCTCACCAAAGGTAACATAATCTCTGTATCCCACTCCATTAAAACCTATTATATTTTTACAGAGCCCATTGGGTCACCATTTAAACTTTTTTCAAGACAAGAGACCCAACCTTCCTTGATACCTATGCCTAAGCATTTTTGGTATAATCCTTGTAAATGTTCTCTCTACACCCTCCTGTGCCTCCAAATCCTTTTCATAACATGGTGATCAGAACTGTGTGCAGCATTCTAAGTGTGGTATAACCAAGGTTTAATTAGATTTAGCATAGCTGCACTATTGTTCAATTATATCCCTCTAGAAATAAAGATGGGTTGCTTTTGTTTAATGGCCTTACTAAACTGTGACATAACTCTGAATGGTTGGTGTATTTGTACATCCCTTTTGGAGATCCTTTTCTTCTCCTACCCAGCTAGACTTGCACCTTCCAAGTACCATTTCCTGATCTTCCTCACAAAAGGTACATCCTCGCATTTATCAAAGTTGACCTTCATTTATCTGAGTTCAACTTCGTTTTGTTTGTTTCATTTCCTCAATTCCATAATCAATAGAATTTTAAAATAAATTTGTTTTAATTTTTAGAATGATTTTGCAGCTTTGACGTTAATCATGTGTAAGCTCCAGCCATAATTTCCCTTACTACAACATAATTAAACATGAATGACCAGCGCTTTTTAATTGCTAAGTTAATGTTTCAGGTTGATAACCTGATGAAAGTTAATTGAGTTGAAACATTAAATCTCTTTCTCTCTCCATAGATGATTCAAGACCTTATGAGAACTTAAGTGATTCCTGTATTTATTTCAGGTTTCCAGCAGTACTTTGCTTTTATGCTTTCACTTCCTGGTTTGCTGCCTGTGAAAATTCTTCAATCTGATTGGTGGTCCAGTCTGCTTGATTATTGTACTGCACCTGGATGCCAGGAATCTCCCAAACGCTGGTGCCAGGCTGAAGTTGGTCTTGTTGTAAGGCAAATCAGTGTTCTTTCTGAGCAGCTTTCTTCAAAATCAGGAGCACAGTTTCTTCACCACTGACTACAAAAGTGTGGCCCTTTATACCATTAAGAGACAACAGTTTTGCTGAGCTTAAGTGCTCACTTTATATGGGTGGCCTCATTACAGAGCAGCAACTATACTTGATATCGGAGAAAATTAGAAATGTGCCTTTCTGCATTTTAACAGTTGTTTTTAATATAAAGTAAAGTGTTTCTTTTTCCCAACAAATAACTGGCCGAGATGAGAAAGCAAGATTTTGCATGGTGCGTGTTAAGTTTTGGGCTTGATAAATTCTGCAATTTTGAGTCCTGCCATCTTTCCTTATCAACCATTGGTGAAACCAACTCCTTCGGCTGGAATTTTACCCAATAATATTTGAAGAGAGGATTAAGCAGTTGCAAAAAGGTTATGCAAGCACAGTATCTGGTCAAAAGCACTTCCCCAATTATATCATCATTACTTGTGATATAAACAATAATATTCAGGAACTCAAAAAAAAAGTGCGCCTGAGCAAAAAATATTCATAATCCATTACATGAGACATGCTGCTCTCAATTTTTATCGCAGTGAGGGATATAGAACCGTATTACTTTGAGAGACAAGAAATAAAGTTGTAAAAATTGACAGCAACTGTCGAAAAATATAAATTTGGAAGGAATACCAATCTTAACTCTCTCCCCCCCCCCCCCCCCCCCCCCCCCCCCGGAGGACAACCCCCCCCGCACACCTCACCACCGCTCCCTATTGGAATCTAAAACTTAACGAAATCCAGGTATTCTGTTGGATCTCTTGAAAGGCGTATAAAGTTATTTTTACGAAAGACGAAAGAGAAATACTGGAAAATCGCAGCAGGTCTGGCAGCATCTGCAGGGAGAGAAAAGAACTAACATTACGAGAACAATGACATTTTGTCAAAGCTAATAGAGAAATTGGGAAATATTTATACTGTGGAGTGAGAATGAAAGATGAGTCACAGCCACAATAACCCAGGGAAACCGCGTGCTAATGGCCACAGAAACCAAGGGAAAAGAGTGCTAATGGCAGTCCCCAGAGAGAACAAAAGATGTGAAAGCCAAACACCAGAGAAACTAACATCAGAGGGTGAACTGTCGATGTGGGGGGAGGGGAAAGCACAGAGGAGAAAGGGTAAGAAAAGGTGGATAAGATGGGAAGGGGTTAAATATGTATTAAGAAAGACAAGAAAGAACGAAATGGTAAAAGACAGTTAAAATGAAATGGGATGAAAACAAATGGGTCGAGTTGGGGTAGAGCTAATCATCTGAAGTTGTTGGATTCGATGTTGAGACAGGAAGGCTGGAGTGTGCCTAACTGGAAGATGAGATGTTCTTCCTCCAGTTTACGTTGAGCTTCACTGGAACATTGCAGCAGGCCAAGGACAGATATGTGGGCATGGGAGCAGGGTATTTTGTTAAAATGGCAAGCAACGGGAAGGTCAGGGTCCTGAATGCTCACAGATCAAAGATGCTCAGCAAAGCGATCACTCAGTCAGTGTTTGGTCTCTCTGAAATAGAGGAGACCACATTGGGAGCAGCGAATGCAATGGACCAAATTGGAAGAGATGCAAGTGAAATGCTGCTTAACCTGGAATGAGTGTTTTGGGCCTGGGATGTTGAGCATGAAAGAGGTAATGGGGCAGGTGTTACACCTTCTGTAATTGCATGGTAAGGTACCATGGGTGATGGGAGAGATATTGGGTATCGTGGCGGAGTGGACTAGATTGTCTTGGAGGGAATAGTCTCTGCAGAATGCTGACAGAGGGAGTGAAGGGAAGATGTGTTTGGTGGGGGCATCACACTGGAGTTGGCTAAAATGGCAGAGGATTATGCTTTGCATACGGAGACTGGTGGGATAAATGTGAGAACGAGGGGGACTCTATCCTTGTTCTGGGAGGGAGGAGATGGACTGAACACAGTTGAGGGTCCTGTCAACTACTGTAGTGGGAAATCACGGTTGAGGAAGTAGGAACACATTCTCGAAGCACCAGTTTGGAAAGTGGCATGATTGGAACAAATGCGACGGGGGTGAAGGAGTTGATAGAAAGGGATGGAGTCCTTACAGGGTGGCTCAAAACACTCATTCCAGGTTAAGCGGTGTTCGTGGATGCGCCTGGCAGTGCTCTCCTGACAGGATCTGAACTCTATGCACACACCCCTTTATTGCTAAACTCAGTGTGACTCTTATTGCTAAACTCAGTGTGTCTCTTATTGCTAAACTCAGTGTGAGGTGCAATTGTCAGTATGACTCACGTCAGCAAGCCATGGGTCACACGTTAAAGTGCCTGCCCTGAGTCCTGCAGTTCTAGTGCATTGAACTCTTTGTCCTATCCATTTCACACAGTAAGAAAACATCTGTAAGCTCGTCTGTGTTTTATAAAGGTCATTCTTATCATTCTTATTGACAAACTTTCTGGTGAGAAGTCGCAAAGACAACACTGAAGATTATGAGACGCCAACGAGAAAAGTTCCTCGAAGGAGGCCTTATTACTTCAAGCCACAATTGTCATCGCACCCTCCCCGCTTGTCTCTCTTGGGAATTGCTAAGAACCAGGGTGTCTTAAAAAAAAGAATGACACCCATTGCCACCAGGTAATTGTCAAATAAAAGTAGGTTCCCTTTCTCAAAATAAAATGATTTCAAATGTTGCTGGTAGGATGATGAACTCATATATTGCACTGGGGGCATATTAAAACAATCCCATTTGATTCGACGTGTAAATGTGTTCATGAGGTGACTGGCGTGATATCATTGAAGAAAATACCAATATCTCAGTTTCTTCTTTGACAGGAACATGTATTGTCTTTTATTTCAATCCACTTGTTCAGATTATTTACTTCTTTTTTACAAGATAAGATCTTGTGGTTTTAGTAATTATTGAAAGAATGATTATGTATTCAGCCGGCCAATGATTCAACTAAGCTCTATCCCGTGCAGTGTAGAGTCGTGAGAGTCGAGTTACTTGTAAAGGCAGTGGGTATTTACCAAATGATGCACCCCTATTGTCTAGACCACAGGCACAACATGAGTTTGCTGTTTTGCATTGACTGAGCAAACTCGGTGGTGTATGTTGCTTAACTTATTTCTAATGCCCTGCAGCTTAGGAAATGTCAAGAAGTAACCAACTATTTATTTCCAAAGCGCACAAACCCTATTTTCTGTGAAGTCTGTTTTATGCAATAAAGGTTAAATGCTAATTTGCAGCAAGCCTTCTTTTCACTTGCAGTTCTAGAATAAATTCGAAAACGTTAATATCAATATATCTGAATAGACGGAGGCACAAAAGTGAGGCCCTGTATAATTAAAACGACTTGCACAAAGGTGTTCTGGAGGCTGTCCGAATGTACAGCGGTAATCGATAGGGTGGCGATTCAGTAAAGAAAAGGTGCTATTTTTGAACCATTTAGACACATTTAAACGTCTGAAAAGTAATTTACTACGATTAACATGGTAATAAAATGGGACGGCAGGGTCATTTCTAATAGCTTGGGTATCACTACAGCCCTTCCCCTTTAGTTTCTCTTTGTTCTTTTGTTTAGTTTTTTTTACATAAAGCGAATATTACCTCATACGTTTCAGGAGCTTACTAATGGCGCCTCAGCAGATAATTTTCTTTTAAATCTAGAGTTGCAGCTTCAAGCGCATTCAATTTTCAGAAACTACCGTTCAAGTATTATCGGGCGGTGGAAAGCAGGGCTAGTGATTGCGGATGAGCTGTATTATGCAGAAAAAGACAACTATTTCAGAAAGGCAAAGTTGGGCAATGCAAGCGTCCGAACGGACACCCCGATTGTTCTCAAGTTAATCTCCTCGTTGGTTGCTACTGCTGACGAGCGTTGCTTCATTTAATGCAATGCGTTGCCGTGTTAAAATTAAATATCTTGGGGGAAGTTTTGGAATGAGATAGAATGCAGTGTTGCGTATAAACCAGTTAGTGTGAAGGATAACTTGGAACTTTTGCATACTGTCTGTATAAATATCATATGTGTAATGTTTAGGGAGAGGGTGAATGGCCCCATTCAGTGCAGTAGTCTTTCTGTGGTTCCAACAGACATGAGTTAATCACATATCACTATCTTCAGCCCTGTTTTCAGAGGCTATCGAATTTAACCCCTTGATTCCTTGAGCCGCACACCGAAAATGCCACTCGTTAAGCTTAGGAAGTTTCTGTATTTCATATATTTTCTCATTTCAACACATTACAACAATGATTGCACTTCTGAATATTTCCTTGGTTGCAAAGCACTTTGAGGCGTCGTGAAAGGCTTCAGATAAAAGCAAGTCTCTTTTCTCTACACAATAACACTCATTTGTGACAAATGTAAAGAATTATACAGGTTCATTAAATAGTCTGCATTGCAGATAATCAATGGGTGCAGAGTTTGAAACCTTCTGTTGACTCGGGACAATACGTTCCATTTTAACTGGGCTTCATAGAATTTTGAAATGTTAAAATATGTTATAGTAATAGCTTATCAACATTTATTCCTCCATGTAAGCATTTAACAAAGCTCGCATTTACAGCACTGATCATAAATTTGGACCAGGACCCGTACCTGTCAATTCTTATAATCCCACCTAAGTGCAGCCTGCTCCACTTCCCTTGTGAAGTAAGTCACTTAACATGCTGGCATTGAAAGTCGTAAGTTCAGAAGTTGAAACAAAAGAGGGTGGCCAGGAAAGGGAAATAGCCTTTGCAAACCCCCATTTTTTCTGCAGAGCAAACATAGTCTGAACTTGGAATAAGAAGGCAAGATTTATATTTTAACATACAATGTGCTGTTTTGGTGCAAATGTTACTTTCTCAGATGTCATTTAAGCATAGACTTTCTTTTTAATTAATGTCTTTAAAATTGTTTCTCCGTTATCACTTCTTAAATGTGAAACTTTATTTTTACAATCACAAGCTGCCAATACATCAAGGGACTGGTTTATCACACTAACATTCCATTAATGCCTGTATGCAATATTGTTCAATCGGTATTGAATAACTGCTTAGAATGACATCTATCAATCAGTTGATTGCATCTTGGTTTATGAAGTCGAGCTTTATGGCCAGTGTGTAAAATAAGCAGACGACTCCTCCTACATGCAGTTAAAGATGATCAAATAGTGAACATATGCTTACATAGACCGCCTTTTTATATCCAGTTTACCACATCCAGGACCATTGACTTTGAAGTAATACTTCCATCTAATATAGGAAACAATACATTATAATTCCAAAGCTGGGAGGGTGCCGCGCCACAGCGAATACAGACATGACAACTGCAAAATTGTATATATTGAAGTACAGCGCCCCCTTCCAAGTTACATTACAGAATGATATTTTAGCGGCTCCGTCAAAATAAGTTGATACACCGTATAATTTGTTAATTTTCAATTGGCAGTGCGATTATTTTACAACAGGATACATAAACTATAATTAGTGTGCTATTCTTGTAACAGTGCGTTCAATAATACTGTTAGGTTTCTATAGTAACATTTAGTCTACTTCAGAAAAACCTTCATAGTCTATGGTTGATCGTCACGTGGTCGCCCTCCCCCACACAGGCAACCCTCAGACACAGCCGGATGCCTCATAAAACCCAGACAAAACATGTTGTACTTCAGCTTGGCTGTCCCCACTCACCCCCCGCCCCACCCCGCCGTTCCCCCCCCCCCCCCCCCAACCCACCCCCATCCCCACACTTTGTGAACAACTTTAGCTCCCTCATTAAATGCCTATTGTGGCCCCGTATGCGTTCCTAAATTGAGGTGCTTGCGTGAAATTAGGAAATCAATGCTGGCTGTTCGATCATCATGCCCGTTAATTTAATCAAATGTTTCTTCCTATGTACTATGCATTGCAAGCCGGCTGTTAGACAGAAGTTATTTTTTTTTGTGACCCACATTTTTCCCTCCAACTAGTCGTCGCAACCCTTGACAGAAGTGTGTAATTATATACGCAGTCTGTGTTGTTACTAATGACCAAGCGATATTAATAAAAATAAATAATAGCTAGTTTATTTATTTGCTTCCAAGGTGCAATCTGGAGAAATGCAATGAACTCCTGTGAAATATAAAACAATAAAGTCAACAATCCAAAATATACAGGAGATATTTATACACACGTACGCGTACCCTTGAGAACTGTACACCGATGGAATATTCAATGTTAGATGCAATTTAATGGATGTCGACCAACGTTTTAAAAATATTCCATTGTCTCAACATATTGTTTCAGTCTCTTAAATGTAGAAAAATGCATACATTTTATAAATTAGGATTTATCAATTAGTAGACTTCTGAGTAGTATTCGTTATTTGAATTAGAATATTAATTCTAATGAGGTATATCGAATTCACATATTTACTTCTGATCATTACTGCCCATAAAGACGCGTTGCAATTATACATTCTTCCAGAATCTTACAAATAATATTGACTGCTGTGAGTGTTTTGCATCATAGTACATTTGTTGGAGGAAACATGTGCATTTGGCAGGAAATTACATCATGCAAGTATGTATAAAACAGAGAAATGTTGATTGGATATAATATGTAAAGTGCTCGAGTCAGCGAGATGAAGGGAGGTATGCTGTCTCTTTAAGCAGGTTGCTGCGCTAATGAATTGCATTCTGTTGACTTGAAACTGAGGCTCCGGGCTAGCTGCTCTCTCTCTCCAGTTCGCGGTACAGAGCGCTCTCAATAGATTTAGTGCTAATATGGTACATTTGTTCTACACATTCAGCAGTCAAGGTCCGTGAGATTAAAGATCGCCCACCTCTGGAGAATAAAGAAACCTCCAGGGGATCCAATAAATTTGATGATTGATTTCTCTGGTGCATTTCTCCTCGGGAGTAGAATTCATACCTCAGCACATTTCCTCTGTATTGCTGCCGTAATTTAGTTTACGTTAACTTCCCTCATTCATCTGCCTACCAAATGCATCAAAAATTAAAAAGATTTATTGCTGAATTAGCTTCTAGTAGGTCTGGACTGTACAAATCGAGTATAACAGAAAACAAGTCGGAATCAAATCGTTAAATGCATGATCTTCATTAAAGCCTATTTAAAACGGTTTTTTTTAGTACTGGTGTTAGACATTGTTTAAGTAATGCCAACTCCTGTGGGCTCTGATGCAGTGCATAAGAAACACTTGTTTGAACTGGGCACATTAGATCTTAAAACAATAATAATATTAAAAGTATAATTTGAGTGCCATTTGCAGTAACAGGAAAATATCTTTCTTCGACACGCCTATTCTGAGTAGAAAATTTAAGAATACAATTTGAGAATACAGTCAATATCACTCGCATATTGTGTACTTAAGGCAGAACTAAAGATTGAATGCATATCAATCCGTTGTGTACTTATTCCACAAATTGCAGACTAGTTGCACTCAATCCTCAAACAGACCCACAATTTTAGCAGGGTGCTTGGTCAGCCTATTCAAAACCCGCTGGAAATTTGCTTCAACACCAATAAATATTGGATTATTCCTGGAACGTGCACCTTGTTTCAAACATTGTACTATTCCATCTCCAACCAGATTAAATTGCAGACATTACGTGGTTTAGTGTTTTAATGCGCATGGGGTAGGCGTTACCATTTATTCGTGGTACATGTGAAATTAAAGTTGCTTGGTCAAGGCAGACACTTATCTTTTGCATAATACTTACAGACCTTTCTTGATGGCGGAGGAACAGTTAAAACTCTTCAGTATCGCGCAAAAAGCTGATCTGACCCTCCTGTGACATGTGGTGAAAGCCGATCATCTGGGTGTGCGAGGTTCGCTATAGCTTTCAGAGGTTGGGGAAGGGGTCTAACCCATCCCCTCTCTCCCGTCTAAAAGAATCACCAGATACGAATATTCGCTCCCCCTCACACAGTCGATGAGAGAGAAGAGATGACATAGAGCTTGAAGAGAGAGCGGGAGATCTACTCCCAAAATATCCAATGCTGAGTGATTCGCGGGATTGCTAAAACACACTGGAGTCCAGACCTTCACCCACTAATCTCAGCCTCACACCTCCAACTCCAATCCCAGCTAAATATACAGCACGATATTCAGACAGATCAAAATTAGTGCAATTACTATGCCCAGCGGGGGAGCTAGCTCGCAAACACAGGCACACAGACAGACAGACACGGGGATTGATAAACATTAATAAACCTTCACTGTTCAAAAACATAGTTATTTGGGGTGAACTAACTGTCTTTACACAAGCTAACATTTCCAATGTGCGTAGGCTTTAGATAGAAACGAATATCTTCTGCTCTTTCTGAGACGGTCCTTAAAGGACTTAATTGACAGCAAGATGATTAGATCCAATTATTCACCTCCGAAACCTGCGCACCAGCAAACGGAATATGCAGTGTGAAATTGAGCGTACTCCCAGGGAAGTTCGGTGTGTAATTCATATTGTTTTTCAAATGCAAAAATGACATGAACCACAAAGAGAAAAGTAACTAGCCAAACTTACAAGACAGGAAACAAATATTCAGTGTACCTTTCTAACGCGAAGTACATCTTTTTAAACAATGTCACCCGCCTGCGACCCGCCGAGATGTGCTTGGCTGGGCCTTACACGAAATATCTATCTCTACAGCGGAAGGGTATCAAAAACTGTCCGTTACTCCCTCCTTCCTAAAAGTATAAACAAATAAGCGAATAGAAGAATTGGCTGAGTATTGAGAGCAATGACATCTTCATATAGCTACTCCCACGCAATCGCAGAGTGTGTTTAACTCTTCAGCGTTCATTTTTAATTTCTATATGCCATTTAGCGATTAATTAGACACATGGAGAGAAGTAAAGGTCATTAAATCAAGTATTTATGTGTAGACATATAAAGGGGGGCGCATAAGCAGTCTATTGCAGTAGAATGTAAAGAACGTTTGAAGTCAAATATATTCGAACGAGACACTTAGAGCAAGAGGTGGCGTTTTATTACTCTAAAATAATCGTGTGATGATCATATTTATAATTGCAGCAGCGTTCAGGCTGAGGTTATATGTGCAACCTCAGTTGCAAGTGCACTCCAGCCCGCTATTTAAATATTAGACGGCTGAAGGTGCAGTTGTTGGCAAGCATATGGACTCAACAGCTGCAATGATCATTGGGAATCGATCAAGATAATTCATCTGCGTGTATTCTCGGTGTAAAGCAAACTTGGGGGTGCATTCTTAGAACTTGCTCAGTTGTTTGCCTTTGATGCCCTGTGAGTAACTACTGGATCACGACAAGGTTTTTTTTCCCGCGTTATGTTCACTGGATGACATTTCCACGCCATGTCGTGAAACTTAAGCTTTCTTCAACCATTTGTCTAACTGATTTCCAATTCGCATCCATAGCGCATGCGACTTGCTTCTACCTCCGTATGACGGATATATTAAGTGGTCATATGGCACAACGCGTGGCTTTGTGGGCAGAAACGAAATCGTGAATTTGAAACGTGCCCACCCGCTGCATGTTTTGGCGCGCACACACTCGGCCAGAATTTGCGCACATTACCCACCTTGTTAGCAAAACAGCTGGCTTGTTTATTAAAACAAAGGCTATTTATCAGAACGGCTATTTATCAAAACAAATCTGGGGGCACGCTAAATCATGAATCAGTTACATCAGTTCAACAACTTGATTTCTAGGGTATTTTAGGGCAGGGTTCCGTGCACCAGAGAAGGTTATGGTGGGTCTAAAGCCAATAAATTTTCATTGATTGACCTTCCCAGGCATCACCTCTCGTAAAGGCACACAGGCAGAGGGACGGGTCCCAGAATTAGTCATGTAAAATATATAAAAATATATTCTATGAGAATGTTTACATTAATTTTCAAGATTAAGTTTACTATCTGCATTCACATCTGAAAAGATGTCAGCCATTATCAAAACATATACTGCAAAAGTCCAAAAGCTGTAATCTGCTGTAAAACATATTGCCACCATAAAATCATTCCCTTCTTTTCATGGGGTACATTTAGTCATGATACAATCATGAGATAAGCCTATCGAGATCAGATTGAATAACAAATGTACTCACCATTTCAATCCAGGATTATAGCTTTATAAATAAATTTAAAGCACGTATCGTTAATTGTTTAGACCATGGATTCATGTTCCTGGTTTAGATTAATTTGCCGGATGAAATTAAATTGGTAGAGGGTAAATTAAAACATAGAATTAATCAAACCATGGAATTAATGGCTGTGCCTCGCAGACGTAAACAGTGGTTTGAGGCTGTCGACAGAATAACATTTTTATTCAGAACATATTTAACATGGGCAACCCCTGTGTGAATAGGCGAGTGAGAATGCTGCCCTTATGCCGATGATGGGTGCTGCAAAAGGATATCCCCTTTGAAATGTGGAACTAAACTGACGGACACTCCAGAAGGGAGGTCCTGTGGGTTCCTCGGGCCGAATACTTTCAGAAACCTTACGTCTTTGGTCTTTACCTTGTCAATTTGTAAATTTAGGTGCGATCGGGTGGGCGGCAGTACTGGCCAGTAACATCATGACAGAAGTCCATTGGTGCTTTTCTAAACTGGCGTGAGGCAAGTCACACGACTACGTATGTTGTACCAGAATAATGCCCACTTCAAACTAATACTTCGCAGTTACAATATCAGTCTGCCGGATGCTATCGCAAAGGCGTGGCTAGACTCTAAATGGGCCTAATCAGTACAAATGAGTTTCGAGTCCCAAATTTATTTTTGTGACATCTCAAAGAAGTGTAAATTTAAAGAAAAGTAAATGCACGCATTATCCAGATTTGGGTATTTAATTGTTTTTTTTGAAAGAAGTGAATTTGCTGGCGGGAAAACCATTCCGAACGACTCCCGTTTCTGTTCTGAGTCGCGATTGCAGGTTGACTGTTTGATTTTGAGTAAGAAACTGATCTGAAAGTAACAAATGGAAACATTGGGAAAGGAGGGGGGAGGGAGCTGGATTGCAAACGCAGGCTTCTCGGACAATCTGCTCTAAATGTTGACAGCGGACAAACTGTTAAACGCGTTTTGTTTTCTTGCGAACCGAGCGGTGGTCTGTCACTATAGGTTTCCGCTAGACCACGTGTTTATTTGTCAGTTTAGGACTATTATCAGCAATTATTCTTTGTAATTACGTATTGGGTTTACCGCGCAGCTGAAACATCAAAAACACACACTGGTTTCACCCGCTCGTGTTACCCACGTGTGCTCCTCCTGACTCGCTAGCTTATATCTGGAAAGAAACCTTGGGTAATGAAGTTTATTTTAACGTGCATTGTTGATATTGTATAAA